>NC_137455.1:315737374-316338948 GCF_964235325.1 Thermobia domestica
AAAGGAGTCAAGTCGAGTCATGTGTCCAGGGGCGCAGCTGGTTGAGAATATGTAGGAGGAGCCATTACATCAAGACGTCACAGGTATGGTTCTACTCATAATTAGATTTGCTAGATGTTATAATTTATGTCCCGTGGCATTTAACAAAAGTTCATTTTTGTGCTCAGTTGGCAACACTGCTTTACATATGATGTTATTGAGCATGTCTGTAAGTATAATGTTTGCTTACTATACTGTTGTGTAAATGTCATTTCGATTACTTTAATCATTTTGAAGTTCTTTCTGTATCAGTGTGTCTTTCGCATTCCTATATTCACATAATTCTAGATCCTTCTTTCCTCAGTATCTTCTGTGTTTCTGGGAGTCGGCCCGTTAAACTTTACATTTCTCGTTTTTCTTCACTACTTTATCCATTACGCATTGTTTGATTGGGCAATGCTACTATCAATATAAGATGTTCCCTTATGAGGCACCCATTGAGTCATGATGATACCCCTGCTATCGAAAAAGAAACCATGAGTATTGCCTTCACTTTCGAATTTCTCATTCGTGCTTTCTTCACACTTGGCGATGTGGGAGTCTTTCAGTGCATGGATTGACGCTTAGTCTCGGGGTCATACTGGAAAATCCGTTTAATCACATATGATGACACGTGTTAGCAAGTCTGGTTCTGCTTTGAATCGTTCCATGACGTCATTCCATGACGTCTTTCGAATGTCTTTTTGTTCCTGAGAGAGGTTTTTCGGGACAATTTTTGCACAAACTTTTGCCATGTTTAAATTGTCATGAAAAATTTGTCCTAGTGTATCTTTGTTGATGTTCGCCATGTCTGCGATCATCCAAATGCTCAGACTTATGCCTTACCACACAATTTCATTATTATTATTTTTTTTTAATATTTTCGTCCGTTCTTGAACTCAAGGGGCCTCCGGGTTGTTCATCATCTTCAACCTTCTCCCTACCTTCTGAAAATCGTTTCTCCCATTTGAAAACTCGCGCACGTGACAAAGATATCGTTAATACACAGCTTTCTTTTAATCAGTCACCCTTCCAAGCGATGTGTCATCTCGGTTATAGGCATTCGTTGCGAACCAAGAGGGAACAATAACATAAACCTACGTGTCTTCGGTGAAAGTTTTCTTTTGTTACATGGTGAGGCTCAAAATTAAATTTCGTAAAATATGATACCTTCAATATAATGAAACTATGCCATTATCATTAGAAAGTTTATATACATAAAAGAAAGTATCAATAATTCTCAAGCATAATTCTTTAATTCACTTGTTTTACAAATTAAAAAATACATTTTATGAGATATATATGTAAATAGAGATGTGTATTCCTCTTAAACAGCAATTCCTGTAACTTGGGAAATCCAATCCAAATGTGATGAAAGTCGAGCATATCCTGCTGGGGCTTGTGGACCACAATTGCCATCATACCATGAGTATACACCAAGAGCTGTAAATCTACCTCCTTCTTCCAAGATCAGAGGGCTGCCACTGTCTCCCTGTTAAAAATATATGTAGAAATAGTTTATTCTCTATTTACGTGGTGTGTTTATTGACACTTCTAGGTGTTTCCTTTTACAGCATTAACATGTGATAAATAAGCACGTGTCGTCTTTATAATAGTTACATACGACCGAAAATCATATACAGATTACGAAACAAAGACGCAGAAGATGGGCAAGATAGCTCGGGGTAGAAAGATGATATGTGAATTACATAATACAGAACAAAAGCAATGAAACTGATTACAGTCGCTACTGGTGTTTAACTTGACCAGAAAAGTAGAGTTGCGAACATTAAATCAAATAAAACAAATCCAAATATTATACTTAATCGAGCTTACTCCTTCACATTCTCCAGAAAAAAAATAATACAGTCATAGAGAAAATAGCTTTTAAAGGTGGAATAACTTCTCTCCATTTCTTGAAGAGGTGGAAGTAGAGAATTATTATGGACACTACATATTACCCTGAAGAACTTTAAACATTGTACCAAATTGATCTTATTTTATCTGATTTTAGAGTGTGATGTTTCCTAACTAAAACATAAATTTAAAATGTTGTCACACGAATATGTCCTACCCACCAACAGCATGTTTTTAAATATTGTTAACTTACTGTCATACTGCTCATGCATTGTTACTAAAGGTAATAGAATCGCATGAGCAGATTTTTAATGAACTCGCAGTTGTTGTTTGATGAATAATGCCGTCTGTTGCGGAGATTCCGGAAGTCTATAGATGCAGCTATGAGAAATAAATTAGTTTGGTTTGAGAGTTCAAACATAGAATTGATATGGAAATGTCTGAGACTTTATTCATAATATGAGATAATAAATTTTAAGAAGCGAAATGATATACTCAGATCTACCGGAAAGTTTTCTCTGTTTTCACAATGTTAAAACAACAAATTAACAAGAATACAGAATACAAGGTATTCGGAACCTGTGATTTTCACTAACAATATAAGAAGAGTACATTGCGAAAGCACAGGAAAGCCCCGTGGTATAAGTCATTGTTATTTGTTTGGATTAACACAGAAGGTACATACGTATATTTTATTTTTTCCGCTTTGAAGTTCCGAATGTCATACGTAGGATATGATGTCGTAACCTTAAAGTCATCTGTTTATCTCCAACATTGGATAGCATTTTCTCTTATTCTATTACCACTTCTTCAACTTTGAGAAAACAAAATTAGCTTACACTGTGGCCGTTCTCTACAACTATTGTTCAAGTGTCCGAATCAAATGAACTCTTTGACGAGACATTTTGATCCTGAGGGCTGATTCAGAGTGGATAATATATATAGAATTCCAGTGGATTAGAGAATAGGAATTACCAATGTAAATTTCGTACATTTTTTTTAAATTTTGATGAAAGGAGGACGTTATGGGACAGTAAAAATGAAATGAAATCTTTGAGTGTTACCTCCCAAGGTTATGCCGGTTAGGCTAAAGGAGACGGCGAATATGAGAAATGAATGAAATGGTGGAATGAAGAAAGCGGGAGGAAACGGGAGAACCCTGAGAAAACCCACGCACACGGTGTTTGTCCACCACAAAGTTCACTTGGCGGCAGCATTATGGAATAGTAGTGTAGCTCTTCTGATTTAATTTGTGTTCTCATGGTGATTATTGAAACAATATCTATGAAGACTGTTCATGATATCATAACATGTTCATTCTCTGTTAGAGGTGGGAAAGATAAATTATTAAAATGCCAGAAACTTTCAGAAGTATGATTCATTATTCAAGTCTAATGACTATATTTTTCGTTAAATGTTCAACTTTATTCTAAGGCTTTTGCTAGACTTCGAGAAAACCAAATAATTGTTCGAATTACTGTTGAAAATTGTCTATGCTAGACACGAACATAAATAATGATGATCGGATGGATTAATAGAATACTTAACTTCACTTTTATTCTTTAAATTCGTTGGTTCTAAATATGAACTGTCCTAGTAGAGAGGAAGGCAACGTATTTCAAAGCCTTCTCATCACCTGATAACAAAGCAAAATGAGGCATTTGACATTTTACGAGAGTGATCATGTGAAACGATGGGTGCAGTTCGTTATTACCCTATTGATATGGAAAATATACTTTGGTTTGTTATTCTTGTTAATGTAATTTAATTTGAGGCAAGAAAATTTTAGTGAAAGTAAGAGACGTTTGCTTCATTAATCTAATAGTTTCATGCTATTCAATTTCTTATGTACAATTCCATTAATTACCCTTCTTCTACTTCATTATCTGTTTGTTATCGGTTTTCTGAGCAGTTGTGAAATTTCAGTTTATTATGTAGTATACATCATTAAATTCATAATACACCAATAAAAATTCAATTAATTTAGTTTAATACAATTTAAGTTATTTGCTGAAAGCAAAATGGTGTTCCATATTACTTACGCTACATCCACCATCATCTGATGGAGCATCGGCACACATTTTATACGACACTACACCGCCCCAATATCGGTTGCATTCTTCATTGCTGATTACCGTCATGCCCACATATTTTAGATAATTGTCATCTGATGTAGTATCTGTGAGGAATAGAAATTATAATTGATTATTAATTAAACAATATAACATTTAAGCATCGGATACCCGTGATACTTTTTAGCTCCGGTTTCCAAACAGAGGTACAGGTGTATCCCAATAGAAATTTTTGTAATTAGAAACATTCTTATTTGTAGTATCGATAATATTGATATGATAGTACATGTTGTTGTGTGCTTTGTTATGTTATGTTGATTTTATTAGCCTAGATTAGTTTAGGGTAAGTTTATGTAGGTTAGGTTAGCGAAACAAAAATTTGATTGTACTCTATAGAACTGTATTCATTTTGTAATAGTATTGTGACAGAAAATGTTGCAATATTCCAACATGAATACAATATTGCAACGATATATTTCAATAAGCCCTAATATTACCTGTTCTTTATTTCACTGTTCACAATAATAAAATACTTGAAACATTTATGGTAACATAGATATCCAATGGAGATACCCCAGTGTAGTTTCAGTAACATACGTAAGCACATTACCTTACAACATAATGTTATTGAGGAAATAAGTTTCCTTACAACTCGACCTACAATGTAAAGAACGCTAGTCACCTTCGGGTGTCTGTGACAAAATATACAGTAAAACATGTGCATGGAGTACATTTGCACCCCCCTTCGGTATTCGAAACTTAACCCATGAATAAAAGTACATTAGCACTTAAATACAGCTGTATCAAAATATAGGTTGAAATATCAACTGTTAACATTTGAAGTGTTCCAGATGGTAAAGGCCGGCTCAAGGTTTGCTATAGTTTAACCCGTTCAGATTGCATATTTGGGAAACAAACCTTTGTGGGGTTTGTCTTTACTATCTGGAATAGTACTAGTAATTCGAGCATTAGTAATAGTTTTTGATTTCTACTTGGAATATTATATCTTAATCGTAGTAAAAGTTCATCCATGTATATTCCACACACACACTCACACCCACCCACCCACCCATACACCCACATACACACACACACACACACACATATATATATATATATATATATATATATATATATATATATATATATATATAGTATGTTTGAAAAAGAACTCCATAGTTTTAATGTGTCCTAGAATCTGTACAAAGTGACATACACTATTATAGTTTTTGGTGTTTGATTCATCAACTTTCCAAGTTTGGCTCTTCTGCATTTGGCAGGTCTGCTTGACCTTCAGACGGCACCAGTGCTGCTTTTTCCTCTGTTTCCTCAGTTCAGTCCAGGCAGACGTGCAGTGCAGAGCAACTGAGCAACAGGTGCGCCGATCCTGGGGGGCCGGCAACCCCAAAGCTCATGTTGGCCCCCCGAATTGTATTTATAAATATACAATATTTGGCGTAATTTGAATGCAATTTGTCTTAAAATTTTCATATATACCTTCTGCATCTGAATGCCCGCCCCGCATTTACAGAAGAATCGGCACCCTTGCAGTAATAATGGGTACTCCGCAACAGAAAGCGCAGTGTGTTATTTGGCTTGTGAAAACTAAGTCAGTTATAACAGTGCAACGTAATATTAGATGTAACTATGGTGGTGAACCGCCTACAGCAAAAACTATTCGCCATTGGTTAAAATCTTTCAATGAAACCTGTAGTGTACAAATTGATCCCACGTTGAAGTCTACCAACATAAACAAAACTTGAAGGAGTTCTCTTTCATGATATGCACTCATTGATGTAAGTTTTCATTCATTTCTCAATAAAATTTACACTTAAAACTAGGGACTTCTTTTTCAAACATCCTATATATATATATATATATATATATATATATATATATATATATATATATATATATATATATATATATGTGGTGATTTTGATGGGAGATTTGTTGCAAAGACAATGATGGGTGTGAAACAAGAGAACTGTAAATAGACCTTGTGCACTACAATATCTTAAATTAATGACAGGGATGTAATTAGTGATCCATCGTTTGTACTGTGTCAGCTTTCAAGGGTAATGTGATATTACTTTTTAAGTAATAAATGAATGCGTGTATTAATATTTTAAGTAAAAAGAAACATTTGAGCCATTGATGTGACCGATGGTAATGTAATAACACTTAATGAAATGGGGTCATGGAATAAATATGAGAATAAGATTTTTAGTGTGCTATCTATAACGATCAACAGGATTAAGTTCTTTGGCAGAGAATGTTCCTTTCCTGTCTTCTAATTGGATGTATTTGCTTATTTCTTTGCTTATTTGCTTATTCCTTGGTAAGTTATGAAAAAAGGCCTTACTCAGTAAAAATGAGCAGAATTTCCTTTGATTATTAGATAAAAATCCTATAGCTTGGAATTATGAAGTATAAATAATATTAATATGCAAAGGAAATAAAAATCAATTATTGATCAAAATTTTGAGAATTTTACATACTGATTAAAAGTAATTTTCTATCCCTGCTCAGCTTCAAATTCATCAATTAGAAAAGAAGACATTACTAAATACATAAAGTATGCACGACTATAATTTCTTAGACATTAAAGAAAGCATGGATGTTCATGAAATTTATCACTTTATAATTAGACGTTTTATTTGCGGCCATGTATATTCACAGGCACGGCTTAAATTTAGAATATGCATTTTAATATTTTAAAGGGTTTACGTTGTATATTCCTAAAATATTTAAGATTTTCACAAAACATATCATACGTATTTTCCTTTAAAACTTTCCAATATGACAAATAGATTAAGATTGAACCTTTGGACAAGGTTATTCATCCAATGGTTACCCTTCCCATAACATTTCCAGGAGAATGTTCGAAAAGGTTATAAGATTGTCATTAACAAAATGAACATTTTTTGAAACTTAAGAACCATTGTCATTATTTAGGACTGGAACAGTTTAAAGATGAAATGGCAATATCCTCTAATATATATTACTAGTGCTTACCTGAATTATCAAGTCCCCAGCCAGCAGCTGTCACTCCTCTTCCCACGTATGTTTCACCATTGTTAGGAGGCAAAGATATTGGCTGAATAGTAGCTAAAGAGCGAAAGAATTCATATATAAGTTAAACATATCCATATCAAATCCACATTTTGAATACAGACAATCAGTAAAACAGGACATCATTCTGGATTTTCCTGTCCTTGTTATAATAAATAATGAACTTTGAATTTCCTGCCCGGTGAAAACTTTATTTTGAAAATTACTAGTCCTTTTTATAATCATAAAGAACGAAATAGATAAATATTCAGATAACTTTCTAATTGATTTGCATCTGTTCTCAATATAATATATATATATATATATTTACATCAGCTAATCATTATCACAACAAACACTATTCGAAGCTTTCTTGCACCCACTGGAAAACGTGAAGTATATTAATATTTATTTGCATATATTGTTATTGTAGACTGTTCCCATAATGCCCACCGACTTCGATTTTACAAAATTTGAAAAATTAATTTCACTTTTTATTTAGTGGTCAATTTGAAGGCATTTTGTTATACTACCATTAAGAAACCCATATACATCATATTACGAATCACTCATTATGGAACAATCTCATGTGTGACACGCAGCAGTGGTACCAATCTTTGAAAGTTTCATTTACAACTCTTTTTTTTTCTTTTTTAACTGATTTTGTGAGTAATGGTGCACTCAGTATAAAGGTACAACAAGATATTCTCTCTCTCTCTCTCTCTCTCTCTCTCTCTCTTTCTGTGTGTGTTTGTTTCTAGCTTCCGGCGTAAGCATGTGGATACTACTAGGTATAAATTCGTGTGCACATATGCTAGTGTGTGTGTGTGTGGCGCGGGTATATGAAGTATTAATTGGAATCGTGTAGTGCAACTTATCGATATTAGTACGTACATACAAACGGCTGTTACTTCCAACGATAACTTTGAACGAATGCGAATTTTTAAATTCTGCTTTTTGTAATAAATAAGTAGAGTGATTCTTCTCGAGGGAGTTCCTATAAATGGTAGCCCCTACCATGTCCAATTGAATCACAAATTGCCGCAATCGTTTGTACATTGTTTGTACATAAATGAGGCAAGCCAAATTTTCGTTTGTACACTATTAGGGGCGCCGCCAGAACGAAAACAAATTGGGGAGTGTCTAACTGGTAGCCCCCCACCAACATGTCCTATTCAATCACAAATTATCGCAATCGTTTGTACTTCGTTTGAACAGAAGTGTGCAGGAAAATTTTCGTTTGTACACAATTAGGGGCGTCGCCAGAACAGAAAAAATGGGGGCTGTCTAAGTGGTAGCCCCCCTACCATGTCCAATTGAATTACAAATTGTTGCAATTGTTTGTACTTCATTTGTACAGAAATATGCAGGCGAAATGTATGTACGCACGCAATTAGGGGCGCCACCAGAACGAAACAAATGGGGGCTGTCTAAGTGGTAGCCACCACCAACATGTCCAATTCAATCAAAAGTTGTCGCAATCGTTTCTACGTCGTTTGTACAGAAATGTACAGGCAAAATTTTCGTTTGTACACTATTAGGAGCGCCGCCAGAACTGAAAAAAATGGTGGCTGTCTAAGTGGTAGCCCCTTCCCCCATCACGTCCAATTCAATCACAAGTTGTCGCATTCATTTGTGCATCGTTTGTACAGAAATGTGCAGGCCAAATTTTCGTTTCTACACTATTAGGGGCGCCGCCAGAACGAAAACAAATTGGGGGCTGTCTAACTGGTAGTCCCCCACCAACATGTCCTATTCAATCACAAATTATCGCAATCGTTTGCACTTCGTTTGTACAGAAATGTGCAGACGGAATTTTCGTTTGTACACAATTAGGGGCGCCGCCAGAGCAGAAAAAAATGGGGGCTGTCTAAGTGGTAGCCCCCCTCTACCATGTCCAATTGAATTACAAATTGTTGCAATTGTTTGTACTTCGTTTGTACAGAAATATGCAGGCGAAATGTATGTTCGCACGCAATTAGGGGCGCCACCAGAACGAAAAAAATTGGGGGCTGTCTAAGTGGTAGCCCCCCACCAACAAGTCCTTTTCAATCACAAATTGTCGCAATCGTTTCTACGTCGTTTGTACAGAAATGTACAGGCAAAATTTTCGTTTGTACACAATTAGGAGCGCCGCCAGAACTGAAAAAAATGGTGGCTGTCTAAGTGGTAGCCCCCCCCCCCGTCACGTCCAATTCAATCACAAGTTGTCGCATTCGTTTGTGCATCGTTTGTACAGAAATGTGCAGGCGAAATTTTTGTTTGAACAATCTTAGGGGCGCCGCCAGAACGAAAAAAATTGGGAGGCTGTCTAAATGGTAGCCCCCCACCATGTCGAATTGAATCACAAATCATCGCAATCGTTTGTACATTGTCTGTACAGAAATGTAGAGGCCAAATTTTCCTTTTGTACACTATTAGGGACGCCGCAAGAACGAAAATAAATTGGGGGCTCTCTAACTGGTAGTCCCCCACCAGCATGTCCTATTCAATCACAAATTATCGCAATCGTTTGTACTTCGTTTGTACACAAATGTGCAGGCGACATTTTCGTTTGTATACAATTAGTGGCGCCGCCAGAACAGAAAAAATTGGGGCTGTCTAAGTGGTAGCCCCCCCTCAATGTCCAATTGAATCACAAATTGTCGCAATAGTTTGTACTTCGTTTGTACAGAAATGTGCAGGCGAAATGTATGCTCCCACGCAATTAGGGGCGCCGCCAGAACGAAAAAAATTGGGGGTTGTCTAAGTGTTAGCCCCCCACCAACATGTCCTATTCAATCACAAATTGTTGCAATCGTTTGTACTTCGTTTGTACAGAAATGTGCAGGCGAAATTTTCGTTTCTACGCAATTAGGGGCGCCGCCAGAACAGAAAAATTGGGGCTGTCTAAGTGGTATACCCCCACCATTTCCAATTGAATCACAAATTGTCGCATTCGTTTGTGCATCGTTTGTACAGAATTGTGCAGGCGAAATGTTTGTTTGATCAAACTTAGGGGCGCCGCAGAACGAAAACAAAGTGGGAGGCTGTCTACATGGAAGCCTCCTACCATGCCTAATTCAATCACAAGTTTTCGCAAGCCTATGTGCGTCATTTGTACAGAAAGGTGCAGGTAAAATTTTCGTTTGTAGACAATTAGGAGCTCCGCCAGCACGAAAACAAAGTGGGGGCTGTCTAAGTGGCAGTCCCCCACCAACATGTCCTATTCAGTCACAAATTGTCGCAATCGCATGTACTTCGTTTGTACAGAAAAGTACAAGCAAAATTTTCGTTTGTACACAATTAAGGGCGTCGCCAGAACAGAAAAAAATGGGGGCTGTCTAAGTGGTAGCCCCCCACCATGTCCAATTCAATCACAAATTGTCGCATTCGTTTGTGCATCATTTGTACAGAAATGTGCAGGCTAAATGTTTGTTTGAACAAACTAAGGGGCGCCGCCAGAACGAAAACAAAGTGGAGGCTGTCTGATTGGTAGCCCACCCACCATGTCCAATTGAATCACAAATTGTCGTAATCATCTGTACTTCGTTTGTACAGAAATGTGCAGGCGAAATGATTGTTTGTAGACAATTAGGGACGCCGCCAGAACGAAAACAAACTAGGGTGCTTTCTAAGTATAACCCCTCCACCATGTCCAATTGAATCACAAATTGTCGCAAGCGTTTGTACTTCGTTTGTACAGAAATGAGCATGCGAAATGTTTGTTTGTACACAATTAAAGGCGCCGCCAGAACGAAAACAAAGTGGGGGCTGTCTAAGTGGTAGCCCCCGACCATGTCCAATTCAATCACAAATTGTCGCAATCCTATGTACGTCGTTTGTACAGAAATGTGCAGGCAAAATTTTCTTTTGTACACAATTAGAGGCGACGCAAGAAAGAAATTAATGTGGGGTCTGTCTAAATGGTACCCCGTCCATCATGTCCGATTCAATCACAAATATTCGTAATCGTTTCTACATCGTTTCTACAGAAATATGCAGGCGTAATTTTCGTTTGTACACAATTAATGGTGCCGCCAGAAGGAAAACAAAGTGGGGCTGTCTAAATGGTAGCCCCCACCATATCCAATTCAATCACAAATTATATCAATCGCTTGTACATCGTTTGCACAGAAATGTGCAGTCGCAATTTTCGTTTGTACTCTATTAGGGCGCCGCCAGAACGAAAACAATGTGGGGGACTGTATAAATGGTAGAAACATTAAAAAGAAATGTGTCACATTTATGGAGTATTTTTCTAACAGGACTTCGTTCACACTTTTGTGTGGTTTGGTATGTTCACACTATCGTGTGATTCACTATATTGATCTTATTCTAACGATGATGGAATTAAATGTTTATTTTTCGTTTTTTGTTTTTTGTTTATATTTATACTTACAATCATTATTGCTGAGTTAGTTTATCACTCCTTGGCTCTTATTATTAAACTTATTCATTATTTCTTACGTGAGCTGAATCCTTATGAGAAGAATTTATTTTTTCTTTCTATCTTGCGCAGAAACCGTTATTCTCATCTCGTACAGGAAATTGATAAGTGGAAGATATAACAAATTCACAAAGTAGACTGTTAAAGGGAAAATTATAACACAGTATTTTGTTTTATTTGATCATCTTCATTAAACTCATTTTGCAGAAACTATAGAATGCATGGTGAAGTATTTTGGTGCATTCAGCATTCTGATTTACGAATAGAGTTGCTAACTGGCCGGTATTTGCTGTGATTTTGATTAAGGCCGGTGACCGGTACAAACTTATTAGCTCCCTTCTGACGGGTATTTTGGAATCTGCATTCCAGAATATAACATTGAACATCGAAATTTTTCAACAGTGCTTTTACAAACACAAATTTCCGTTGTATTATACATTACCGATATTTTTTTAATGTATGGCAGTTTTTTTTATTTATTTAACATAACAAATTTGATAACACTTATATTTTATTGTAAAAGGATTTTATACCTTTATTGAGAGTAGAAAATGACTTTTTAAAGCAATTTCCTTTGTTTGAAGTGTAAGTTTATAGAGTAAATTTCATTTTATGAATCAACTATTGTTACATAAAGATTAATATCCAGTATTATTCATCTGTTTCGATAATTTTAAACAAGTGGCAATTGCTGGTAAATAAAATAACGATCAATACAGTCTTCAGTTTCTCATTTGTAGAGAATTTTGAGGGTGTGCCGGTAATTTTGTTTTCCTGAGTTGGCAACCTATTTACGAGGTTTTGTTTCAACTCTGCTACGTAGTGGCTCCGTACTGACACTCCGCATGCAAATAAGTTTGTAAGGCTACCATACGCCCCGGTTTCTTAAAATTTGTTCCGGTGTGCAGAAATTTTCCTTCTTGTCTTGTTTTTTTTATTTATTATTGTTATTAATTACATGTCAAAATTTCTGAAAAGATAATAAAATCGACTTATTCCTTTTGCTTTCAATTCCGACAATACTATAGGAACAATTTCATTCTAATCTTTATTATTATTCCAATCGCTGCTTCCCCGGATATAACATGCAATGTATAAATCCTCCTAAGTAGCACTCTTATCACTAAAAGTAAGAATGTATACCCCAAGGTGGCAACAAATTATTGTGACGTTGCAGACCAGCCCCAAAAACACATTTTTTTCTGCTTCAGAAAAACAATTATGCAAATTGCTTTCTTCTAGTTCGCATTTTAGGTTAACAAAAATAAATCAGTCTATTGAAATTTAGAAACAACTTCATAAATCTGGATTTTTTTTCTTTATAGACATGTAGAGCATGTAAAGGTGGTATGTGGAATAATATTGAAAATATAATTTTTGCCTAAATATCGTATGTTCACTGATTGCGTTTATATTGTATAACAGCTTCTAGCTTCTATAATAATTTTTAGCACTGTTGATTAAGTATGGACTATATTAATACATTATTTTAAGTTGTATAACTAGTGCGATACTGTAGTGAAATTGGAAAGATAAAATTAATACAAAATGCAATATTTACTACTACCTAGGTATTTGTAAGATGTCCCGTTTTTTCTGTTTTCAAAAAGTATGGTAGCTTAAAGTATGCTAAACCATACAAAATAAATTGTACTGTAAATTGTACCCCTCTGATAGTGCTCTCAAACGGGTCGGGTTACGGGTCGGGTCTGGTCGAGTCGGGTTGTCGTGTCGGGTCAGTCGGGTTAGCTCGTGTCGGGTCACTCGGGTCGAGTCGTCACATTCTTCACTTATTTTCTATACGGAATACTATAAGGAGCTTTGTTGTAGAATTCAATTCGAAGTTGGTGAATGAATGATAATTGTGACTAATTGAAGGTGAAATAGTAAGAAAATTTTAATTTAACCCTATATTAACTAATTGGCATTGTAATTGTAATTAATATTACTACTGACTTTTTTCCTTTCTGCGTTTCTATGTCAAGTTGAATGTCACATTAAGTGAAATTGAAAGGAGATATCTAGTTAACGTCCAACGTTATGCAGCAACGCTAAGAGAGACAGCGATGATGAGAAATAATTGAAGCGGTTGAATGCAGAAAGTGGGAGGAAATGGGGGAACACCGAGAAAACCCATGCACATGGTGTTTGTCCACCAGAAAACTTACTTGGTACGAACTGGAATCAATACCCATGGATCTTCGGGTCAAACATCTGCCTTTGGGCAGGACACATTATTATTATTATTATTATTATTATTATTATTATTATTATTATTATTATTATTATTATTATTATTATTATTATTATTATCATTATTATAACTTTAAGAGTGCCCAAGAAAGTTCCGCCGCCTTTTCACCAACACCTTCGAACATTGGTATGTAACCTAAGACGTACCTGGAATATTAAAAATCGTCTCCATCAGCCTCGACGACCTTCTGCCGACGTTCTGGAAGGCTATGGATTCCATCGCAGTCGAACTTGGTGGGACGTGAAGTGAAGAAGGTATCAAGTGCATATTGAACCTCTACTAGCGATTTGAATTGGCGTTCTCTAAGGTGATTGTCCAAGGAATGGAACAGGTGATAATCGGACGGTACAATGTCCGTAGAGTATGGCGGATCCAATAGTGTTTTCCATTCAAGGCGTAGAATGATGTACTGGGTCATTTTAGCCACGTGGGGCTTAGCGTTGCCTTGTAACAAGAGGACCCCTTTGCGATTCAGAACTGCTGGATCCAGACAGTACACAGTGACAGTACACAGTTGCATTGATGATCTGACCAGCTTGTAGCAGTTCCCGATGGACGATGCCTCGAGCAGTCCACAAAATGCACAGGAGAACCTTATTCTGGTGTAGTGCTGGCTTGAGCTGTTTTCAACCGGTTCATGGGATGCTAACCAACAATGACGGCGCCGTGGAGCTTCGTACAGGACCCACTTCCCATCACATGTCAACACCCTGTCCAGAAATTGCTCCTTCCTCAGACGAGACACCAAAGAAACACAGGTGTCTGCTCGCGTTGCTTTCTGGCCAAGTCAAATCATGTAGGACCCATCAACCCAACTTGCAGTGCTTCCCAAGTTGATGGTGGTGGTGCCGAATGGTTTCTCCACTCACACTGAAATGTAGTACCAGTTCCTCACATATCTGTCTTCGCCTCAATTGCTGCCTGAAGATCTTTATTTTGAACATCTGTTTGTCTTCCGGCACGTGGTGCGTCTACGAGTGTTTCGTCACCGTCCTTAAACCGTCATACCACTGCACTCTCCGCGTAGTCACGACACCCTCACCAAAGGTCTGTCATATCTTCCGCCCCGCGGAGCAGCAATTTGAACTCGTACAGCAAACAAGCCCTTATGACGCTTTGTGAAGGCCCCATGTTCACTCTGTCCTTACGCACGTTCACGGTGTATCTGAACAGCCACAACCAAGTAGTATGTTGGATATACTTACTAGTGTTGCTCACGAGACCAGGTTTGTGGCATTCTCGTCTCGAAAATATGTCGTGAAGTTAGTCTCGTCTCGAAAAGTGCATATGTTTCTATTGAAAGAGCTCTGTCTCATCTCGTACCCCTTCATGAAAATTCTGTCTCGTCTCGTCTCGTCCAACAACTGACCTTCACCTTACATCCATTCGCATTCAACTCACGGTGTGAGGGCCAATTGAACACAGACCTCCACAAAGAGACAGAACTTTCTTGGTCATCTTCAGATTATTATTATTATTATTATTATTATTATTATTATTATTATTATTATTATTATTATTATTATTATTATTATTATTATTATTATTATTGCTGCGGTAGTGATTTGACTTTCTCCGCAATAAAATACTTGCTAATTTTATATAATGTTGCAAATATCTTCTAGATAAATTAATCAAGAAAAAATAAAAGGTAATTCCCTACAGAATGAAATTTCAGTGCAATTAGTTCCTTATGATTCTATCAGACAGCAACGCTGTTTTTAAATAGAAAAATCGGAATCTTAACGTGATGAAATTTTTGTTTGTTACACAGCAAAAAATATTAAAAGAAGTTCTATATACATTCCTTACTAGAAAATAATGTTGTCTTCAGAACTTTTATTCTTTTAGTCTTCAGAACTTGTCTTCAGAACTCAGTCAAATTTTATTTTGATTTTCGAAGTTGATTGCCTAAATTTTAACCTTGGAAATTTGGATGTGGAGTAAAATAAAGAAGGTTAGCAGGGTAGAGAGGAAAACGAATTAGGAAATGCTGAAAAAATGCAAGAGACGAGAGCAATATTAGACGATATAAGGAAGCGAAAAAATGGACGGATCACAAGTTTCGATCTTGCTAAGGGATTGCATTCTGAGAGATGTAGTAAAGGGAGTGATATCAGGAGAGCGAGAGTGTGTAAGAAGGTAGCAATTGATAGATTGTAATAAGGAGGGTGGTACTTTATGTTTGGTTGCGAGGCAGATATTAGCGGGAAATCGCAAAAATGGAAGCTTCTTACCTAGTTCAGGGAAACTGGCCTGTCATTAATGGCAGAACACTGAGGAGGAGGAGGAGGATAATTATACTACAAATAAAAAAAGCCGAAACAATGGTTTATGCATAAGAATTGGTCAGCATTTTTTTTCTGGTGGCAGTTTTGTAAGGTTCTAGCTCTCTCAAACTGATTAGATTGTAAGGTCAGGTCACTCGGGTCGGTTGTCGGGTTAGGTCACTTCGGGTTGGTTCACTCGGGTCACTTTGGGCCGGGCCAATCGGGGCAGCTCTGGTCGGGTTGTCGGGTCGGGTTAGTCAATTCGGGTCACGGGTGAGGTCGGGTCGGTCTTCAACACATATAATTTCCACGAAAATTACAATATACCACGGTTTATACCTCATTGGACTTCCAATAAAACATTTTCAATGATGTGTACACCATGTCACCATTTTTGTATGAGGAAATTTCTAGAGGGATTTTGTGGGAATTTTATGGAGTGTAGATTCCTGTGTGTGTGTGTGTGTGTGTGTGTGTGTGTGTGTGTGTGATACGTTACAGGATACAAGATGTCGAGGAAGTGTGTAATAAACCGGACAATTTCTGTTATGTATGTGGGGAGCTGATATTTAAATCACAACGTCGATGTTTTACTCCTCTTGTGAGGAAGTGTTATCTGTTATATTTTGGTTGCTGTTTAGGAGACCAAGATAAGAACTGGGTTCCTCACTACATTTGTTGTACTTGCGTGAAACGTCTGACTGGGTGGGCAAATGGTGGACGAAACATGAACTTCGCAGTACCGATGATCTGGAGGGAACGAAAAGATCATTCTTCAGACTGCTACTTTTGTATGACACAGATAAAATTAATAAGCAGTAAATCTAACCGCACAGTACAGTACCCTAATTTCCCATAAGCAATTAGGCCAGTTCCACACAGTGCAGAATTACCTGTACCAGTACCTCTTCCTCATCTTACGGTAAATGAGGATTACGTACTTGAGGCAACTATTGAAGTTCCAAATGAAGATGATGATCCTACTTATGTAGGAAGCACATCTACATTGGATCCCCATCTGATAACTCCGGGTGAACTAAATGACCTCGTACGGGATTTAAAACTCTCCAAGACACAGACAGAACTTCTTTATACTAAACTTAAGGCTGGAATCTGCTCCATCGTGACACTAAAGTGTGTATTTTTCGAAACCTTCATACAGAGTTTCAAAACTATTATTCTCAAGAAAATGATTTAGTGTATTGTAATAATGTCTGTGCTGTGATGGATACACTTGGACATGCATATAAGTACAGAGTGGAGATTGCTTATTGACTCTTCGAAAACTAGTTTTAAGGCTGTCCTTTTGCACAATGGCAACAAATTTCCTTCAGTGCCTTTGGCTTATGCAACTAATATGAAGGAAACCTATGAAAACATCGAAATAGTGTTAGAAAACATTCAGTATGAGAAATACAAGTGGACTGTTTGCTGTGATTTACGTCATTTCTTGGTTAATGGGTTTGCAGCTTGGTTATACGAAATGTTGTTTCCTCTGCGAATGGGACAGCAGGAACAAAGCGGAACATTACATGAAGAAGGAATGGCCAACGCATGTATTAACTCCTGGACAGAAGAATGCTGTTTATTCCTCACTGGTGAGCCCTGATTAGATAATTCTACCTCCTCTTCACATAAAGTTGGGGCTCTTCTAAAACTTTGTTAGGGCAATGGACAAAAGTAATACAGGATCTTGTTACGTCACGGAAAAAATTCCTCGGGTTAGTGACGCTAGGGAGTTTTGCAGACCCCCAAATAAGATGTTTGATTCGTGACCAAAAATTTGAGGATCTCTTAACTCTGGTTGAGAAAGCAGCTTGGTGTCCATTTAAATGTTTAACAGAGAATTTTTTAGGAAACAAGAAAGCCCCAAATTACCGTGAAATTGTGAGTGATTTCCGGCAATCATTCAATGAAATGGGTTGCAACATGTCACTTAAACTTCACTTTCTAGACTCCCACCTGCATTTCTTTCCTGAAAACCTTGGTGCTGTTAGTGATGAGTATGGGGAACATTTTCATCAGGACAATTCCTCCATGGAGAAGAGATACCAATGACAGTGAAGTTCAAAAATGCTAGCTGATTACTGTTGGACACTTAAAAGAGATGTTCTAGAAACCAAACACAGAAGAAAGTCGACAACTAAAACATATTAGTTGAGGTAAGTAAGTGTCCATTTATTGAGAAGATACCATTCACTTCTATTGTATTATTTATTAAGTAGATATAAAATGCTGACACGGTGTATACATCATTGAAAATATGTTTTATTTCCAATCCAATAAGATATAAACCGTGCTTATATTGTAATGGAAGTTATATGTGATTTTATCTGCACTAATGAATATTGTAAAATGAACAGTGCACATAGCATATTTTTATATAAATATGTTTATTTCTCTAGATAGAATAATGCTACTTAGAGGGCTTACTAAGTATAAATCAAGCTAACATACAATATAATTTGTGTGTTTATATACCTAACGTACCCAAGCTACAAGTATGAAAATGGTTTTTAAAAAAAGAAAAAAATAAAAAGAAAAGATATTTGAGGGGAAATTTTCCGAAAACACATCTGTCACGGAAAAACTGAGGGTGATAGAGAAAAACTGATTGCAGATTCGAATTCTACGTGAAAAGTTCTATTAGAATCAGGTATTTTCTTCCGTGTGCCAGAGAAAAAGAATTTTTTTTTCGACTAGTGTAATAGGTACCATTTTCAAACTCAGCAACCGTTATTCAAACCGGTTAACGTTGATCGCAGATATTAAAAATACTCACATCCGTATATTATTTAATACAAACAAAAATTTTACCTGCACATTTCTGCACAAACGATGTATAAACGATCGCGACAATTTGTGGTTCAATCGAACATGGTGGGGCTAGCACTTAGACAACTCCCCTTTTTTTGTTCTGTCCAGGCACCTGATAGCATAGAAAAAAAACTTTCGCGTGCGTATTACTGCTCAAACGATGTACAAACAATTGAGATAATTTTCTTTTGAATCGGAGTAGGGAGGTGCTACCATTTAGACAGCCCCCACTTTGTTTTCGTTCTGGCGGTGCCCGTAATTGTGTACAAACCAGGGCCGGCGCGAGGGGGGGTCGAGCCGTGCCAACGCTCGGGGCGGCAAGTCTGATGGGCGGCAAAATTTGAAAAAAGAAAAGAATACAGGGGCGGCAAAATTTGAGAAAGAAAACAATAAAAGGGCGGCATGTGAAAGAACCGCCCAAGGCGGCAAAACTTCTAGCGCCGTCCCTGGTACAAACGAAAATCTCGCCTGCACATTTCTCTATAACTATATTCAAACGATTGCGACAATTTGTGGTTCAATTGTAGATGGTGGGGGGTTACCACTTAGACAGCTCCCACTTTGTTTTCGTTCTGCCGTTGCCCCCTAATTACGTACAAACGAAAATTTCGCCTGCATATTTCTGTACAAACGATGTACAAACGATTGCGACAATTTGTGATTGAATTGAACATGGTGATTGGGCTATCACTTAGAAAGTCCCCCACTTTGTTTTCGTCCTGGCGGCGCCCCTAATTATGTACAAACAAAAATTTCGCATGCACATTTCTGTACAAACGATGTAGAAACGATTGAGACAAATTTGTTATTGAATTGGACATGGTGGGGGGCGGGCTATCTCTTAGATAGACCCCCACTTTTTTTCGTTCTGGCGGCGCCCTTAATTATGTACAAACAAAAATTTAGCCTTCACATTTCTGTACAAACGATGTGGAAACGATTGCGACAATTTGTGATTGAATTGGACATTTGGGGGGGAAACTATCACTTAGACAGCCCCCAATTTGTTTCAGTTTTTACGGCGCTCCCATTTATGTACAAGCAAAAATTTCGCCTGCACATTCTTGTACAAATGATGTAGAAACGATTGCGACAATTTTTGCTTGAATTTGACATGGTGATGTGCTACCATTTAAACAGCCCCCACTTTGTTTTCGTTCTGGCGGCACCCCTAATTGTGTACAAACTAAAATTTGGCCTGTATATTTCTGTACAAACGATGTAGAAACGAATGCGACAAATTGTGATTGAATTGGATATGGTGGGGGGCTACCACTTAGACAGCCCCCACATTATTTTCGTTCTTGCGGCGCCATTAATTTTGTAGAAACGAAAATCTCGCCTGCACAGTTCTGTACAAACGATGTAGGAACTATTGCGACAATTTGTGATTGAATTGGACATGATGGGGGGGAGCTACCATTTAGACAGCCCGCACTTTGTTTTCGTTCTGGCGGCGCCCCTAATTGTGTACAAACAAAACTTTTGCCTGAACATTTCTGTACAAAAGGTGTAGAAACGATTACGATAATTTGTGATTGAATTGGACATTTTGGGGGGGCTAACATTTAGACAGTCCCCCACTTTTTTTCGTTCTGGCGACGCCCCTAATTGTCTAAAAACAAAAATTTTGCTTGCAGATTTCTGTACAAACGATGTACAAACGATTGCGACAATTTGTGATTGAATTGGACATGGTGGGTGGGGGGCTACCATTTAGACAGCCCCCACTTTGTTTTCGTTCTGACGGCGCCCCTAATTGTGTACAAACGAAAATTTGGCTTGCACATTTCTGTTCAAGTGATGTAGAAACGATTGCGACAATTTGTGATTGAATTGGACATGGTGGGGGCTACCATTTAGACAGCCCCCACTTTGTTTTCGTTCTGGCGGCGCCCGTAATTGTGTACAAAGGAAAATTTCGAATTCACATTTCTGTACAAACGATGTGGAAACGATTGCAACAATTTGTGATTGAATTGGACATGGTGGGGAGGCTACCATTTAGACAGCCCCTCCAGTTTTTTTGTTCTGGCGGCGCCTCTAATTGTGTACAAACGAAAATTTCGCCTGCACGTTTCTGTACAAACGATGTACAAAACGACTGCGACAATTTGTGATTGAATTGGACATGGTGGGTGGGGGGCTACCATTTAGACAGCCCCCACTTTGTTTTCGTTCTGACGGCGCCCCTAATTGTGTACAAACGAAAATTTTGCCTGCAGATTTGTGTACAAACGATTGAGACCATTTCCGATTGAGTCTGATAAAGGGGGGGGGGCTGTCTAAATGGACGTCTCCTTTTCACCTCTACTGTAATTAAATTCTTCTTCGAGAAAATCTGTAATCAACACTGTCAGTAGCTACGTCGTCGACTAATATACCTTAACAAGTACAGCTTTATTTTCGTATATTTTTCCACAGTTAACCAATTTAAAACTATCGCAAACAAGAATATGTAGTCAACTTCTTAAATACTTCGCTCGCAGGAACCCGTTCAGCGCGTGCAACAAGCAAAAACAACATGTTTGGCGTCTCACAAATGAAAAAGGGAAAAAAAGAAAAGCAAAAGCAGCACGGCAGTGCCTTATCGCAGTCAGAGCTGACAACATAGTTTCGGTCGTCAATAACGCCAATGGACCTACTAGCGGTGTACAAGAGTTATACAGTTACAATATACGTTGTGCCACAGTAGCGCTACAGGCGGAATGTGCACGAACTACAAATGAATATGTTCCCTTACAAGTATCAGACACTGTTGCACCCTCTTTACATTCTACACATCATTTTTTCCCCCACTTTTTGACCTTGACAAGCAGAAGTACCAGGCTTTCCGAGTTCACAACCATAAACTGTTTGTGTACAGAGTACGTTTTCAGTTCTTCCAATGACTCTGCGCGCGAAGAACAGGGGTGATGATCGGGCTACCGAATACGGCAGTCAGAGACACCCGGTTGCAACTTTAAATGTAAAATACAAATATAAAGCTTTGACATTGCCGTGAGGATGAATATATATATATATATATATATATATATATATATATATATATATATATATATATATATATATATATATATATATATATATATATATATATGTAAGGGCGATCAACTGAAACCCGTTATTGGTATAATGTGTAGGAGGATATTGTTTGTTTAATAGAGTGCAATGTCTAATGTCCCTGTATGTTGGGTGTAGAAATGGTGTTGAAATGTGTTTCTCTTTCGCAGGTATAACAAGTAAACGATGGCGTTCAAGATCCCCATTCCCTCCTATCAGGACCAGCCCGCCGTCATCCAGTTTCTGAGTGCCGAAGGTTGTCAACCAGCTGAAGGGTTCCGGAGTATAAAAGATGTGTATGGTGATGCATGCGTTTCCAAAACAACAGTGGTGGTCTGGGCCAGAATGTTTCTGAAGGGACGTAAACAAACCACTGATTATCCCCGTCCTGGTCAAGCCCATGTCGTATCCACATAAGACACGCATGAAAAGCTGAATGCGGCTATAGCTACGAATAGATGAATTACTATTCAATCCATAGCGAACGGATTAAACATGAGTTATGGTACTGCTCAGTAAATTGTGAATGATCTTGTGTATTGTAATGTGTGCCCGCAGTGGATCCCCAGGGTGTTGACGGAAGACAAATGTTGGAGCGTATGGGTTGCGGCATTGAACATTTGTCAAGTTACCATTTGGAAGTAACGACTTTTTGCTGTGCATTGTTGCTGAGTATGAACTTGGTGTCATCACTTTGAACCGAGTTCAAAGTCTTCCAGTATGCAGTGGAAACTCCCCTCGTCTCCAAGTTCCAAAAAGGTCAAGACGCAACCGTCTGTGGGGAAAGTTATGGCGTCTGTGTTCTTTGATTGGTATTGACCATTATTGGTCGACTTCAAGGAAATATAACAGTCCGTCAACACCGCACACTACTGTCAAACGTTCACAGAGCTACGGAGAGCCATCAAAAACAAAATCCCTGGTTTATTGACCACTGTAGTCATTCTGTTGCATGAAAACGAGAGTCCACAAGTTACAAACCAAGTGCAGGATTTGTTTCAACGATTCAAGTGGGAAATGTTGCGACATATGCCCTATAGCCCTGACCTTTCACCTTGTGACATTTACATCTCTGGGAATCTAAAGCAGGCATTGGAAAGTCAGAGATTTCAGCCTCAAGCTGAGGTTCAGTCTGACGCCGTGTGATTGGCTTGGTAGTCAGCCATTCAAATTTTACATGGACTGCATTTGTAAAGTTAGTGACACAGTGGGACAAGTGTCTCAACGCTCATGGTGACTTCTTCTCAATAATATTTTACTGCACGCTAACCATAGACACCTCTAGATAGTGTACAAGTTTCCACTCGAAATAAAATTTATTTAATTAATTATGACCACTGAACGAGTTTCAGTTGGTCGCCCCGTATATCTATATATATATATATATATATATATATATATATATATATATATATATATATATATATATGTGTGTGTGTGTGTGTGTGTGTGTGTGTGTGTGTGTGTGCTTCTAGAGGTTTACTTCACCATGGAGGGCGTGTTCGCGGCCGGTCATCCTATTTATTGCTGGGCCGAAGCAATCCTACCAGTTACATAGTGTTGGAGGCGGACTGCTATAGAGCCAATCCTCCTCTGCTCTGCGGGCATGGTGCCCCAGAGTTTCAAGGCAGCTCATCTCCCGCCTATGCTCGCAGTTACCCAGATTTCTAGGATTGGCTCCCATTAGCTAACGAATCGCACGGAATGACCATAGCCCGGTAGTCAAACACAACTTGGTAGAACCAGCCGATGCCTCACCTCTGCCGTTAGGGGCGGCAGCTGAAAACTACCTACTTCACTTAGAATGAGACGAGGTCACACGTACTCTCACGGATCCAATGGTACGAGGTAGTCGCCCATTTCGCTCACACTGATCACTTACACTTTTTCCTACTTAGATAGAAATCTAACATTGTTTTCTATCCGAAACGGCTTGGCGCGTTTTAATATAAAAAATCATTTCCTAGAATAAAACGCTTTGTAATTGTACAGATTATTTCACCTAAATATAACCTGCAACGAAGAATGCGCATATAGCGATAGAATACAATTGATGAGGGTACAAACCTTATCTTTCATGAAGTTATTTATGTAATAACTTTTACTCGGAACCATATTCTTAATCGGTACCACACAATGTCTGTAGTATATTACATTATATCTTTATTAATAGTGTTGGTGGCACCCCTAAGCTTACTCTACACAATATTAAAGTTTTATTACCCACAAAGAGTCTGTGTGCACTAGAGATGAATTGAAAGAATGTGTCAGTTATTAGAATCAAGAAGTGCGATTAATAAGATTTGCTTGTTGGTAAGTCCATCGGTTCTTTACTCCGCGCGGTAACTCTTGAACGGTAGCGAACTTTTAAATTTCGTTTATTATTAATATCGAGTTCGTTAATTGATTCAATCCGTTAACATGTTAACGGAAAATGTAGCTATTCTTATTCCGTACATGAAAGTATTTAGCATAATATTCTGTTGTGTTTTACCATTCAATACTTGCACTGTATATATTAAGATTTAGTGCCATTTTCTGTAATTTAATTTCTGCATTGTACCTGTATATTTTTACAGGTTTCAAGATTTTCTGCGATTTATATAAGAAGAAAGAGAATAAACGTTGAGACATATTAAGATTTGCATTCTTCGATTTAAGATGTACTTATTGCGAAAGGAAGAATGCAAATACATTTCTACTAATATATTTAGCATTCTTTGTGTTGCGCCTCAAATACTCGACATGAATAAAATGGTACAGATTTAAACATATAAACAACTAGGTACAAGTTTTCGAAAAGTAGTGGCACTAGATGTGAGATGCCTTCCGTGTGGCTATGTCTGCATTGTAGAACAGTTGTATCTTAATGGCGACAAAGTAACAGAAACTTAATCTTTTCAGTATACAGTGCCCCGATAAATTTTCTGTTACTTTGTTCCTCCCTCAAGAATGTAAAGCAGAGAGGAACCAAAAATTTATTTGCAAAATTTAACATCCTTGTTTCTGAAAATTCTTAGAATTACCCGACGTGGGGTGAGATTTCTAATGTAAGTACAATGAGATAATGAGTAATAAAGAAGACTATGATTGAAAAATATGATTTGTACAGGAAAACGTGAACATTACACTATTTTTGAAAGCATATTTAAAAAATATAAAATGATTCAGTTTCTTAGAACATTCCATCAATTACCTTATGATATCTACACAAGGAAAACGTAGTTCAGTTTACAATTCGTCCATATTTATTGTAATTAAAATGCATATGTACAATTTCTTTACATCACTGTGAAAGTAATCTGCGTCTTCACATGTGAAATAATAATTGTACTTTCGCGTTGTCTGTGGTTACGAGGAGCGGACTTTCGATCTAACCTTTCTGCTCTCATTTTTTGCAAGATACATTGCGGTCGGTGACGTCACGTGGAGGTATTGTCAAGGTTGTTTTAAAATAGAGGATCTGCCCATACCACAAAATCGTGAAGTAATACTTCACAGTCATACGTATCCTATGATTGGTGATTTTCTTACCTGTGGAAGGTTATTTCGGATAATTTCTCCTCACTTCTATTTGTACACCCATACGCTCAGCATGCAACCATTCTTTAATATGAGTATGAAGCAACGATTAAAATAAAAATAAAGGACAGACACACTATATGTCTACAAATGAAGATAACAATGTTTTGAGTCAACATATATGGCGGTCATTCAGTTACCTACTAGATTGAAGATACATATGGGCAGATCCTCTATTTTATAACATCCTTGGGTATCGCGAGGTATGATTTAAGAGAACAAGTGAAATACTGCATGCACAAGTACGCTAATTGGTATACTGTTTCAAGATCTGCAAAAGTTCCTCCACAAGACGTCACGGTCAGGGAACCAATCACAATGCTAAACGCGAACTGAGACGATATGTTATTTTATATATCTTGGCTAGTAGTTCACATAGTTTTGAAATCTGCCTTAATTTCATGATGTGAAAGGAAACTAACTTGAAAGATATAATCATACATTTCGTTGTACAGATGTAATGTACTAAATAGTTAAGTCTTTAGAAAAATAATCCATTAATTGTTCTGACTCAAGAAAAATGAAGTACATAGTACTTACAGCTGTATTGGACTGGATTTGGTAATTTGAGAAGTGCAACGTCATGCTCAGGCCAATTAAATTGTGGATGGATATGGATTTCCGTTCCTTGAATATGCGTACCTAAACCCTGGTCATATGGATTAATAGTTCCTAGAACAATTTCAAAGCTACTGCCAGCTCCTGGACTGTAATTTGAAAATAAGTAGAAAAATCTTTGAGATAAAAACAAATAATGAGAATTTCCTTATTGTATACAATTTTGATTAACAGATTGGCACAATGTATAAACAAATATATTAGATTAGGTTTGCCAGCACTGAATTATAAATTTACCGAAGCAGTCTTATAGTACTCAGAGTAGGTGACGAATAATTACAATTGAAACAACGAAATATATAGTTCATATAACAAAAGCACTGGGATCTATTCTACAGATGAAGTTTGCAAATTTGCAACTTACGCACATGCTTCATACAAACGCATCCACGAGTTTCTCTCGTCCTTCAGAATGCTTTGAAGAGGCTTATATATAACTAGCAGCGTTCACCCCGCTTCGCTGCGGTCACCCCGGAACGCAATAAACTTTGTTACTTAGATAATTTTTACTTTTTCGCTTTCAAGTGATATGATAAAAACCATAGAAGATTGCAGTAAATCTTAACATTATATCGCCTGTCATTTATGTTAACCCGCCCCGCTTCGCTGCGGTCATCCCGGTGCTGGCATATTGTAAAAGTGTCTGTAAAAATAAGCAAATCAATTAAAAAATTTTAAACAGAAGATTCAAGCTATTTTCCGCTTTATATCGCCTGTCATTTATGTTAACCCGCCGATCCTCACGGTCATGCGGGTTGCATATAAATACGTTTATTTTTACCTATGATGAACTAATAACAAAGGATTTGTACGTTATGGACACCTGAATGGTCAATTATCTCAAGACACTGGTAATTAAAAATTAAAGTGATATGATAAAAACCATCTAGGGTCCAAATCCTAATAACCCCCCAAAAATGAAAGAAATTGGTTCAGCCGTATTAGCGTGATGAGCGGACAAAATTTTGTACGTTCTCTTTTATATATATAGATATTACATTCTAGGGATCAGCTAGTATAAGGTGGGGATATTTTTGCACAATAGATATCTAGCCAATATTATTTTGACAATCTTATTAATTAAAATTTATAAAATAAACTGTATATAACGTCCTTTATTTTGTCCGAAAAGATCCCACTTGAAACCAATCTTAATCAGAATATTCTTTGGTTGATTGGTTAGATTTAATTTAGTGTTTCTTTTTAGGAACGAGACTATATAATTTGTCGAACTACAGCATTACATAGGATCCGTACTATGTGACCTCGACCTAAAGGAAATCCTGCTGTCCCTTGTCAGACGGGCGCATATGAACCATATAACTACGAGGGAATTGCAAATATATATATATATATATATATATATATATATATATATATATATATATATATATATATATATATAGATAGATAGATAGATAGATACAGCAAAGGTAACCAAGGATGTTCTGACGCTTTTTAGAGGTATGTGTTCAACTGAAATTAATACCAGGCCTTGAAAGTGAACTAAGATAAGGCGAAGGTCAGTTGTTCGTATGGGTATATCCAACATACAGCCTGGTTGTGGCAGTTCAGTTATACCGTGAATTTCCGTAAGGACAGAGTGAACATGGGACCTCCACAGAACGTTGCATGGGCGTGTATGCTCTACGCGCTAAAACTGGAGTCAAACGCCGCTGTAGTGGGGCGGAAGATATGAGAGGCCTTTGGTGAGAGTGTCGTGTCTACGCGGACAATGCAGCATTGGTTTACAACTTTATGAATTGTGACGAAACACTCGAAGACGCAATAGTACCGGAAGAACAACACATGTGCAAAATGAATATATTCAGGTATCAATAGAGGCTAACAGTTGTCAAACATCTGAGAAACTTGGACTACAATTCAGTGTGAGTGCAGAAAGCATTCAGCAGCACCTCTATGGACTTGAGAAGCACTACAAAAATGAAAAAATGAAATCTTTAAGTTTTACGTCCCACGGTTATGCCGGTTAGGCTAAAGGAGACGGTGATGATGAGAGATGAGTGAAATGGTGGAATGAAGAAAGTGGGAGGAAACGGGAGAACCCCGAGAAAACCCACGAGCACGGAGGGAAGCACTACAAGTTGGGTCGATAGGCCCCACATGATTTGACTCCGGGCCAGAAAAAAACGCGAGTAGAAATCTGTGTTTCTTTACTGTGTCTTATAAGGACGGAGCCATTTCTGGACAGGGTGTTGAAATTTGATGAGAAGCGGGTCCTTTGCTAAGCTCCGCGGAACCGTCATCATTGGTTAGCGTCTCATGATCCGGTTCCAAAATAGCCGAAACCAGCATTGCACCACAAAAAGATCCTCCTGTGTGTTTGGTGGACTCCTCTCAGCATCGTGCTCCCAGCTAATTAAAGCATCAATGCAACTGTGTACTGTCAGCGTTTGAGCCGTGTTCAAGAAAAATCTAAACACTGGAGCAAGCACTACTAAATCACATAGGGGTCATCCTGTTACTGGACAACGCTAAACCGAATGTGGCTCGGATGACACATTACAACATTCTACGAATTGGATGGGAAAAGTATTGCATCCGCCATAGTTCCCGACATTGCACCTTCCGATTATCACCTGTTCCACTCCTTGGACAATTACCTTAGAGGACGTCAGTTGAAATCCATAGTAGAGGTGCAAAATACACTTAATACGTTCTTCGCGTCACAGCCCATCACGTTCTGTCGCGGTGGAAGCCATTTGCTTCCAGAACATTGGCAGAAGGTTGACGATGCTGATGGGGATTACTGTTGACCTTCCAGGTATGTCTCAGGAGACATATCGATGTTCGAAGGTGGTGAGTGAAAAGGCGTCAGAACTGTCTTGGTTACCTCCGCCATATATATATATATATATATATATATATATATATATATATATATATATATATTATGGTGGATTAAATTATGGTATGGTGGGGTAACAAAACATGGTGAAATTTGTGCTCGGTGGCGTCCTGATAACGGGAAATAAAAGAATTTTGCATTTAAATACTGTCTATTTGGCCAACCTTACTTTGAACAAATGGATTTTACGTCAATTACTGGTGAATGCGGGTAAATATTGTATATACTTTCTCGCTGCATGAGTATAGTTCTATAGAAACTAAATCTAATTTTGAATGACAGTTTGTGCTACCCGCTGCTTTAACATGTAAGAATTTGAGAATATTTACTCTTCACTCTATACTGTGGTAGTAATTGAGAACACAACAAAAGCAAACTATCGTTGTGATCTATAAACGAATCTGGAATGAAATACTTTTATCACATTTTAATTTGTAACTGGATAGAGCTCCGATCTGACTTTGCAATCTGTACTACTATACTACTGCAGGTAGCAATGCAGAATGCGTATACAATACGTATTCCATATCTGACTGTACATCTATTCTGAGTAAATTTGCCCCCCCCCCCAGACAATACATAATACAGTAATAAATTGGCTGACATTTCGTTATGCATGTATTTTTATTTTCGCTTTGTAGGTAAATTAACATATAGGTCTTGTTTGGAGTTTAATATATTTTCATAATATTATGCCTTATTGATATGAATATGGTATTTAGCTTCCAATATCAATTTTTACTTTTTTCTAGAAATATTGTCAGAATTATACAAAAACTCAAATAATATATGTATGAAGGTACTTACTCAGGAACGCAGTGAGCTGCGGTAATTATCCACTGAGGTGCGATAATAGAGGCTGTACATCCGTATCCATTTCCACCAGTATAGTAAAAGAGCTTAGCCATGAAAGGAAATTGTCCATCTCGTGCAATTTGACCATTCGCTATCCTAGTACCATTGAGTCGCTCTGTTAGAATTAAAAAAAAAACACTCTTAATATTTGTAATAAAATCTACAGAACAATCATTATTTCTATTGAAGTCTGGAAACATATATCTCAATTCTTCTCCTTTGTGTTGGGTATAAGTAGTAATTCTATCGGGTAGTTGTCAAATGTACAACTTTATATCTCATGAAAACTTCCCTCTGTAGTATAATGAAAATACCGAGGTTACTTGGATGAAGTGATAAACGCTGTAGATATTGAGAAATCAGGCTGGGGTATCGAATCAGTTCAATAGGCATTCAACAGCGTTCAACTGCATAGTGTAAAACAGCCAATTTTATGAACGTTTTTTGTTTATGATTTCAAACTGAATAGCATAGATCATCAAATGTATTTAACTAAGAGTATTGGATTTCCTATTGCTTGATTTTTGTTGGATTACTCCTGCTTGCCCGATGGCGATGAATTGAGTTTCACCCGACCAAATGTAAGCTCAGAACCCCTACACCAAATTGAACTGAGAGGTAGAAAGGAACAGCTTTACCAGTTTAACCGATAATCTTATTACAACACCGCATGTTATAAATACAGTTTTTAAAATACAAAATTCATTTCAAACAATACTTTTTTAAGTATCATTCCTTATGATGTTATAAGACGTAACCTAACTATTTTTTTTTGCTTAGAAACGACTAGGAAAACGTAAAGAAAAACATTGAAAATCAAAAGTAGATAAGGAAAACATCTATTTTTAAGTACAGCAGAAATTTTTGATGAAATTCCACATTTAATCCGATCGGTAGATTGGGATAATAAAACACATCATCTGCTTTTTATATTGGCAGAGGATTCTATGTGTATTCCCATATCGCATTTCCAACATTTTTATATGCACTCTTCTTGCATGCTACAAATTTCCTCTGCTTGCTCATTTCTGTGCATTTGATGTTATGTTCTCCGGATGTTGTCTTGTAAACAGAAATACGATTTGTTGATTTAGCGAAATATTTCTTTCCAGTCTCTCTTGGATCGAATACTAGTGAAGACAGAGTAAGATATGTACTAACAATCACCCTCCTGTAATCCATCAAGGAAATGTTACCATTTGAAAGACAAACAGTACGTGGGATTTCACAGTATTATGTTCATGGTGTGTTGAAATCCTAATTATCAACAATCTAGATACCCAAGTGGCCATTTATATACTTCTGTCATTCATCTCATGAAAATTATAGTGACATAAAAAAGTAATATTAAAATTGTAATCAACACTCACCAACAATGAAGAAAAATCATCACTACTAAAATTACACTGGATCCGCAAAGTCTGACCTGTCTTCAAAATTCACTTTTTACTTTTGTGATAAGAGATGTAAAGCTCGAATATGAGATCGTGCACTCAATACAAAGCATGCACGTGATCACTTTTGATTCTCTACCACAAATGACATACTGTGGAATAATTCCACGTTCTAGTTTTCTCCGAAAGAGATAGAGAGGGTTACTGGCGGGTTAAAGTATATGACCTTTAAGCGAAGACCACAGCAACTAATGGGTTACTTACCTAATTAGCAATACAAGGAACACAACGAAACATTTCCATTTTTATGTATTTTAAGGCAAGGGGATAATAATAAAGAATAATTAATTATTTTTTCTTAATTATTGCAAAACATCGGAATTAATCAAGAATTTAAGATTGTAATCAATTAAATTTTTAGCACGTAGTGTGGACACTCTTTCTAGAAATTCCACATTTCAAAGAGAAAACAAATATCTCTGTTAGGTTGCATATGAAAATTGTTAAAAATTTGTAATCCTCTTGCATAATGTTATTTATTATATGTTGTTATTTGTTGATATTAATTAGTAATGGATATAGCGGATATATCACGGTATGTGGTCGTATGCTCCCGTGAGTATGTTCCACCTGTTCCGAGAAAAGAGATGTATGATTTGTTACTTACTTTACTTCGATGAGTGCAACAAAGGCTGTGATTGCCATAATAATAAACTTGAATAGAAACTTATTAAAGTGTGTCAATATTTTCCCTATCATTTCCTTTTTATACCAAACCCATTCTTAAAGGTTACTACATTAGTATTGGGTTGGTATTGAATAAGATAACAACATTTCATATAATTAGCTTCAAATGTTTTTATCTCATACCCTAATTGGTGTGGATACTTGAAATAATAATATAGCATATATTATATTATTAGTAAAATGAAAGAGTTAGTCACATTCAGCAAACCATTGATTCAGGAAGAAGGAAACCGGAAACTTACCCTACAGATGGTTCTTATTTTGTATTGTCCAACTTTGTATTAAAAATCTTAGATCACTAAATTAAATGAAACAAGATATAAACGTTATTATAAAAACTTACCAATACGGTTACCGTTCTTGACAATTCTCTCCAGACCATACTGGGGGTGAAGAGCCTGCAATACAAGAGCATATACGAATTAAGAACATTACATTTGTTTCTCGTCAATTTAAATCATTTTTTCATTGATCAATAAACTACTTAGTCTTACCTTATCAAAGAAATTTGCAATTTTAAACTGTTTTTTTTTTAATTTTCGACTGTTTGTTAGCTACGTGTTTTGGCAATACGTGGAAGTTGCTTGATACAAATAAAGGAGCATCTTTGAGAAAAATACTTAAAAAGATGAACATACATGATTGATAACCTTACTAGTTGAAATGAATGTACTGCAGTAACGGGAACAATTAAATCTGTTTTTGCATCATTCTAAAAACTATCTTTTTCTCTTGAATTACAGAACATTTTAAAAGATAGAAAAAAGGGCATTAAAAATTAAGTTAGTAGAAAAGTTGTATCATATGTGGGCACAAATGAATCATTTGCTTCGAATATAATTTGCTATTACCTACATTTAATGAATTATCAGGCACATATGTTATATGTTTTGTTGTGTACGATATATTCATTATATGTGCTGGTTTCTAATTGCATATTTTGCTTCAGAGCTTAATTCACTGGAAAATTAAAGTTACTAATAATGTTTCCTTGAACTTAATTACCTTAAATTTTCTTGCATCTATGCTCCCTTCCGTTTGGATCAAATTCAATTTTTAATCAACATTTCACAAACCTTTCTCAATTTCTTCTACATGACATTACAATAACTTACTCATTCTATTTTAAGTCCTCTATATTCTTTCTGAAAATTAAAATTTTGGCCTTAATACATTGAAAACAATGATGTGTTTACGTAAAATGCTCCTGATCTCCAACACAACATGTTGTTATTCTGTATAACGTCAGTTTGCCTACACGGAAGCTATATGAAACTTCGGCTTATAGTTTAAGGTAGAGCCTAAATTGTGTAATGCTTCAACATCGACGACTGCACATGAAAAATCGTGCATCAACACAATATATCACTACTCCTGAAACTTCATTTTGATGTGACTGACGAACCAAATTCTACCTTTATTCAACACTTAATTTGCGACTAAAATTTGTAGTAGAAGCTATAAATTACGTATTTGCTCGTATGGAAAGCATGTACAGCTGAAAATAAATCTTACTTATAACCAAAAAGAATTCTTTCATGTTCCATAATATTAGTTGCCGTCAAATAGTTGAGCACCATTTTATATTTTTCCTAAGTTGGGTTGTCTCAAATAAAATTATTTCAAAGTCTTTAAAGCATTATTGTTTTTTTAAAAAAAAAAGTTTTCAAAAAAGTATGAAATAGGTAAATTTTAGCCTCATATGTAAGCTTGCTCAATTTTACTGCTGTATTCTCTAACTGTAGAATCATTGACAAAAGTGATTACAGATTTCATATAGTCCTTATTTTAACAAAAGAGACACTGACCAAAGCTTAAAACCCACTTTATTTTAAATTATAATTTGTAACTGTTTCGGATATCTAGCATATCCTTCTTCAGACACTATGAAAATTAATGAAAATACACACATATGTATAAATGTTGTTATAACAAAGTTTAAATTCTTTAACCGTTATATATATATATATATACAGGGTGTTTAATAAGTAATGGTCATAAATTAAACCGTAGATAGTACACGCCAAAACTAACAAAAAAGTCTTAGTAAACATGTGTCCGCAAGCGCTTCGTAACGGAGATAGGGGCTGTTGAAAGTGTGGGAAAATGAAATTTAGAGAATGAATATCTCAAAAAGTATGAATCGGACAGAGGGCGGTCCAATGAATAACTATCGAAGTCAGACCTGCGCTATGCAGAAATGCATGGTTGTTAACTATGCAATGCGCGCGCAAGGGATTCCCCAAAGAAACGGAGGGATTCCCGGAACGCGTGCTATAGGCAGTGGACGAAAACCCAGGAACGAGCACAAGACGTGTGGGACTTGCCGAAGGCGTATCCAATACTTTCGTATGGCACATTCTCCATTAACAGCAGTTGTACCCATACCGTCTGCAACATGTCCAACCTCTGACCCCACAGACTTTCCGGTGAGAATGCAGTTTTGTCAGTGGCTCCGAAGACAAATTACTGGCAATCATCAATTCACTGATGACGTCCTATTTACTGATGAAGCACAATTCACCCAGGATGACATTGTAAATTTTCACAAATCTCATATCTGGGCCACTGAGAATCCACTTGCAATAGTGAAGTTAGGACATCAGCGTAGGTTTTCCCTAAACGTGTGGGAAGCACTTAGGTGATCAGCTCGTAGTGCCATTCTTTCTTCCTAATGCATTAACTGGAATCCCATATTTGAGATTTCTCCAACACGATTTGGCGCTTCTACTCGAAGATATACCTCTCGATAGGCGTTAGCGACTGTGGTTTATGCATGATGGAGCGCCAGCATATTTCTTTAACCGTGTCAGAGAACATTTACATGCCCGATTCGGACGAAAGTGGATAGGACGTGGGGGTCCTATTGCTTGGCCACCGCGCTTCCCGGACTTAAATCCTTTAGATTTCTTTCTCTGAGGCCACGTGAAATCGCAAGTTTATTCTACCCATGTTGCAACATTAGAAGACGTTCGAGAAAGGGTTGAACAATGTTGCGGACATATTCAACAGGATGCCAACATGTTATCACGAGTACGTGGATCTTTGCGAAGACAGGTACGAGCATGCATTCGCATGAATGGACGACACTTCCAACATTTACTTTAATGATTAAGTAGGTTAATTTCTTATGCAACTCTTTTGTAGTTACACATCTGGGTATTTACTGTTTACCTTATGATTAATACAGTACACATTACCAACATGACGATTTCTGTTTGTTGATATGGACAAACACGACATGTCCATCATTTTTCACTTGTTGTAATACACTTACGCGTTCAACATGCGGAATGTTTCATATTCGCCTCCCACATACACGCATGTTGTAATGCTTTTCCCATTGCAACCCAGTTTCCGGATATTCGTTAACTGCTTAGCACATAATGCTTCATCATTGCCTTGCATACCGTTTGATTTACCTAAATGCTGCTACACTTGTACGTATGCATTAGTTGTCGGAATTCTCCCTGGAGCCATTTACAACGTACATCACCACACTTCGATTGCCTCCCTCATTTCCTGCTGGTTATGCAACAACACACGGCACGTAAACATTGTCCGCCATTTTGTATCTTTTCGAACTTTCGACCTGGTACCACGATTTATGAATTACTGGTGGATAAACTCGCTCTCGATGTTCATCTCGAGCCACATTTCCTTGGACAATTTTCTGGGAATCCCTCCTTTTTTGGGGGAATCCCTTGCGCGCGCATTGCAGAGTTATCAACCATGCATTTCTGCATAGCGCAGGTCTGACTTCGATAGTCATTCATTGGACCGCCCACTGTCCGATTCATACTTTTTGAGATATTCGTCTCTAAATTTCATTTTCCCACACTTTCGACGCCCCTATCTCCGTTACGAAGCGTTTGCGGACACATGTTTACTAAGACTTTTTTATTAGTTTTGGCGTGTACTATCTACGGTTTAATTTATGACCATTACTTATTAAACACCCTATATATATATATATATATATATATAGTCATTGTTATAAAAAAAAAAATTTTTTTAACAGACATATATATATATATATATATATATATATATATATATATATATAGTCATTGTTGTACTTTTTTATTTTTATTTATTTTTCCTTGTTTTTCTTATTTACTGAGGCTTTCAGCCAATCCTATAAGTCTTCGTGTTCACTTTCCATTTAATCACGTCCCTTCATTTCTGGTTCGTATAAGGGCCATTCTTTTATTTTTATTTTTCTCTATGCTATTCAAACTTCCTTGCCATAATTCATTAATTGGTAAGCCCCCTGTCTAGTTCATCAGTTTATCTCTTCCTACCTTCTTTATCCAATCCGCTTCTTTCCACTTCCTTATTATCATTCTTTTGTCCATCTCCAATACTTCCGTCTTATCCCAATTAATTCTGTGATTCGTCTCCTTAACATGTTTGTATATGCCATTGGTATCTTTCTTCCTCCTAACATCATCTTCATGTTGTTTTATCCTTTCTTTCATTCTCTCTCCTGTCTCTCCTATATATGACATATCGCAGTCCTCACACCATACCCTGTAGATGACCCCTTCTTCCTCTTCATTAATCTTTCTGGTTCTTTCCTATTCTTCTTCTTTATTGATCTTAATAAAGTTTCTCCACTTTTTCTATAAGTTCTGACCACTCCTTTCTTCAATAATTTCTTCAGTTCAAATCAATCCAAAACCATGAATAGTCTTACTATAGTCCTTATATGTAAATGTATCGATAACTGTGCAGTGAATGTTATGAATGTAAATGCTTGCCCGATAAATTTGCAGACATTAGTTGAGGGGTGTAGATACAAAAGTGGTAATCTCGAATTTTTTGAGAAAATGAGTTAGAGGTGGGACTGTATTGTTTTAAGTGTCCCCGACTGAGCGGTGTAATCTCTTTGGATCACAACATACATCCTCTCAGTAAAAACAGAAGGCGAATATCACAATTTTGGCAAAACTTGCAATCTCCACTACCCGGTGCGGTTCAAAAGTGACAATCAGAGTCCCGCTGGCGTCAGACGTTGCCATGGCGACCGTGTCGCTTGCCCGGAATCGTTCCAAACTTCCTCACTAATTTGTAATGAGTCAACAACTCTGTACCAATTCACTAGTTCACGTTCATTTTCAAAACTTACAATCTCCAATTTTGAAACAGTAATGAGGGACTTTCTCTGGGAAAAATTTCTGTTCAACCCTCTAATATTGCTACGATCTACTATGCCAAGAACTCTGTACGTTAAAATTGTATGGGGTTACGAGATCAGTTAATCGCTCGTTCTGAAAAATTCGGCCGAGTGTAGATTGCCACTTTTGCATCTACACCCCTCAGTTAGGCTTCTATTTTACAAGAAATCCTTCTTCAATATTGCTATAATAAAAATACTTGAAAAAATAAAAAATGCTCTAGATACAACTTTAGAGTATAGTATATAATGTTGTTTAAAATGACACAGTCACTAAGACTTACAACATTACGGAACATAATATTATATTTAACTCCTGTCTTCTCTCATTCTTTTAATGAATTTGTCTTTGCTTAGGAACAATATTATTACTTTCTTCTCGGTCAGTGCGAAGCAAGAACATTAATCCAGTTCCAAATATTAATTGAGAAGTGCTTTCGTACATGTACGATAAACGTGTTCATTCTTAAACCAGTGTCAATCGACACTAAATCTGTGTGAATGAGAAAAACAATAAATAAACAACAATAATGAATAAACCTTATACGTATTTTATTCTTAAAAAAGTATTAAGTTAGTAAATACTATTTTAAAATAAACAAATAAGATAACTTACCAAACTCGAGGAAATAGCTATGAGTAAGAAAAGTATTAATCTCATTTTGTGCCAGTAGTTAAGGAGAAGTGATGCCAAAGGAACAGAAATCGGTGTTAACTTGAAAGCAATTTTATACCGATGAAGCAGACTGATAATTTATATTTTATCTTCAAGTGATTTGGATACTTTACAAAACAATTGTTATTATGTTCTTATCTTTTTGGTAGGTGAAATGATACGTTATCTTACAATTCAATAGAAGACAAATTACAATTTTTAATTCTAATCCAAGGACAATAGTGAACACTTGGGAAATTGCTATATTTGGACAAACGTAACGTAGTATTGTGATTGAATTTCAACAATAGTTTAAAAATGATATAGTATATAGAATAATTTAAAAATATGAATGAAGTGATAGTTTTACCTATATTCTATGAAATACAAAATATTAAATAGATTAGATTTATAACTGTAAGAATTGTAGAATTCATAAAATACACGAACATAAATTATTGAATATTTATAATATATCTCATTTACGATACGAGTGGTACAGTAATGATGAAATGGTGTTTTTTTCTTTTTATTGCGCGGCTTTTAATCTAAGGAGTATTGCAGAATGAAGAATGTTCAGGTACTTACCTACTTAGTGCAAGACGTAAAATGTCTGGATTGATAAGAGTCATCCGTTGTAGGTAGTGTGTTCGGGGAAAATTCGTACTACGTGAGAAGCAATAGTACGTCAGTGTGCATTCAACTGAGAAAAATGTAATGTGGTAAACATGGATGACCTCTCTGAGTTACAAAGAGGAAAAGTTCTTAGATTGGGTGTGTCGCAAAGTGTCGCGAAGTGTCGCACAATGTCCAAGTGATGGTTGTCTACAAAACTTACGACATAACAACATCGATGAAGGAACAGTAGCGTGAGGAAAACTATCCTGACAGATCTCACTGAGCATTATGGTTAATTATCACTCGGAAAAGTCATTTGATTGTGGTGAAAATTACAAGTGAACCCAAGCAGGAGAATCCGCAGTCTGAATTGACAATTCCATTCCGAAGCAAGTTTATGAAAATATTTATATTACTTGTGATACATGGTGGCGAGGTGAGCGAAATATCCTGGAACAGACAGGGAATTTGAAATTTCTAGAAAAGTTACGGAATTCTCAGAATCCCTGTTACTAGTCAGGGAGATTTCAAGCTTCCGAAAGCATAGTGTCGTTGTGTAAAAGCATGGACATTTTTATCGAAATTTTTCGTCATCGCATCCTTGCAGTATCAAGCATGTTATTTCAAAAACAATTTTCTACTGCTCCTTTAACCTGTCATTTGGAACAAACAGTAGTTAACGGAACAATAAAAAAATATGTGGAAAGAAAGTTCTGTTAACATTTGATTCAACTCAGGTAATGTAAAACATTTTACAAGACATTATTGAGTATGTACTTTTTATAATAGTAAACATGTACTTTTTATAATAGTTGACGTCATAATTAAAAGAAAATTGTTATATTTGAATAAACATACGAAGGACGTAAATATTATTTAATCTTTTACAATACGTTTTTTTTTTTATTTTACTTGAGATTTCTTCATAGTTCTTTATTAACCCGGGAACAGTCGAGTGTTGATTTATAACGCGAGCGATCGACAATGAGCGCGGCGCTCACTTACAATATAACCGTTTCTTTAGTTGTTTCTCATTTTATATGGGATTTATTTTGGACACATTTCTATATGTTGACATATTATTATTATTATTATTATTATTATTATTATTATTATTATTATTATTATTATTATTATTATTACTAATAATAATAAAATAAAATCGCAAATAAAATTATAATACGTTTATATAAAACCATTTCTTATTATAAGTTCAGTATATGATCTTCATATGTTCACACTATTTATATTTTAAGTTGGAAATTTCTAATGAAATTAAAGATGTAAATATCTTAGTGTAAACACTCTACTTATGTCTCTTGATACATACAGTAGGTATTTCAATAAGACATTGTTCTATCCCATGTATCATCAATGTCTTGTCACCCATTACACTTCCAGGAGATTCTGACAGTTTGTTTCACACAAATTGTCACTTCATAGGCAGCATATCGCACAGTTTTTTTCTTTTTTCGCAAGTCATAGCTCAATCTGCTCATTGTTATTGTCCATGATCTCGGAAAAATCACTTCCGTCGTCGGTCGACAAGTGAGCGTGGCGTTCACAAATTATGCATAGTCACCAATGTATATAGAGTATTACAGGTAGCACATTTTCTGCTATCGAGAGAAAAAATACTCAGAATTCATGCGCGACGTGACGTCACGTGGAAGAGAGCACGAAACAAACATATTGTAGGGGATATAGTAAGCGGTGTCGATGTGTGAAATTTATAAAGAATGGGTAATTATTAAGACAAAAATGAATGAAAATAACTTTATTGTTGCCCAATGTCCGAATTGAGAAAGGAAGACTCCGTGTATAATATAGCACCCTTTTCCTAAAATGTTGTTGGTACAACGACAGTGAGTTTGTTGGTGTAAACGCGCAGACAGAATCGATGTAAACAATGTTAATATTTATTCTATTCATTTCTTACCGAAAGATTATGACAGAGACTTACAACACGAACTTCATAAGCTACCTGTAAGTAAAAAAGTTCGGGCCTCATGCAATTTCTTCTCTGCATATATCGAATTGGCATGGAATTGTTAAGAATGAACAGAAGTAATAGGCTAAGAGAAAATAATTTATTTTTCAAACATATGAAGTTCAAGACTTTGAATGAAATTTAAATAACTAGAGTCATGGATGTAGATCATGTAGGACGAGCAAAAATGTTAGAAAATAGGATTTGCCTATTTTGTCCCCATAACTCGGTGAAGCCAAAAAAATAATCGAGACAAACCTGATTGGCTGCTCTCTTTACCGCCAGTAATGCTCGCTCAAAACTAGGTTTCCCGTATATCAACATGTAGTGTTCATTGCGTTTATTCTTATTTAAATATTCGCTTTAACGTTTAAAATGGTTACATGTGCAGCTTATGGATTCGTATTCGTTACCTTCAATGGGGCTTGAGTTCTTATTTCCGTTGAGGCTCGTGCTCATTTGGACTAGGACTCATCCTCCAACAAGGATCACACTCAGGGTGGGATCCAGGATTTTATGATTGGGGGTTTTCCAATAATTACCAAACTAACCAATCACACTGAAACTCTTCAAAGTGACATGTGACAATATTCTTTACCCTTGACAACGCTGATACATAGAACGGGGGGGGGGGCGGTTATTTTAAAGAAGGTCGCATGTTTTCTGTCCTACTTGACAAATGTTATATTGTTTTGCTTGGTGAATCCTTTTCCTTCAACCTTCAGAAAATCGACTTAATGTATTGCTTTTGCAAAGCTCTGCTTTCTCTTAAGCCCCAAACGGAAAAATAATTTCAGAAAGTTTCGGAAAGCGTTGCTATTTTCACAGCTAGCTTCTCATTTTACATAGTGTATATTTACAACGAAGGGGTGCATGTGCACCGGTGCACCCCCTACAATCCGGCCCTGATCACACTCACTAGACTGCTGGGAGCTCGCGCTCACTAATATCATTGGGGTGGAGGCGCGGTGGCTCAGTGGTAGAGCGTTCAACTCCGGTGCTTGGGGTCCTTGGTTCTATCCCAGCTCGCGTTGTGTGAACTTTGTGGTGAACAAACACCTTCCTCGTGGGTTTCTCGGGGCTCTTGTTAAATAAATAAATAAATTAAATAAATAATGTGAATTTTCGTGTTCAGTTGATGGTCTTTCCCCTTGTGAAACATCGGTTTCTCCCCTGTCTTTGGTTTCTCCCCTGTTTCTTATTCTATTATGGTTTCTCTCTCTTACAAGCAACGACTTTGACGTTGTACGAACTTAGACCTAGCAAGAACTTACATACATTTATGAGGCAAATCTGGACATTTTCTGTTAAACCCGAGTACAATGATCACAATTAAAATAGGATTGCTCTACCTCATCGTATGCAAGATAAGTACATTTCAGATGGTACCAACGCATACATGAATCGCAGCCCACAGGCTTGTCCTGGTCATCATTGGCAAAGTTATTTATTATTTCACCATAGTCAGAGCATGGTGCTCCATCACCATAGTCCACTGCTGCAGTCTCAGATTGGACACTGAAGGTTGGCTCTACTTGATTTTCATCTTTTGCCCTTTTATTGCCTTTCCCTTTCTTTTTCTCCCCTTTCTCGTTTCTTCTTTGTTCTTCTGTTTTGGCCAGTTGTTCTTTTTCTCGCAGATATGTTCTGAATTTGTCAGAGCTGATGGCTGAAAAGTGTCTCTGCTGTCCACTAAGGTATCTAGGTCTCTTCTTATCTGTGGAGCTTTTTGGCCAAGGTAGATGCTTCCTTAACGTTGGTGTTGTAAATACTTAGGAATGTTTTTTTATGACGTCACTTTCTTTGTGGCTGATCACTAGTTGATGAAGCGAGATCAGTAGTTGCAGTGAGACTGCAATTTAGAGGATTTCCTGCAACTGTTGTTGTGAGAGAATGGCTGCTTGTATTTGGAGATGGAGCAAATTCGTAGAATGTTTCACTTCGCATCCAGCCGCTATCTGACCTGCTTATAAAAATTTCTGAAGGAACTGCACTGATGATGTCTTTTGGAGGATGCGGATATACTTCTATCGGGGGGACAATTTCTTCTGCTGCGGAAAAAATGCAAAACGCGCTTAATGTTTCTTCTTCGTTACCCATCACGTCGTACACATTTTTCCATCCTTTGGGCCCCAACACTTTTCCTGATTTAGGACACAGTTGAAAGCTGGACTCGTCAGCATCAAATATTCGCTCAGAGTAATTCAGGATATCAGTTTGTCCCGTTTCTTTCAAGTATTTCTCAAGATCCTGAAACCACAAGCGAATGTTTTCCTCGATTACAGCGCCTTGTTCAAAGTTTCGGGAATTCGGGAAACGATTTGTGTGTCTTCTTATGTAAGCGTCGTACCAGGTTTCACCAGGTCGATTATCTTTGAACGGCGTTTTACATTTTTCTGCATCGGCAATTGTTTTAACACTGTTCAGAAGATCGTGTTTTTTGTGTGGAAAGCCCCTTTTACTTACGTTAATGAGCCAGTTTGCTAACCCGTCATCTTTCTGTGTTAGGTACGGTTCTGGGCCCTTCTCCTCTCTTCGGGACTGCGACCATGAAGTTTATCCATCAGCGTTACCCGAGAAACTCCATAGATTGCTAATGCCTTTCGTATGGAGTGCTCTTTTTGCGACAAGCTTCCAGAGTTGTTTTTTTTGTAGATCCTCGTTTGAATAAGCTGGCAGCTTATGCTTAGGCCTACTCAGACTCATTATCCCTGAAAGAAACAGAAAAAATCTTAAGGACTTGCAAAGAAAACAGGCTTATTCCAGACGTAAGCTGATAGCAGCTATTCCGCTAACAATATTTGAATGCAGTTCCACGACGAAGCGAGAATGATGTAGTTCAGTATTAATATTCAGTTACTTGACTTTGAATTTATTTTATGGCTTTTAGACATCTAAAGTTCCGGGCGGGATAGAGTGAGGGAGAGGATGTTGGAAGACAGACAGCCAGACAGCCAGTTGTTTTGTAGATAACATCCCAGCATTTGCTTGGTGTAACTGAGGAAAAACCTTAATCAGGATGTCGGCCGCTGGGATCAAATCCAGGACCTCCCAAATGCTAAAGCCAACGCTCTAGCATTTTATTTTAAAGTTTTTCTCAACCGAGACATTCAGCCTTAAGGATCCGCGCCCCAATTTCGCGTAATTCAATCACGACAGGGACTCGAACACAGAAATATCGAGGACAGTTCAAAAAGCCCTTGCTCTTCAGAGGGATTCGAACCAAAAGTGGATTTTCGCTTCATGATCCAGAACCTCACCTCTAAGACCGCTATCATTGAACGACGGCCATTCGGTAAATAGTAAGATTCAGCAGATGCTTGTACCTATGTAAATTCATCACTGATTTAATGCTTGAATCAAGGAATTCAGCGAAAAAATACAAACGCAAAGCATGGTCGGACACTGAAAAAAAAAGTTAATCCTCGACCAGTACAAATGTATTACCAAAAATAGAGGACCAACACTAGTAAATGTTTTAGTACATAATTATAACTTCAGAATTCATAACTAGGAACTCATTTCATGCAGACGAATAGAAAGTTAGTCGTTATTGACGTTTTTACAAATTTTTATGTAAACATATTTTTATGTAATTACTATTTTTACAATGCAACAGAATAGTATGTGCATTTCTTACCTGGTGCGATAAAACTACGGAAAAGCACGAAAAACAGGGCGCTGTCGTTCCCATTTGCAACAGATTAAAGCTATCGAAAACTCAGGGAGTCTTCCGTAATCATACATTTGATTGGCTATTACCGAATGCACGTGCAATATATTTTGAAAGTATCTTTGAAATTGGTTCAGAATAAGCTGCGTTTCAATTACAACGGAAAATCATGCCTTTTTATCGGAAAATAAGCCTAATACAAAGTTTTAAAGTGAAAAGTGGTCGGCAACTAGGGGGTGGTCGAAGACTGGCACACCCACCCTATGTGGATTAACGCGATATTAACACAACACACGTAGCTGCAGATGCTTTCTTGGTGTCCTGTTTTACACACACAGACTCTCACCACTGCTGGGGGAGAAAAAAATACGTTTTTATGTTGCTCTCTAACCATTTACTTACTGGCGTTAGTGTTTATTGAGAAGAACGCTCAGATCTGAACATACCGCCCTCCTTGAAGGAATTCCTTCAGCAAATCTATGAATGATTAATTTGGTCCATGAATTTAATATTCTCAATAGATAACACAAGTTATGAATGAATAATATAAATATAAACAGAAAAATGCACACGCAACACTACACTATGAATAATACAATGTACACACTATGAATAACACCAACACATTAATTCTCCTTAGGAAGCGGGCACAATTGACGAATAGATCTTGTTGTTGTACCAATGGTAGTTTTCACTGTCGCCACTCGTACTATTCCGTCCTTCTCAGAAAACAATTGCACAATACGTCCAGTTTTCCATTTTAGAAGTGGAATTTTATCTTCTTTGATGAGCACAAAATCACCTTCCAGAAGATTGGAAAATATTCTTCTCCATTTGGATTGTTCTAGAAGACTTGATAGATACTCCTTTGACCATCTGGACCAGAATTGCTGATGAAGTTGTTGTATGTATTGCCATCTCGAAAGTCTGTTGACAGGAATATTTTTCAAGTTAGGTTATGACATGGTAGTGAGTTCATTGCCTATTAGGAAATGACCAGGTGTTAAAGGATGTAGGTCGTTTGGATCATTTGATAATGGTGTTAGAGGTATAGAGTTTAAGCAAATCTCAATCAGTTTCAAAATAGTGTTCATCTCTTCGTAAGTGAGTGAAGCATTTCCCACGACTCTCTTTAAATGTTATTTGAGAGATTTAATTGATTATTCCCATAAGCCACCAATGTTTGGTGATCTTGTTGGAATAAAAACCTACGTGATGTTATCAGCTGCTGGAAACTTATGTAGTTGTTCTTTATGGTGTTCTGATTCAAATAAAGACTTCAATTCTTGTAGTTCTTTTTTTCCAGCAACGAAGTTAGCTGCATTGTCAGAATACAGTTTAGCACATTTCTCTCGACGAGCCATGAATGGCTTTAATGCTGCAATAAACACATCTGTAGTTAGATCACTTACGAGTTCAATGTGCACCGCCTTAGTCGCAAAACACACGAAAAGTGCTATATAAGCTTTATGAAGTTTGGCTCCCCTTCGGTTACTCGATTTAAGATAAATGGACCCATAGTAGTCAACACTGCTTTGAAGAAATGGTCTTGTTGGTTGAACTCTGTCAGCTGGTAGATCTCCCATCATCTGTTTACCATCTTTAGGATTGTTTCTGCAATATGTAACACACTGATGCACAACTTGATGAACCAAGTTCCCTCCACGTATTGGCCAATATGATTGTCGCAAGGACGATAACAATAATTGAGGCCTGGCATGCAATAGCTTCTTATGTTCTTCTTGGGCGACTAACTTTGTCAAATTGCAGTTAGGTGAAAGTACAATAGGATGTTTCTTTCCTTCAGTAAGATCTGTTGCATTTAATCTTCCTCCGACTCTGATGATTTGCCTCTCATCCAAGTATGGGTTCAAATTTCTCATTTGACCTTGGTTGTCGACTTCCTTTCCTGATCTCAACGCAGTTAATTCCTTGTGAAATGCTTGTTGGTGTGATAGTTTAATAAGACATTCTAGTGCTTCATGTAATTCACTTACTGTAAGATGTCCATGCAGTGTGTCACGATTAGATCTTCTCATGTTGTGTGGAAATCGTAGACAATAAGCAGTTACACGTTGTAATCTTAATGATGAATATCTGTCTAAGGTTCGCACGGCGTAGTAGAAACCATTAGCGCTGTATTCTTTCGTCGCTCGGGAACATCACTTAGGTCACAAACATCTTCCCTCGTCTGTGAGTCTGTGGTCCTCAATTATTGTTTCGTCATTGGCATGTGTCTGATTTCTTCGACAATTTTCATCCCTTTAAATACTAATAATATTGTTGACTTTTTATACTTATTTGATTATTGTGAATTTTTAAGTCCTGTTTCAACTTCTAATTGAATCAGTCATTTCGAAAAGGCCATATATTCACCAAAGTAAATTGTTGAGGAGAATGACAAAACTTTGGATTGCAAATCCGACGTGTACGATGGCTTCGATGATATTAAGTCAATCGTATAGGATATATATCATAATGTTACCAGACAATTGTTTTTTTCACAGCGGATGTGCATTTCTTCGCGTACGTCTCGACTTTGCATTAAAAAGAAAATGTAGTGCGGATGGACATAGGTCTTTTCAAAATTACTCATTCATTTATTGTTCTGTGTGATCTTTCATACTTATTATTTCTTGCAACAAAAATGTTCATTGAAAATCATTTGGCTAGTAGTGTTTATTTATGTTCATTATTAGTAAATGGGATGCTTTGAGGGTTAAAGTTGGGACGGAAAGGGAGAAATGGGCTGGGAATTTCAAGTCGACAAAAAATGTTCTTAATTGGGACCCAGCATCATCTTCTTAAGTTTGGCTCTGACTTTTCATGAAAGAAAACCTTGTTATATATAAATAAAAACATAATATCTGAATTTGATAACTGATATTATAGCCAAATTGTCCTGCTTCGCTTATCCTTTTATAAATTGCAAACCTAACATTTCTTTCGCCGTTCAAATGAAAAACTAGAGAACGTACAAAAGATTATTATTACTGTACTAATAATATGAAATAACTATGTATGTACGCCACTTATGAATTTCTTACCAGTACATGTAAGAACGGAGGAGTTACTGCTAAATTATCCTGTATTAGTTACTTATGTATTTTCGAGAAGTAAGCTGAGATCTTGCAATTCGAAACTCCATAGAGACGCTTTATTAGCAAAATGACAAGGTAAATATTGTCTCTTTGTCGTTCATTTTATGCCCGGTCTCCGGTAAAAAGTTGTATAGTGAAGAGCTTATTGATTTTTGTTATTGTGATTTGTGCTATTCTCAGAAATATCAAAACGGAAAGATCTCGTTTTCGACGAGGATACAAGGTTCTTCAGCAGAAAGCTTCTGTCATGAAGGAAAAACATTGGAGTTGTCTTGTGGCAACAATAGCTTATAGGCATCATGTTACTATCCAATTGTTAATTTGCATTGCATTTCTATGATTTTCTGACTTTATGTGGTATTATAGATAATCGTCTGAGAAGGTCACAAATAGGTGTTGGAAGTCGATACACTAAAGCTGAAATTGGTTGTCCATATTTTTTCATGGGCTATTGCTACACGAAGTTTGGTATTTTATTTCAATACATAGAAGGAGCCGAATTGCAAGGGAGATAGGGAACCGGTCAAAACCCCCACAGCCAAAACACCCACACTCAAGAAATGTCAAAACGCCCACACAAACGGTCATAACCCCCACACAAATGGACAAATCTCCCAAATACACGAACGGTCATAACCCCCACAGCCAAAACTCCCACACAGGTAATTGGTCATAACCTCCAACGGTTATAACACACTCTGAAATGATCCTGGTTGCATGTTTTGCCCTTGTACATTTTAATAACATTTTTTATTCCACTTAAACTGATGTTGCAACTATTCTTCTTGCACTCTTTTCTAATGACAGAAACACTAAAGTGGGCGTCATAAAGAGCCGCAACAAAGACGTGCAATCACGATCATTTCAGAGTGTGGGGGATTTGTCCGATTGTGTGGGGGTTTTGTCCATTTGTGTGGCAGTTGTGACAATTTCTGCATGTGGGAGTTTTGACCATTTGTGTGGGGGTTTTGTCCATTTATGTGGGGATTATGACCGTTGCTATGTGTGGCTGTTTTGTCCATTTGTGTGGGAGTTTAGACCGATTTTGTGGGCGTTTTGACATTTCTTGAGTGTGGGGGTTTTGACCGTTCGTGCTTTTGGGAGATTTGTCCATTTGTGTGGGAGTTATGATCGATCGCGTAAGCGTTTTGACATTTCTTGAGTGTGGGGGTTTTGGCTGTGGGGGTTATGACCGTTCGTGTATTTGGGAGATTTGTCCATTTGTGTGGGGGTTATGACCGATCGTGTGAGCATTTTGACATTTCTTGTGTGTGGGGATTTTGGCTGTGGGGGTTTTGACCTAGACCCGGGAGATAGATAACAAAGAAGTCACAATATTTTTAGGTCTCTTTATTTGCATGGCATTTATATGCTAATAGAATTAGATAACATATATAAAGATTACTAATCTTACTAGCGCTACTACTGAAGGGCTATGGCTTGCTAGGTGGCACATGTTAAAGTGATGCGTGCTCAGTGCATTGGTTCTCTGGTGTCATTATTTCTGGTTTTCTGGACAGGAGATCGATGAATTCAGTTAGCTCTCAAATTGCCCCATGATGCATGACTAACACTGGAAAATGTTAAAGTTGCTATCAGAAATGGAACTATTAACCATGCACACCAAATTCGAGTGCGATAAAAAAATCTGCTAAGCAGAAGTTCAATAGCACTTGAAAGTACAATTCCCTATTATTGCTCTCTATTTGTATCCACAGATGAATATGTTGTTGCACATAATAACAGGAAAGAGCTTTGTAATATAAAATATATGACATATAGCTATTTTAGAAAAATAAAAATATGAAGGATTAAATATAGATTTTCCAGGAAAGAAGATTTTTTTAAAATGACTGCACAAAGCATAAGGAAAACTTCTTATTACCAGCGAAACACTTGAAATATACTAGGAAGCAAAACCAACTTTCAATATCACTGAAACAAGGATAGTGGACTTGAGCCGGATAATGTCCACTCACTTTATAGATTTACAGGTTCGCTCGATAAAACGTTGATGATCCCTCGTAAGAAAAGCATATAGCAAATCTTTTTCTGCGATTCTCCCGCTTTTATATTGACTTATACTTTGGAGCCGTCTTTTAGTGCAATGTCTTGACATACACAGATGAACACAAGTGAGAAATAAAATTACATATTTAGTGAGAAGAGGAAAAAGAGAGAATATTGTTTCTTAGAATTTCATTAATAGCACATACTCCCCATGTGTATGACGGTATTTGGTACTTTTCAGCTTATACCGGATCAGGAGATTCTTTGGTTTTCTGGGTCAATCTAGGTCATTGGTGTGTCAAGGTGACCATGCCTAGTGGGTCATGGGTCAATTGTCTCCGAGTAACGGGCCTCGAACCTTCTGATCAATCTTATAACTATTATCAATATATTTTAGAGATGAAATAACTCTTTAAGTTTAATTTAACATTGTTTACGTTGTTTGTAGCACGTTTCGTTCTATCTATATGCTTTTTCTTCTCCTTGTGCTTATTCTGCATAAGTGTTATGCGGCAGGTGCATTCATTTTTAAATACCTGAACAAACAATTATAGAACTATATCATAACCTATATTTTGTAACTGCCCTTTAAAGCATAATTTCTGATTACTATTTACATAGATGCCTGTCAAGGAAAACAAATTACAGGAAATCACAGAGATGACGTCACTTATAATTTTTGAAGCTGAGATTTTCAACCTAATGACCCAGACCCAGACAGATTTATTAACATATAAATCTTTTAAAGGATAAAAAAAATATTTAAATTTTAAAAAGTGATTTGTACAAGCTGGAATATGTGCTGGATCGAGATATGATAATACTGTTGTCCATATGAGCCATTCTAAAATCTCTGTTGATCACTGCTCACAAAAGTGGTATTCTGTGTTATTTTCCGAAATTGTTTGCCCATGTCGAAAGCATTTTCATTATCATGTACAACACATTGCAGTTCTTTTAAACCACATTACAAAGAAAATATACAAGTGATAGAATTGCATCTAACTGACTAATGTGCTTCCTAGTGTTTGCACTGAAATTACGTGTTTTTTTTATATTTTTTTTAGATTGTGGACTAACGTATTCTCTCAGTTTTGAAAATATATGCAACAAAAAGATCTATAAATTACGTGGATTTCAAATCATTTTTTCAACAAGAAACAATCCCTGGTCTCCAATATGGGAATCGGAAATTCCTTTTTTCTAAAAAAAATGAAAAAGAAAAAGAAAAAAGAAAGAAAAAGAAACTGACAATGGAAGTTTCAGAGAGCTCTTTATTTCAGAAAGGGAATTCCAAGTGTTCTTTATTTCTTATTATAGCTTTATCTTATCTAGTTAATATAAGAGTATATTATATTAGAAAGAAATATATAATAGTATACGTTTATTATGTAATCAGAATGAGAACAACAAATAATGTCATTGAGAACACGGCCTTGAAAATCCTGTTACGAAACGAATGTGAAGGTCATGAACAAAATACTTGAAATATATTATTATATAGACCACAATCATGATATTACTGGAAATGGTAATAATTATATCACCATTTCTATTTTTGAAACGTTAAGCAAGGAGTTCAAGAATATAGAGTGTAGTGAGCAGATAACGTAAAATTAATATATTGTGTATTAAAATTGATATATTGATAAGACATTGTATTCTGTTTTAAAGTTTTACGTTCATGGATGAATTATTTAAGATAAAAAACGAGTTCTCTTGTGGTCATATGATTAGTGTATGCATCTCCGATTCCGTAGTCTGGGTTCGATTCCCATTGAGAAATCATTGGATTCAACGTTAAACTTTAGGTCAACGTCTCAAATGACCTCGGTGTTGCACGGAAAGCTAAATTCTAAAGCAATTAAGTTACAAACAAATCTTCAAACGAAAGGAGATGATGAGAAATGAATGATAAGATTACGTAATTCATGAATTTTCAATATCTGGCACTAACGATCTGAGACAGGCAAATATTGCAATGTACGGCGTAGTATCTGGTGAGACAAATCGATCATGCCAGCCAATAAAGGACTTGTTATCAAACTTATCTAGATCGTGAGCTAACACGTAACTTCTCACGTCATAAATATAAAAGTTCTCATATATCAAGGAGTAAGCTGATATCATTAGATAGTTACCGGGTTTTAACCTTTGATGGCTAAAATATTGGTGATCATTACAGTACTAAGCAAGAAAAATAATCGGAAACATCCCTGAATAAGACATGTCCCCTTCTCCCACCAATTTTTGCAAAATCTGAATCATATGACAAATAGATTAAAGTAAAGCTGGAATATTACATATTGTTTGTAGATAAGAAATATCAAAGAAAATGAATCAACAAGGAACAGAAATCATTCTTAAAGAATGCAAGAGCCAAATTTACCCAAGTGGTTGTAGCTCAAGATTTGATCAAGGTTTACAGATTATACGTGTGACTACCGTTTATGACATTGGGTTTAAAAAAAAATCCTACTGGATACCATAGCAACGAGTAATACAAGATAATCAGATTTGTCTAGGAATTAGAGATACTCCGTGTTGGCACAAAGAGTTACGAAAGAATATGCATGCCAACGTAGCCCTAAGTGAATGGTAGATAATCTATGGTTACGAAGAAAACAAAATATAATGAACATATGGAATAAGGCGAAGAATTGAATGATAATATAAGGAATATATGAATGAGTACGATTCAAAACATATTATTGTAAAAAGTTTTAAGATCAAAGGTAAGAATTGAAGGAAGAATAAAGCTTGACGATTATATAAGAGTGAACACATGGATTTGATTTATAGTGCGTTATGATTATGGATAGTTTAAGATAATGATTAAATGATCTACTAACGCTATCTAAATCCTCTCCGTAAGTAACCTTCATACATTCTTTTAAAGCTAATAATACCCCATTTCACTCCAAAATTAGACAAATATTTACGTCACGATTAATGAAATCAAGGCAGTTTCCAGGGTGATGAAATATCATAAATAAGTCATAGACACAGGATGTTACAAAAGAAGAAGAAATAGCTGCTTGCTTTGTGATTGGTTATGATTGTTTTTAATTTCCACTTTCGTAACACACTATGTAGAACGGGAGAATACAATTCACCGTGGTACTCGAATCATTTATGTAGCTCGAACAAATATAATGTTATAAGCTACTTCCAACAAAATGGAGTTTTCAAGTTGAATTAGTTAGGGAGGAAACACAGAACAGTATGTAGGCATATTAATTTTGGAATTGTACCTGTATATTTCAGTGGTGCTTGTTTAGTATGTATAATTCCATTGCATGGCAAACTGATGCTGAAGTTTCCTTTCCGGTTTACTGACAAGTTACAAAATGGTACTTCCTTTCTCTTGTCACGAGCCGCTTATTTTATTTAACTGCACCGCAATGGAACTTCCGCCTTTAAAAATCGAGTTACATCATGTAATCCACATTTTGCGATTACTTCAATTGCATTCGATATGATTTAACGCTCACTATTCCACAATGATTGAATGTCAGAAACTGTCAACCTCTGTCGAGGATAAACGACGTCCGTTGAACAATTTGTCTTATTTTCGTTTCGTCTTCTCATAGTTTTACTTTGGTGGCTGAACGGAAGTTGTACAAAAATAGTCCTCTTATTAAAAAAAGGTTAATGAACTTTTATACATAGCAATCTACCAAAAGAGTTTGGTTTTCTTACATAAACATAAAAATAAAATATGCAATTTTTTAGTACTTTCAAATCTAAATCAATTCCCAAACTACCTAGTGGTCCATATAATATGCACGTATAATGTTTATATCTTGCTAAGATTATATTTTAGCCTATGATGAGATGTATTTAACATTGACTGAATATTAGTTTATCGGTCTTTATTCCATCTTCATTAACATGTTTATATCGCATTTGATATCTTTCTTAAGCTATTTAAACATGACTTAAATTCAATCAATGTTTGTTTCTGAAGCAAGAAACCCTTCAGTGTAACTTTCGAGTATGGGGCCACTCGTTCAGAAAACAAAAACTTTATCCCCTTTAGTCAATTGGACACGCATTGCTTGAAGAATACACGTAATAAATAGAAACATTTTAAATTTGTATATTCTTCTGGGACCTATATTATATAAAACATAGATTCAGACCATTTGCTGAAGGATAAATGGATTCCATCACTAAATTCTCGCTTTCTCTAAAATTTTTATAGTCATACGCAAGGTGAACACAATATATTATACAATAAATTATATAATATACACAGTGATATATATGTGACTCCAGACAGAAAAAATAATACTGTGACTGGTTAACAAAGAACATGTAGTTTAAAACGATAGTTGTACCACTTGTCATATTAACGTTTAATACATCAAAATCTCTACTGGTAAGACCATGAGAAGTAGTAATTTGTACGACATGAAATGAAGTAGAAATATTTTGCCTCTGGAATGACACAAATCGAAAGAAAAATGATCATTACATACAACATTATTAATCGGTTATGCTCTTCGAGAATTCTTCTAGAGTTCTTTAATATTACATCTTACAAGAAACATTATGTAAGTTAATTGTTGAAGGTTGCAGGTTAAAGGTTAATTGCAATAGTTTAGCTCTTTAATTTTCAATCAATATGAATTATTAGTATATATATATATATATATATATATATATATATATATATATATATATATATATATATATATATATATATCTGCATTAAACATGTTCATACTTTCTCTCTTCCCTTACTTTCAATAAGTAATTTTAAAACAACAAAAAGTGTTTATGAAATAGGTAAATGATTCAATTATTTACTGAAATGCTATGAATTAATAGCTAATTGAGTTATATACTTATTGAAACTAAACATTTCGGTAAACAGTTTATGGTGTCATAATCGTCTTGAACTTAAATTCATTTTCCGTATACAAAGTGTTGATACCTATATTTAGATTATTAATAATTATTTTATACGTTTTAAGAGGTCCGTTATACAAACGCACCTTGTTTCTTTTCTCTCGCTCTATCTCTCTCTTTTGCTTGCTGTTTAATCGGCATTTGTTTAAAAGAACGACAAAATGTGATCCAAGATCTTAGTCTTCTATGCTGTACTACTCCCATCAAGGCAACAATGGTATATTAGAGTTTATGCCCGTGAAAACTCGGTTCACACGGTGCTTTGCTAAATTTAGCCAATTTCCATTCTACATATTCTATCAGAAATGTGGTTTATATGTTGGTCAATATAAAGTATTTCCAACCTTTCAAAAAGTTTTTGTTTATGTGTGCTAAAGTAAACCAGAAAGTGTTTGCAATTAAGGTTAATGAAGTTAGTTGGAAATAAAAGTAACTATTCAGAACGGAATGTTTGAGAACATAAATAACAGTAACTAAACAAAATAATAATTCTAGTCAACAAGATTTTGGCACAGAAATGAAAATTCATGATTCTAATAGAACTTTTCACCTAAAATTCGAATCTGCTATCAATGTTTCTCAATCACCCTCAGTTTTCCAGTGACAGAGGGATTTTGGGAAAATTTCCCCTCAAATTTACATTTTTTAAAACAATTTTTGTACCTGTAGCTAGGGTACCCTTAGGTATATAAACACACAAATTGTATTCTATATTTGCTTGATTTATACTTAGTAAACCCTCTAAGGTTCATAAGATTCGCATTATTCTTTCTAGATAAATAAACACACATATATAAAAATATGCTATGTGTACTGTTCGTCATACAATATTTATTAGTGCAGATAAAATTGCATATAATTTCCACGAAATTCACAATATCAGCACGGTTTATACCTCATTGGACTTCCAATAAAACATATTTTCAATTATGTGTACACCATGTCGCCATTTTTGTATGAGGGGATTTCTAGATTGATTTTGTGGGAAATTCCCTCCAAAAAGTTTTTTATAAGATTTTTTTGTCTCAACTTGCTATTTGTATATAGTGATACAGAAACAGAAACTGCAGTAAAACATACTTTTGTGTCTAGTTAATAAATAATGTTAATTTGGTGTGAATCTAATTATTCTGTCTAGAGATATAAATTATTGTGTCTATTTATAGGTAATAAAGATTATACTATGCAAGACTTTTACCAAACGCAAAAACCTAACGTTGACGTATTATTGTCGGCACATTGATGGATACTCAAATACAAGCACAAATACGCGCATGCTTTCTGTGGAAAATAAGTCACTTTTTAACAATGTGATCTGGCAACAATGCATAAAAAATTTTGATGACTCACGTAGCCTGATGACTGTTAGTAGCGTTGAGTGACGGTCCAAGCTGGACTTTTTTTTAGATGTAGCCGCGTGTAAGTTAAAGTGTTTGTGCAGTGCGGAGTTCAAATAGATTGTGTTGTGTGGTGATGCACTGACTTAGATTACGTTTGTGCTGCTTCATGATTGATGGAGTGTAGATTCGTGTGTGTATATGTGTGTAATACCTTACAGGATACAAGATGCCGAGGAAGTGTGTAAATCACTCGGACAATTTTTGTTATGTATGTGGGGAGCTGATATTTAAAAAATCGCAACGTCGATGTTTTTATTCCACTTGTGAGAAAGTGTTATCAGTTATATTTTGGTTGCTGTGTAGGAGACAAGATAAGAATTCGGCCCCTCACTACATTTGTTGTACTTCCGTGAAACGTCTGACTGGATGAGCAAATGGTGAACGAAACATGAACTTTTCAGTACCGATGATCTGGAGGGAACCAAAAGATCATTCTTCACATTGCTACTTTTGTATGACACAGATAAAAGGAATAACCAGTAAATCTAAGCACAGAATACAGTACCCTAATTTGCCATCAGCAATTAGGCCAGTTCCTCATAGTGCAGAATTACCTGTACCAGTCCTCCTGCTCCTCTGACGGTAAATGAAGATCACGTACTTGAGGCAACTACTGAAGTTCCAAATCAAGAAGGTGATCCTACTTATGTAGGAAGCACATCTACATTGGATCCCCATATAATAACTCAGGGCGAACTAAATGACCTCGTACGGGATTTAAAACTCTCCAAGATACAGGCAGAACGTCTTGCTTCTAGATTTAAAGACTGGAATCTGCTCCATCGTGACACTAAAATGTGTATTTTTCGAATCCGTCATACAGGGTTTCAAAACTACTATTCTCAAGAAAATGATTTAGTGTATTGTAATAATGTCTGTGCTGTGATGGATACACTCGGACATGCACATATAAGTACAGAATGCAGATTGTTTATTCACTCTTCCAAAACTAGTTTGAAGGCTGTCTTTTGCACAATGGCGACAAATTTCCTTCAGTGCCTTTGGCTTATGCAACTAATATGAAGGAAACCTATCAAAATAGTGTTAGAAAGAATTCAGTATGAGAATTACAAGTGGACCGTTTGATGTGATTTAAAAGTTTTCTTTGTTAATGGGTTTGCAGCTTGGTTATACGAAATATTGATGTATCCTCTGGGAATGGGACAGCAGGAACAAAGCGGAACATTACATCAAGAAGGAATGGACAAAGCATGTATTAACTTCTGTACAGAAGAATGTTGTTTATTCCTCACTGGTGAGCCCTGATAAGATAATTCTACCTCCTCTTCACATAAAGTTGGAGCTCTTCAAAACCTTTATTAAGGCAATGGACAAAAGTAATGCAGGATTTTGTTACCTCAAGGAAACATTTCCTCGGGTTAGTGACGCTAAAATCAAGGAAGGGATTTTTTAGGTCCCCAAACAAGATATTTGATTCGTGACCAAAAAAATTGAGGTTCTCTTAACTCTGGTTGTGAAAGCAGCTTGGTGTTCATTTAAATGTTTGGCAGAATTTTTAGGAAACCAGAAAACCCCAAATTACTGTGAAATTGTTAGTGATTTCCTGCAATCATTCAAAGAAATGGGTTGCAACATGTCCCTTAAAGTTCACTTTGTAGACTCCCAACCTTCTTTTCTGAAAATTTTAGTGCTGTTAGTGATGAGCATGGGGAAGATTTTCATCAGGACATTTCCTCCATGGAGAAGAGATACCAGTGAGAGTGGAGTTCAAAAATGCTAGCTGATTGCTGTTGGACACTCAAAAGAGATATTTAAGAAGCCAAACACAGAATAAAGTCGACAACTAAAACATTTTAGTTAAGGTAAGTAAGTGTTCATTTATTAAGAAGATACCACTCACTTTTTTGTTTTATTTAATAAGTAGACATAAAATGGTGACACGGTGTATCCATCATTGAAAATATGTTATATTTGAAAGCCAATGAGGAATAAACAGTGCTTATATTGTAATTTTCGTGGATGGTATATGTGATTTTATCTGCACTAATGAATATAGTAAAACGAACAGTAAACATAGCATATTTTTATATAACTATGTTTATTTCTTTAGAAAGAATAATGCGATTCTTATGAAACTTAGAGGGATTACTAAGTATAAATCAAGCTAACACACAATATAATTTGTTTATTTATATATCTAAGGGTACCCGAGCTACAGGTATGAAAATGGTATTTTAAAAAGGAAAATTTGAGGGGAAATTTCCCGAAAATCCCTCTGTCCAGGGAAAACTGAGGGTGATGGAGAAAACCTGATTGCAGATCGAATTCTACGTGAAACGTTCTATTAGAATCCGGTATTTTCTTCCGTGTGCCAGAAAAAAAATATTTTTTTTTGTCGACTAGTGTTATTGTTATTATTGTCATTTAATATTATTATTATTACTGTTATTACTAGAGCTTTTAGAATGAAACTCATAATGTTGCTATTGGATGTTAACATATAAGTTTTCCATCTCGATACAAATGTATATTTATGGAAGATTATTATCGAAAGAAGTTGACATATATATAAACTAATATATGTACACTTTTCATAATAAGCTTGAGATAACTTATGTCAGAACATGTAATAAGTTTTGTTTTAGGTTACCTTAATAAGACCGAAACAAATGGCAGTTGTCAGAAGTATATTCTTCATGTTACCAGTCACGTGTTATAAAGTATGCTTTAATGTACTAATTTATAACTAATATTTAGCTTAAATACATTAAAAGCTATAGGGAAGTTATTTGTATATTTTTAAAATATGAAATCACTGACAACAAATGATTCCAAGAACTACAACATTACAATATTATTAAAACATAATTATTTCCTTTAGATTAACAATGAGAAATGATAACATTCTTTAAGATTTAGATGACATTCCCTTTCGAGGGAGTTCATTTGTTTCTGATCGGTGTGTATTGGTAATTGTCATATATTATCAAAGTAATAATCCATTTCGAATTACATATCAATAAATCTGTTGTCCCACGCGTACACAATACTGAGGTCGTTCTTACTATCAAGAACTTCAAAAATCAGAAAATGGATGCTATTTCTTAAAAGAAAAGCGTTTAATACACTGTCGACGTTTTTGCAAATAACCAAAAAGTTTTTACTTCGTTTAAGGAAGCAAGTAAGGCAAAATAATGTAAAATTGAAACAAGGTTTTGTTTTCCTATTGTTTTGCTCAACAAAGAACATGTAAAGATTAGAAGACTGTGGATATTTAGTATGTATGACGAAGTGTATATTTTAAATTGGTCTAGTGTATGTTTGTTTCAAACCATGTCTTCCAAATCTTTAATTATTCTACGTAAGAAACATACAACTTTCTATGATTTCTCTCAACGTATTTGCGTTTCTAGCTCCAACTCCTGTTCGTAGTTATTTGTCTAATATAAAAGGCGAGTTTTCATTTGGATTATGTTTCAATATTAGGTTTCTAACCATGTAGCCATGTCTTTTCAAACTCCAATCCTCAATTACAGATGTTTTACTGTGTTGCGTCATGCTTTCTATTTACGCCAACTGGTACAGTAAAATGGATCCAAGGAAATAAGCTATATATCTCAAGATCTGTCCTTTGAGGTTTCATCGAACCGTTGAGCATTTTGCGTTTAACGTATTGTCGTTTCACTGTTGAATTTATTATCATCATATGTTTGAGCGTGAAAACCATAAACGTGGGACTTAGAGCTCGCAAATAAATAAATAAATAAATAATCCTTTTATATTTTCCAAATTTTACGTTGTCGAATTCATACAGAAGCAACTTTGCATCCACATCTCCACAACTAGTCCTGTCAATTTGCCATCCTGTGAAAAGCATCATTTGCCACACTTGAAACAATGTAATTTGGAACCTCAGCCTCCCTATTCCGTCACAAAAAAACCTATTGATAAGCAATCACTGCACGAATGTAGTGTAGGGAAGAACACAACACACTAGCATTTGAACACCTTTTTACTCACTGAAGGCCTACAGAAAAGCCAAATTGAAATAATTGGCTCCAACAAGAAACTAAAGCTATGGCTTTGAAGGTGACAATAGTTCGTACAGAAACACAAAGAAAATGTAATGTGTAGATAGAAATTAATGTAATAAATGTGTAATTAAAGACCATAATTATAGAAATATATAGGTAACCAAGAAAGTTCTGTTTTTTTTACCCATCCCTTCCGACACCATATGTCACTTAAGATGTACTTGTAAGATCAACAATAGTCCCCATCAGCTCCGACGACATTTTGCCAACGTTCTGGAACGCCATGTGTTGCATCGTGGTAGAACTTGGAGGGCCGTGAAGAATTTATAAAGTGGATTTTGCATTTCTACTAAGAATTTGAATTGGCGTCCTCTTTGTACAAATAATAGAAAAGGTGATAATCGGATGGTGCGATGTCCGGTGAATACAGTGGATCCAATAGTGTTTCCTATCCAAGTCGTACAATGGTGTGGTGGCTAATACCAGCTACTTGGGACGTAGTGTTGTCCTGTAACAGCTAACACCCTTTCCGATTCAGAAGTGGTTTGAGTTTTGAGGTTTGAGTTTTTTCCTGAACACGGCTCAATTGCTAACAGTACACAGTTGCTTCGTCCAGGTGTTAGCTGTTGCCGATGCTGGTAACTGCACGATGCCGCGAGCAGTCAACCAAACACACAGAAGGACTTTTTCTGGTGCAGTGTTGGTTTCGGCAATTTAGAACCTGTTCATTGGATCTTAATGAATGAGGGATCTTCGTACAGGACCTAATTCTCATAACATGTCAACAACGTGTCCAGAAATGGCTCCTTCCTTAGACGAGTCACCAAAGAAACACAGGTATCTGCTCGTGTTGCCTTCTGGCCTGGCATCAAATCATGTGGGACCAATCGTCCTAACTTCTGGTATTCCCAACTCGATGGTGGAGCTGCAGAATGGCTTCTCCACTCACACTGAATTGTAGTCCCAGTTCCTTACATGTCTGATTACTATTCTCCTCAATATATTGCTGCCTGAAAGTCTTCTTTGTATTGGGCTTCCGGCGTGTGGTGTGTCTTCGAGTGTTTATTCATTGTTTTTAAACTTGCTAAACCACCGCTGTACTGTCCACGTAGTCACAAACCTTCACCAAAAGTCTAGCATATCTTCCGCTCCGCTGTAGAGGTTTTAAATCCCAGTTTGAACTTGTGCAGCATACACGCCCTTATGATGCTGTGTGCAGGTCCCATGTTCAATTTGTCCTTATGCAAGTCCACGGTGTAATTGAATTGCCACAATCATATTGTATGTTGGATATATCCCCTATCAAGAACTGACATTCGTCTTATCTAAATTCGCAATCAACGTCCAATGTGAGGGCCAATTGAACACAGATCTTCATAAAAAGTGACAGAAATTTCTTTGTTAGCTTTATAATAAGCATATGGTCGATATTATGTCTGGCATATATTCCAATTTGATAATATATTCCAATTATAGTTTTTTTAACTTGAGCTAAGTTCTAGCCGACAATAAAACTCGAAATGTACTTACTTATAACCTGATGAGCTTTCTCGTATCGCATGCGACAAGAAAGGTTGATTAATGTAAGATGGAAATAGATGGACCAGATTCTTGAAGGACAGTATTTTACTAACATCTTCCTGAGTTAGTTTTTTTTTCAAAAGATGGTTATTTTAAATAACATAGTTTTTTATACTCTTTCACATTTTATACTACATGCCACTTATTTTACCATTCATACAAATGCACGAGTTGCTCGTACTGTGCGGCTAGCTGTCGGTATTCTATACAGTTTCCAGAGACGAATTAAACATTAATTAAAGATTTGGATATCTATCAATTGATAATTTCCATCTATTTGTTTATATGTAAAGTAGACTTGCTTTATTTATTTATGTATATTTAAAAAAAATATTGGAAGTGTTCGTGACATATTTAATGACATGTAGTGCTACATAGCTGTGTTTGAAATTAATCTCACTCGTCGTCTTTAGATATAGAGATATAAGAAATATGATAATAAAATCCGTATGAAATAAAAAATGTGTATTGTATTCATTTTAAAAATTATATAAAATTCACCTATATTTTCCAACACTTAAAATATGTATGGTTGCAGCACTTAATAAAATATGAAATCCCAGACTCATGTAAGACATGTTAGGTAATCGCAGCAGTATGTCAGCCGGGGTAGGACGAACGCGTACGTTAAAGTGGACAAAATTTAATGATGCAATGTGGAACAGTGTTGTGAGTTTAAAATAAACTGAAATAGAGAGTGCACAATTGTTTGTATAAATTGTTGTTTGCCATTGGGACATCTTTTGTCCTAAAAATGCACTAAAGCCTGTAATGTTTAATTCGTACCACTTTTGGTTTCAATAAAGACCTAAGTTTTGATATATAATCTATTCTTGAGGAAATAAGTAGATTTTTAAAAACATATTCTGGAGATATCTTACCGTTTTTGCTCTACGAAATCAGTATTCAAATTGTAAGTATTAGGAAGTTTCAATTTTTTGAAAGATGTTGCAGGCTTAATTATACATACTTCTGAAACGCTGAATCAACCAGCGGAAACTGATTATCGTGTGAGTCGTATAGTGATGAATGTAGGAGTTGCCATCTTTGTCTTTGTTGTCATATTGAAACGGGTCGAGTTCTGTGGCCCCGCTAAGTGTATAGTACCACTTACAATTCCTGAAAGTAAGCTAGTTTGATGTGGATGTGTACCTAAAAGTGAGATGGGAGGAAGTTTGTAGAGAAACAAACTTTTCATGCGGCGATACTGATGACTTCTGCGTTTATTCATTGCTGACAATTTACGTATCAACATCTTCATTAGAAAGGTTTCATGAAAGCTTCTTATATCTTCTGTCAATTCCTCTTTGCCGAATTCAGAGAGATGTTGTCCCATATTCTTTGTAATCTTAACAGTAGAATAGTAGGTGCCAACATTGTGTGCAGTATCACGTTGAGACAGATTGTTTGATGATGTAAGATATCAATCACGATTCTCTGGAAACATTCAGCAAGAGTATGGATTAGAACAAAAAGTGAAGTTATCCCTGTTAAATAAAATAAGGTAACTCGACTAATCCAGTCACCATGCTAATGACTTTGTGATTAAGCCGTAGCTATAAGGGAAGATCAACTGAAACTCGTTCAGTGGTCATAATTCATAAAATAAATGTTGTTTCGAGCTTAACCTTGTACACTATCTAGAGGCACCTATGGTTGGCATGCAGTAAAAATATTGTTAAGAGGAAGTCACCATGAGCGTTGAGACACTTGTCCCACTGTGTGACTAACTTACAAATGCAGTCCATGTAAAATTTGGACGGCTAACTATCAAACCATTCACGCACAGTGCCATGAACTTCAGCGTCAGACTGAAATCTCTGACCTTTCAATGCCTTCTTTAGAGGCCCAAAGATGTGAAACTCACAAGGTGAAAGTTCAGGGCTGTAAGGTAGATGTTACAACATTTCCCATTTGAATCGTTGAAGCAAATCCTGCACTTGGTTTGCAACGTATGGACGCGCGTTGTCATGCAACACTATGACCTCAGCGGTCAATACACCAGGCCTTTTGCTTTTGATGGCTCTCGGTAACTGTGTCAAGGTCTGACAGTAGCATGCGGCATTGATGGATTGTCCTGGTTCCTTGAAGCTGAACAATACTGATCCATGCAATCAAAGAACACAGATTCCATAACTTTCCCCACAGGCGGTTGTGTCTTGAGTTTTTTGGGACGTGATGATGAGGGATGTTTCCACTGCATACTGGAAGACTTTTAACTCGGTTCAAAATTATGGCATCAAGTTTCAACGTCAGCAACAACACGAAGCAAGAACTCGTTACTTCCAATGGTAACTTGACAAATGTTCAATGGCACAACCCATACGCTCCAACTTTTGGTCTTCCGTCAACACCCTGGGGATTCACTGCGCGCGCACTTTATGATACCCCAGATCTTTCACAATTTTCTGAGCAGTACCATAACTCATGTTTAACTCGTATGCTATAGATTGAATACCAAATTTCTATCTACAGCTATAGCCGCATTCGGCTTTCCACGCATGCCTTATGTGCTAACAACATGAGCTCGACCAGGACGGGGATAATCAAAGGTTTGTTCAAGCCCATTCCTTAACCATTGTGACCTAGTCCACCACTGTTGTTTTGCAGACGCATCCATCATCATACACGTCTTTCATACCCCGTAATACTTCATTTGGTTGACAACCTTCGGCACTGAGAAATTGGAAGGGACACTGGTCCTGTTTCCACGGATTGGAGATCTTGATCTCCATCTTTCACTCGTTGTACCTGTAAAACGGAAACACATATCAACAACATTCCTTCATCTAACACAGAGGGACATTAACCATTACACGCTATTAAACAAACAATATCCTCCTACACACTATACCAATATTACATGTAACGAACGTTTATTTACACATACCATTCGGGTGCACCTCCATTAACTTGGGAGTAGTACAAGTTGGCTTGATGAATCCCACATGATTTGACTCGGATCCAGAAGGCAACACGAGAGGGGACACATGTGTTTCTTTGGTGTCTCGTCTGAAGAAGTGATCATTTCTGGACAAGTTGTTGGCATGTAATGAGACGTTGTTGCTGAACAAAACTCCTTTATTGGTTAAGATCCCATGAAATCACCTGAAAGACATGAAAACACCTTGGGTTCCAAACACCTGAAACCACTGAAAAAGGTTCGCTTGTATGTTTGGTAAACTACTCGCGGCATCGTGTATCGGGAACGGCTATCAGCTGGTCCAAGTTTCAATGCATCTGTGTACTGTTAGAAGTTGAGCCGTGTGCAGGAAAAACTCAAACCCCTAGTTCCAACACTCCTGAATCTCAAAGGGGTACTACTGTTACAGGACAACGCTCCGCCCCACGTAGCTGGGATTAGCCGGCACACCATTGTACGTCTTGGATAGGAAACACTATTACATCCACCGAATTCACCGGACATCGTACCGTCCGATTATCACCTTTTCCGTTACTTGTACAAAGAAGACAGTTCAAGTTCTTAGTAGAAGTGCAAAATTTTCTTTATATCTTCCTTGCTTCACGGACAGCCAAGTTCAACCACGATGGAACCCATGGCGTTCCAGAACGTTGGCAGAAGGTCGTCGGAGCTGATGGGGTATATTGTTGATCTTACAGGTACATCTTAATTGGCATATGGTGTTCGAAAGAAAAGGTGAAGAGCGACATAACTTTTTGGCTATCTATATATTTCTAAAATTATGGTCTTTAATCACAGATTTATTACATTAATTTCTATTTATACATAAAATTTTGATTTTCCTTTACGAACTGTTGTCTGCTTCAAAGGTATAGCTTTAGTTTCTTGTTGGGGACAATTGTTTCAATTTGGATTTGCTGTAGTCCTAAAGTGAGTAACGAAGTGTGTTGTGTTTAAATTCTAGTGTGTTGTGTTCTTCCCTACACTACACTACAGTAGAGATTTTTGTGGCAAAATAGGAAGGTTGAGGTGGCAAATGACATTCTTTCAAAGGGTGGCAAATGATGCTTTTCAGAGGATGGCAAATTGACAGGACTAGTTGGGAAGATGTCGATGCAAAGTTGCTTCTGAATGAATTCGACAACGTATAATTTGGAAAAAATAAAAAGATTATTCATTTATTTGTGAGCTCTAAGTCTCACGTTTATGTTTTAGACGCTCAAACATATGATGATAATAAATTCAACAGTCAAATGACAATACGTTAAACACAAAATGTTCAACGGTTCCAAGAAACCTCAAAGGACAGATCTTAAGATATATATAGCTTAATTCCTTGGACCCATTTTACTGTACCAGTTGGCGTAAATATAATTGGAGAGCATGTCGTAATACAATAAAACATATGTAATTGAGGTTTATAGTTTAAAAAGACAAGGTTATATGGTTTGTAACCTAACATTGAAACATAATCCAAATTATAACGTTTGCCTTTTATATTATTCAAATAACTGCGAATAGTATATGGACCTACAAATGCACATACGTTGAGAGAAATCATAGAAAGTTGTATCTTTCGTACGTAGTATAATGAAAGATTTGGAAGACATTGTTTGAAACAAACATACATTAGAGAAATTTAAATCTAAGTATCGTCACATATACTAAAAGTCAACGGCCTTCTAATTTTTACATGTGCTTTCTTCAGCAAAACAATAGAAGACAAAACCGAGCTTCAAATTTATGTTCGTTTGTCTTACTTACTTCCTTGAATAAAGTAAAATCTCTCTGGTTATTTACAAGAACGTCGACATTTTATTAAATATTTTTTTAAAGAAATAGATCAATTGCAATCTTTGATTTTTGAGGTGCTTAATAGTAAGAACGACCTGAGAATTGTGTACGCGTGGGACAACAAACTTGTTGATACGTAATTTGTAATGGATTAATACTTTGATAAGATATGGCAATTACCAAAGCACACCGAACGGAAACGAAAGTATCTTCCTTCTAAAAGAATGTGATATAAATCGTAAGGAATGTTATCATTTCTCGTTAGTGATCTAAAGGAAGTAATTATGATTTATTTATATTGTATTTTTGTAGTTCTTATAATCATATGTCAATCACTGACTTCATAGTTTATTTGCCAGAAGATTATTATATTAAAATTATAACGTTCAAACTGATATATAAAACAAAAAATTAAAAGAAAACAGTCAATTTCATAATATACGATTAAAAGAACTATGCAAATTAAAGTCTCATTTAACCACCATTTAAAAGAATGAAACAACCTACCTAAATTTGCTCATCCACTTGCATAAATCTTGTTCACTTGTTGTCATACTTTAATATTAAAAACTGTTTTTTGAGTAAAAGATTATAACATAAAAATACACTGAAAGTACACAATGATGATAAAATAAAGATAAGCAGCTAGAACCCTTGTCATAAAGTTAAAACTTTTTATTTTTTTCCAAGAAATGCTCTGATATTTATCCTAACATATGTTCATTTTAAATTGTAATATATTGTCATCTTCTTAGTATTTCACGTTTTGAATTTAATGCAACCAATGTCGATCGATTCCTAACACTATAAGTCGGCACTCTTATTGCTACATTTTCTAAGCAATATTTGCTACTATATTTGTTATCCAACACCATTTGAATAAATAATTTATCAGTAACTTTCCTTTTTTCCGCTAGAGCTTGAAATCTCCAAAATGTTTACCAATATTCACATTCATGTGCATAATAATCCTTTTTTTAATTTTATAACACACTAGCCTTATGAAACATTGCTATACAGCTTCGATTTTGTGAACAAGTGTGTTGGATAGACTGTTCCGGACAACTGAACCTAATTCCAATTTGGATTCTACAAGTGTCTTATATAGGTACACAAAAAAAAACTACTATTTATAAAATCAAGCCATTGGTGAAATATAAAACCTACTGTTTTTCTTGTTGATTGTACTGAAATATGGCATTTATGTGATTACCGTTTAACTGTATGTCATACAAAATACCGAGATCTTCACTTTGTTCAACTTTGACTATTGTTATTTCATTAATTTTATATTTGCTAACAAAATATTTGGTATTATTAGTGAAGGCCATATCTTTAGTTTTCTCAGAGTTCATCAGTAATAAATTATTTTCACTTAAATGCTTTACTGTATCCAAATCTTTTTGCAGCAGATACTTATCATATTCCTCATTACAACAACAATAATAATAATAATGATGATAATAATAATAATAATAATAATAACCTCAATAATAGTTATTATTATTATTATTATTATTATTATTATTATTATTATTATTATTATTATTATTATTATTATTATTATTATTATTATTATTATTATTACATTTAAGTTACTGTTATCTACATTCTCCAAAATTCTGTTCAAATGAGCCAATGATTATTGTAGCTTACTTCATTAACCTTAAATGACATTTCCAGATTTATTTTTGCCACATAAACATAAACTTCGTCAAAGATTGGAAATATTCTATATTAACCAACACATAAGCCAATTTTCTGATAATACATGTTGAATTCAAATTTACTAATTTTAGCAAAATATTGGTTTAACTGAGGTTTCACTGGCAGCAAGTTAAGTAACCAGCATTCTTCTCTTGATAGGAGTTGTACAGCACAGCATATTAAGAATAACTGATTAAAAAGCAAGCAAAAGAGAGAGCGAGAGAAAAGAAATAAGGTACGTTTCTATAACGTACCACTTAAAACGTACAAAATATTAATAAGTAATTTTTATAGATATCAACACTTCCTGCACGGAAAATGAATTTAAGTTCATGATGAATTTGACACCATAAACTGTATACCCAAATTTTTAGTTTGTATAAGTATTATAACAAAATACTTTGGTTTGTGTAATATTTACCTGTACCTTGGGCAGAAAGTACTCATACATATGCACTATACTTAGTAGAATGTTCATTTCATATTAACAAAAGAAGAATGTTTTTAATATATGTAAGTGATTATTATGGGATAGTTGATGATATTGACATGTTTTATGGTTACCTAGTCAGTGAGTTTGTGTACTTAACAGTTTTAAGAAAAGGATATTATAAGTTATATCAAATAATAAACCAGTTTAACATCGTTTATAGACGTTGTCAGTTTTATTAAAAAGGTGAGATTAATGGTATTTAAATATCGAAGCTAATATTTTTATGCCAAAGAATTACTACCACTTCGGATTTTTATCTTAGCAAACGAACCAGGTTTACGACTATCTTTTTGAAAAGTCGTTATAAAAATTTGGTTTACCTCACCCGGGACTTTGTAAATTCAATTCCCGAAGAAGAGTAAGGCTGAATTTACTTTCATATTACAGTTAATGAATACGAACTTAACTATTTTGCGAAGTGGTAAAGTAATCATAAGAAAAATGGACAACGAAACAATGCAGCAGGAATCAAATACTAGTGACAGCGATGAGACTAGTGTAACACCAGGATTGGCATCGGAAGATATCTTGTTAGCTTTACAGTGACAAATAATGCAGATGTCTACCGAGATAAAGCAGACCATAGAGCAGAAGTCTGACGAAGCTAACAAGCAAAATGAAGAATTAAGTAGACGAATGGAACAGAAGTTTGACGAAGCTAACAAGCAATATGAAGAATTAAAGCAGACCATGGAACAGAAGTTCAACGAAGCTAACAAACAAAATGAAGAATTAAAGCAGACCATGGAACAGAAATTCAACGAATCTAACAAGACCATGGAACATAAGATAGAACTGAAGTTTGACGAAGCTAACAAACAATATGAAGAATTAAGTAGACGGATAGAACAGAAATCAGATGAAACGAAACAGACAATTGTCCAGGTGGTGAACGACATTTCCTCACAGTTCGAGGAAAAGTTAAAAAGGATATCCGATGATTGTCAAGAAAAGCACAATCAACAAAACCAAGAAATTAGTGCTGTAAAAAAAGATTTTAGAAGTAATAGAATCTTCCATTAAACAGCAAAAGATCCAGGTCAGCAACAACTCTAATAACATACGTGTAAATGCACAGTTGTTAGCTACTATTCAGGAAGAGATTAGAACGTTACAGGCTAAAGACAACATTTACCGTAATAACTTGGGTAGTGATCGCTTTGAGTTGCTCCACTCACCAGAGATGAACTCGCCTTCGCCCGGATCTGATGAGGATATTATACTAGAAGAAAGTTGTCCGAAGAGCACTGGTGAGCGAAACATAGATGGTGTCATGACACAGCACGTCACGGATAGGAACTATCACTCAACAAGAACAAGGAATGAGAAAAAGAAGGTAAAATTAAGTGTTAAAATGAGTGAAATTAGAGCTATGAGCAAATTCAGTGGTAAGTGTAATGAGAATGCTACTTCTTTCTTAGAGAAATTCCAAGACGAATGCAATATAATGTCTATCGATCGATCACAATATATGAAATTAATACCCCATGTATTACTCCCACCTTGTTCCTTATGGTTTAAAGCAATACGTGATCACATTAGTACCTATGAGGAATTCAAAGCGGCATTGATCGCAAATTATGAAAATGACTTTTTGCTGGCAAATAGAGATGCCACCCTTAGAAATCAACACTTCAATCCTCGATTGCACAAATCTCTTGTAGAGTTTGTTGTAAATGTCTACAACGAATTAAAGGTCGTTAATCCTTTGCAATCGGAATCGAGAATAATAGCATCGATTCGAAATTTGCTTCCATTTAAACTGCAACAGATCTTATTTTCCACATAGTGTATGAGTTTCAGCCATTTATTGATGCTTGTCCAATGCTACGAAACTCAATACCATGCCATGAACCCACAATCAGGAATGGGTAAAAATAAGAATAATTCAGATCATTTGGTGCCTGTTCGGAATTTAAATATACGTAGTATGAATAATACAGAACCTAACCTAAGCCGAGTATACTCTAGCAATCCAAATGAGCAAAGTAAGCAAAGTTATGTAGGGAATCCGCCTAACCTAACTAATCATGGTAATTATGATGTCAGATCACTCAACAGCAGTAGATATAAAAATAATCGAAGTACTGAGCGAAATTCCAGAAATGCAGCGAACTACGTGGATAGACGTAATTGGAGATCAAGAGATGGGACTTCATACCAAAGTCAGAATCACGATGAAAGACATGTACAACACAATGTAGAACCTAATCATGATAGCGCAGTACAGTGTACGTTATTAGAACCGTATGCAAGTTCGAATGTAACCTGATTACCGTTACTGAAATTAGGTTAAATTCATGTTAGTTGTAGATTCTTGTAAATTTTCATTTTAAGTTTATGTATTAATATCAATAATGAAAACGATTCTTAAAAATACTTGAAATGCTTAAATAGAGTTTTAAGGTAGACTGGAAAATTAATTTTCAAATGATTTTTATTCTTTCTTGTTAATATGAGGAATTATAATTCGATTTATAATCAATTAAAAGCAAAGATTATTTATATTAGATTGATTTGTGTTGAAAACTTAATTGTCAAAGATTATGTTAAAAAGAAGCTCTATTCTATAAAATCAATTATCCAACGACTACCTTGAAAGAAATTCTTCTTTATTATAACATCTTAGTGCTACTATGTATACCTTTAAATGCAACATCCGACTTATTTGTTATTTAATGCGCCCGTAAAGATTAATATTATTTGTAACCCACGTTTGTCCTTTACATTTTTCGAAATCGCACCCGTCGACGATTAATTAAATAAGCGACGATATTTTAATAAGGAAATATATTAATAATATAGTGGATAATAATAAAATAAATATAATTAATGTAATTAAAGATAAATATTGATGAAATGAAAGAATTGTTACGAATGTATTTATATATATATGTATATGTGAAATATAATGAATAGATATACAAGGTGCGATCAAAATATGATGGACATATATAATATAAGAACACTAATGTAAACGGACCAGTGGTTCTTGAAGATAAAAGCCAAGCCTACTCATGACTTTTATATTCAGTCCCTTTGTCGAGCGACATTTTTATATAACAAAATACTTTGGTTTGTGTAATATTTACCTGTACCTTGGGCAGAAAGTACTCATACATATGCACTATACTTAGTAGAATGTTCATTTCATATTAACAAAAGAAGAATGTTTTTAATATATGTAAGTAATTATTATGGGATAGTTGATGATATTGACATGTTTTATGGTTACCTAGTCAGTGAGTTTGTGTACTTAACAGTTTTAAGAAAAGGATATTATAAGTTATATCAAATAATAAACCAGTTTAACATCGTTTATAGACGTTGTCAGTTTTATTAAAAAGGTGAGATTAATGGTATTTAAATATCGAAGCTAATATTTTTATGCCAAAGAATTACTACCACTTCGGATTTTTATCTTAGCAAACGAACCAGGTTTACGACTATCTTTTTGAAAAGTCGTTATAGTATATAACTTAAGTACCTATTAATTCACAGAATTTCTCGTATATAACTGAATAATTTTCCATTTTCATAAACAGTGTTTGTTGTTTTAAAATTATTTATTAAAAGTAAGGAAAGAGAGAAAGTGGGAACATGGTTAATTTATATTTCAATATATATATAGGGTAACTTCGCTAAATAATGCCACCAACTCAACATATTGTTCTGGTGTTCAAGTGTTTTTATATCTACAACCGTGCAAATTATATGGAAGATGGAGTGAACCTTCCGCTACAATGCAATGGGAAAACAAAGATCCTACATAAACAATGTAGACCACAATGCACTGAGAATTGGAGTAAGTATGAGATGCCGTTATTACCAAACGTATCGGCAAAAAACGACACTTACTTTACAACAACGGAAAGGTGTTGGAATCGTAAGGAAACACATTTTGAACACAATTAAACAATGTTCTTGCCAATGTGTTACCTGCTTTGGTGGTACACAAAACCCATAGTCACCGTATATGTCGTTAACCGTTAACTCTTGTGATGATTGCGAACCTCTTAACATAACAGCTGCAGTCATATGGAGCACTACTCGTCGAAGCCAAACAACAATGCACAACCAGCGTCACACAATGTTTCTGGGGCCACATTTAACTATGCTGTCAGAATCACATAATTCGCGAAACCAAATCTTGCATTCAATACATTGAATCCACATTTTAATACCGCTGAGATCATAGTAATACCCTCCACAGTCCCATCCTCCATCCTTCGTCTTTCTAGAGGATGCTTGTTTCTTCGTGCCGGAAGAAGTGAAAGGGCAAGCTCTTGCGAATAGATATAGTTTTACCAATACTCCTCTGGCAGTAAGAGAATGCCCCCTGGGATTTACTACTCTCCTAGTTATTTTAGCTGTAGGCAAGAGCTCGTGGATAGAATGGGCACTCGATGGTGTTGAAGGAGAGAAGGCGGCTGGTCATGTGCTTGGAGGTGCTGGTGGAGGTTGCTGTTGCTCTGAGACAAAATTTGGGGAAAAAGCGACATCGGGTATAGCATTTTTGTTAAAAGGATGCGTTGTAGCACTGAAGCTTGAAATTATGTTCTGAGGTATTGCTGAATGAAACCATGGCTATGAAAACAATTTTGGAAACTGTAGCTTCCCAAGTGTTCTTCTTCTTTAAGGATGCGTTCGTCGATAACTGTCAACTGCTTCAGAGAAGTACAATTTTAACGATTTGAAGGAGCTCTTGTCGAGCGGTTGAAGTTCATGGGTGTGCAGGCAAGCACAGAAATTTAATATATATATGATCTCAGCAGCATTTAAAAAGGTAATATCAAGATGACTGCGATGACAATCTACAATAAGCAGTGCTCGGCCAGGGATTCGATGTCTGTTGAAATGTTCCAGAAATGAACGGAATTCTTCCTTTGTAACATAGCCTTTGTGTGTCACTGCATAGGTGTTACCTGGAGAAAGATCATCACCAAACTTTTTTTTTCATACTTTCCCTTGTATAACACGATCGAAAGGATCTAATTTAAACCTGATGCATTAGTGCACGCAATAACACTCAGTTTCCCTTTTTTCGCCATGTGTGGCATTAAGTACTCGCTTGCTCCCTTTCTGTGTCAGATTTTTTAGGCTACTGTTGTACGTCAATTACAGCAAGCATTTAATCAGCATTGCAAATAAGTTCAGGTTTGTCACAAAAGGTTCATAGCATAAAGTGTATTTCGCAATAGCGTATACAATTCGTTCACTATAGTTTTGTTGAAACGCATGAGTTTACCATAGCTCAAATTCTCCGAATTTCTGCACACGATATTCAAGTGTCTTGCCATGAAAGCATAAAACCAGACTTTTCCAGCTCTACCATTACGATAAAGAAAAACCAAGTTTTAACACTAGTATTAGTTTCGATTAGTGATTAGATGCAGTGACATTATTTCCCGACGCGATAGTGGCGTTATTTCCGGAAGCAATATAATTTGTTTCGGATATTATTTCGATACTAAGAATATATGTCCTGCATATTTTATCTATATCATGATATTGTGCAAGTACGGCCCTATCAGCGCGTACTTTAGTAATCGTAAAATCTTATTTTTACCCAAACAATTCGCCTATCTTTGTTTGACGCTCTAAAAATTGGCGAGCTGTTTCCCCTGCTTCGCGGCTGTCACGTCAACATTTGTTCACTGGTTTCTCTTTACTGACGCCTGGCTGAAATCTAGTCTTTGTGTCTACAAAGACAACAGGCATCACTGTTTATGACACACCCATAAGCGATTACCTTACGAATCACGTGTTCATATTAGCAGTGTGGAAAGTTTTCAATGGTGTTATTACCCGACTGGCTTTATTTGCCGAAGTTATGGTGGGTGTGTCTGTGTGTACTAATAATTCATACTGGTCGAATAATAAAGTGCTATTCTAATACTTAGTATGTTATAGTTTTGCAATTTGCTGATTTAAAAATATCACGAGAATTTAGTTGTAACAGAAATATGTATTTTTTTCAATTTAACTATTTTGAGATAAGACAAGACAGTATTAACCCCTTTTGCATGATTATTTTCTTTTAGCGAAAAAGATCAGTATTGAGAATCTTCATATGGGAACTTGAAAAATGAATTAAAACTTGAATTTTATATGTTTCACTTAATTCCGACAAGAAATAAGCAAGTGTCATATATTGCACACTTACAACCCAGAAAGAACATTACAGATGACACCAAAATCTCTTATTCATACACGTCAATATCTGACACAGCAGACAAAACAGTCACTTTATGTCTTTGATAAATTGCATAAAAGCTAAAGTGAAAAAGGTATGTGCCATATATGGCACGGCATGTGGTAAGGGTTAAGATTTGATGATTAGTGTTTGTGTAACCACATATTTAGAAACCTAATTACCTAGTTTCATACAAATGATACAAATATTGCTTAACTACCACATTTACTTTCATTTTATTCGCGGATACCGGAAAACATATTATTGCATGTATTCTTTGTATATGCCGCTCTTCTAAGAAGCAACGTTTGAAACATTCGGGTGTACGAGTTAGTACATATCAACTCGTAAATCATATTTAAATGTGAATTTAATAAAATCTTTGTTTAATATAAATGAACAAATTATACACAAGTTTCCTTTGTTCTAAGTTGAGACGATCGAAATATACTAAATTTTGAGCTAGCTGTCCTTCGCCTTCTCAGAGTATGAATTTTAAACAAGTATTTCCATTGTAATCAAAGTAACAATATGCTCATCATGAGATGAATACCCCTCTTTGCTTAGAGTCTTCCGTTGTTTCGTTACATGTTTTGGAGTTTCCTCGATATAACTAACTGAATACAGCAATTCCATATTTGTAGGCTAAATCTGATCATGTGCAAATACAATTTCAGTTACAGAGTCAGGAAATCTTTTGGTTTCCTTCGGATTTCTGCATTGAGATACCCGTCTTAAAGATTTCTCTGAGCACAGCTTTTCAAAAAAACAAGGAAAATATTAAAACCTTGACATCCTTCTTCGTGTTCAGCAAAACCATGGCAGACTTCATCTTCAAGTAATTCTTGCGCCCAAAAAATATTCCCGAATCTTTTTAATATTCGCCCCTGTATTTCTTGGTCAAAAAAATCTTACAGGATATTATTATTATCACTTTTATTTTTCTCCCATAAACACTTACTGAAGTCAATAATCTCAAAATACTATATTCTGTGAAAACATTCCTCAGTATCTCTAGTTTAATGGTTTTGACAATTAGAATAGAGGAGAAATATTTTATGGTAAGAGAATCGGATGGATGATTTCCGTGACATACTGGCACTTCATTGATCCATGGAGTTTTAATAGGACGAAACCCTGCAATATGAGTTACTTGAAGAATTCTTGTTAGATTAGGGTGCAAATCAATTAATATAATTTTAAATTAAGGACAAAGTTGACTTAACTGAAAAGATAACTGCAGTTTGTGACTGTCTACGAACAGAATTACTTGCAGCTCTATGACTTTTTAATAAATATGGGTGAAAAACTTCTGCTATAATGTAGTAAAACTTTTGAATTCATCTATCTACTATTATACAAGCAATTCTTTAGTTGCTTGGAATACATTCAACAATTTCACCTGGCAATTAATTGTATTTATAGTTATATTCCATTATTTTTGACAAATTTCCTCATTTCCTTGTAGAGTGAAAAATACAGTACGAAGTTCTTTTTCATTACATATAACAACTTCATATACATTTCAAAGGCATCTTAGAGCAAAATCGTTCTGGTTTCTTGAGTACAAAAGTCTAAAAAGCTTTCGTGGCGTTGTAGATTTGAGATGGATTATTATTCAAAATGTGAGAATTTTTTCCTCACATTTAAGTGCTTCTCAAGATAATGAAACCACGTCGTAACATTACTTTCACTAACATTTCAACTTGCTATTGTCACATGCTCTGATACTTTGTCGCTAGTATAGAAAGTTTCCTCACGAATGCTTTGATAAAACCGGTAACAGATAAATTATTCTTGAAAGGATTTTGTCTATTATTACTTTCAACAAATGATTGAGTACTAAGACAAACATTGTTTCTGCGACAGTGAAAGGTATTTGTTTCCTGAATTCTGCTAACCACTTCACTAGTAAATGTTCTTTGTAAGTACTGGATTAGCACCAAATGTTGATTTTGTCTGCTCTTTCAAGTACTTTTCAGAGTTGACCTGAGATCATAGTATATTTTCACTAGATTTAATTTTCAGTCTAACATCAACTGCATCTTAGTATATTGCATCTCTTGTTTTCTATAGTGAGCTGTTTCTCGTCAGAGAGAACAAAGAATCACTTTTTATTCTGCAATGAAAATATTTTGCTGGGTGTTTTCAAAGATTTGCAACCACTTAAATTGGCAAACCAAAGTGAATGAACCTAAGCTTACCTATCTTTTTCTTTTAAAAATTGAAACAAAAGGAACTTCCTACAAGTTTGAAAATAGGATTGTTGATTGGTATTTTTAAAAGACCTAGTTAGTTAAAAAAATTATATTTATAACATACGAGTTGAATACAAGAATTACAATTGGTTAATTTTAGAACACTACATTCAAGGGAAAATTTTGTTCATCACTTAAATCGGGGTACACAAAGAAATATAATAGCTTTCATGACCAACAAAGGAATGTAGATACGCTTTGGTATAGTTTCTCACTTCAAATCATAGTATCATTGATACACACGCAAACGACACCGTGATGGGTACTGTACCCATTTCTGTGATAAGATAAATTTTATTTCCCGTGACCTCCCTGCTGCCTGGTGCTCTTATCATGTGGCAGCAGGGAAAGCAGATTGCTTAGTAGTAGTTATTTCACATGCTTGTGGCAATAATTTGTATTACAAAGTGGTAAATAGAAGTATTAACGTAAAGAATATTCCTTAAAAGGGTTACACACTATCGCAACGAAATTTACAGGAAATCGTTTTCCTAAACGTGTGAAATAATATTGCTTGGAACAAATGTCTTCCGTTGTTCTTTGTTATACTTGCACGGTCCGCATTTTACATGGGGAAACATGATAGAGATGTAAATCTACACATTATAGAAATAGCTTTGTAGTACCAATGTTAAATATTTTCTAACTTACTCTATCTCCTATGGAACCCTAAGATTCAATGAAGCGTTCACAAAATCTCTCCATTGACTTCTATGATTAGCCAATGGATCCAGGTTCTAGTTTGTATTCCTATTTCTGCGAGATCTATCTTAATATTTTCCTTCCATCTGCGCCTAGGTTTTCCTAATGGTCGTTTTCCGGTTGGTTTTCTACTTAAGATTTTGAAAGCGTTCCTACTTTCTTCCATGCTGGCTACATGACCTGTCTACCTGAACCTCCTAGACTTGATGACCTTAACAATGTTTGGTGCACCTTATAAATTATGTAGCTCCTCGTTAATAAGTTTCCTCCATTCAACATTCCCGTTTCCCTTGGGTCCGATTATTCGTCTCAGGATCTTGTTCTAAATACTTTAAATCTATGTTGTTGCTTCCGAGTAAGCGACCATGTTTAGCAAAAATACAGAACGATAGGCGTGATTATCATTTTATATATTTTAAGTTTCAATTTCCTCGACAGAATTCGCAACTACAAGAGATTTTGAACTGAATAATAACATTATATTCCCTGCTTTTAGTCGACATTTAATTTCTTCGTGAATATGTTTTTTGTCTGTTAATATTCATCCTAGATATTTGAAAGTATCCACCTTATCAACAGTATTATTCCATATTTTAACGCATTCGTAATTTGTCTATTACGACCCCGACGAACTTCCAAGTATTTAGTGTTCTCTGTATTTACTTCTAAACTCATGTCCCTCCAAGCGCTTAATAAGTCCTCTGCATTTCTTTGTATTATTCTCCCATCATCTCTAATTGACTTTACATCACCAGCATATGCCACAGCCTGGTGAACCTCATTCAGTTCTAGGTCCTGGAGCTATTTTTGATTTTCCTTTTAGTGTATTCCAGAACAAAGTTGAATAATAATCATGACAGCGCATCTCCTTGTTTCAGGCCATTCTCGACGGAAAGCTTGTGGCCAAACATTTTCCTACCCGGACTTTACTTTGGAATTTATTTAAACATGTTTTTATTAATCTAATTAGCATTTTCGGGATTTCAAATTCTGTAAGAATATTATACAATGCTTCTATTCTAACCAAGTCGTAAGCCTTTCAAAAATCAATAAATAGTTGCTGTACTGAGGTATTGTATTCAAACTTCTTTTCGAGTATTTGTCGAATTGTAAATATTTGGTTGATAGTTGATCGATTTCGTCTAAATCCACACTGATAATTTCCAATAACTTCATCTGCGTATGGAGTCAATAATGTTTGATAGAATTTTATAGGCCGTTGACAGAAGATATTCGGCTCGCTAATTATTACAGTCAGCTTTGTTGTCTTTCTTGTGAATTGGAACAATGATGGATTCTTTCCGCTCTTGTGGCAAATCTTCCTTGTTCCAGATAATGAGAATGAGTTTCTGTAACTTGTTCCACAAGTTTTCGCCTCCAGTTAAAAATAACTCACCCGAAATTCCGTCTACACCCGGATATTTGTGTTTATTTAATTTCTTTATAGCTATTGCTTCTTCTATTCGGTTATGTTCTGGGATATACGGTTTCGCAGTCTGTATTTCCCTTTCTCCACGCACATTAGTTTTTGGTTGTGTGTTAAGCAATTCTTCAAAGAAATCTTTCCATCTATTTATTATGCTATCTGTGTCAGTGATAACTAGTCCGTCAGCTTTCTTTAATATATACGCACGAGGTTGATAGCCTTTCTTAAATTCGTTGATCCCTTTATGCAAGTCCAGAATGTTCTTATTTTTACTCTTATCTTCAAATTCCTTAATTTTAGCTTCCAAAAAATCGCGTTTGTTTCTTCTAAGATTTTTTTAAGTTTCCCGCCTTATGCCTACGAAATTTTGGGTAGTTATTTCATTCGAATTTTGTACCAAATGCAATTTTGCCTGTTTCCCTACTCTGCTAGTTGAATGCATTCCTAGTCGCACTATGCTTTTGTTCCTACGTTTTCCGCGTGCCATAATTTGTCTTTACCTGAAATTTTAATGCTATCTCTAATTTCAATCTAAGTATCCTCAATACTAGTGCTATTCGAATCTTCTAACACCGAGAATCTATTAGAAACTTCAATTTGGTATTCCTCTCTTATTTGGCTGTATTCTAATTTCTTTAAATTAAATCTCTCCATTTTCAGACATTGAATATTTAATTTATTCAACGATAATCTCTCTCTATTACACACACACACACACATATATATATATATATTATATATATATATATATATATATATATATATATATATATAATTTATTCTATATTATTATTATTATTATTATTTATTATTATTATTTAATTATGACATAGGTGACTACAGAAATGAAACATCTTAAAGTGTATTGTTCTCTTTAATAGGCTCTTGCATCTTCTAAGATAAATAATCTTTCTTCAGCGTCATTAGAAGGTAAGACAATTTTTATTATTTATATCTACAATTTCCAATGACATTTTAATTTGCAATTCTATCTCGTTAACTTATACCATATCTTATGGTCGAGACCAAAATTGCATTCTTCCCATCAGCATGTTTTCGTGTCCAATGAGTCTGTTAATATATAATGCATTTTAATTTTTTTCACATTTACTTTACAAGCCTTAAGTTTTCTTTATTCTAATTGGTCCATTCACTACATTTTTTCCCAGAAGGAAAGCAAATATGGATATTTGCTCTCAACTCTAGGAAATGTTTTTATAAATATATACTGACATATGTATAGTTAACCATAAGAGAATAGACATACGTTTCAAATTAAAATACATTATTGTTTGTAAGATAATTGATCTAACGGTGTTAAAGAGTAGAACTTATTTTTAATTTCTGGAATTAATATAATATTTAGATCACAAAGCACACTACAAATATTAATGTAAGACATAATGATCACAGGCAGGGACTTGTTTTTACAAACTTTACAAGTTATACAACTGTTCAATGAAAAAAAAAATACTGTAAAACAGAAACAATAAAAAACTTTGAAAATGATTTGTAAATAATATTGATTCTAGTAGCTTTATTTTACTCGTAAGTTTTATTGTGTACTTTCAAGACTTCAAAGAACATTACCGTTTATACTTAAAAATCCATGTGAGATCTCTGTTTTATGAAACGTGTCCCAGACTATCGAAATCATAGAATGTATATTAAATAAATAAATCAAGTACACATATCAAGTATAATGAGCATCTAATGGAGACTAATATGAAGAGGTAAGAAACGTCAGACTAGCAATGACGTACGAATTAAGAAAACAAAAAAATATCACGAAAATGACAATTTATGTTTCAAGAATATTAAAATGCAATAATACTAGACTTCTCAAGTTTTGATTCAAAACTTTAAACCTCATAGAATATCTACAATATTAAGTCAATATGCCAATTATGGTCCCAATTACTATACTCTGGCTCTTAATACTTAAATATATTTTCTTCAGATATTAATTAGCTATTCAAATTACATTTGTAGGACATGATGTGAAACTACACAATTCCAACAGAATCGCAGGTGGTAAAGTTGCACGTCCTGGACAATTCCCTTTTATGGTGAAGATGTGGTACCCTGGTGGGTGTGGAGCTAGTCTTATTAGTGATCAGTGGGTTGTGACTGCAGCTCACTGTGTGAAGTAAGTTGCACGTTCTAATTTCAAACTATTATAGATGTTATTATTATGATATAGTTTGGGGAAAATAATCACGATTAGTTACTACACATCACGTGTTATTCTGGAGTACTCCAACATCATATTTCTAATTCCACTTGCTCCTCAAATGGTTTATGATTATCAACCTTAAATATGAGTAGGCAGGATCCCCTTCTAAACTGTTTGAGAATGTTTGAATTGTGTCCTTGCTGTTCGCAGGAAAAGTGGTAAGGCATGTACAAAAACAAGAACGTTGGTAACGCATGTACGCAAATAGTTGATAACGCAGAGCACAACTATCACTACAACACGTATAGACGAATATGAAAGAGAACCACTTAAACTAGGATAAGTTTAATATCTTATTTTCAGATGAGAGATTGCAGCTTGAGTTTACAAAGTAACATATGATGTCTTCATTTGAAAATTCTAATCCTAAAGTTAAGCTGAACATATAAGGTACTTCATGAAGCAGAATGAAATAATTCACCAAACCACACAGCGCATTACGAATACGTTAATTTTGTAGCTAAAATTTACAAAAAGTATGTAATACTATCGTCATGAACTATATTGAATTGAAACTAAATATTCAATTTAATACTTTTGATTTCAGAAATAAAAAAGCATACTACCAGATAATTTTGGGAGATACAAATCCACACGACACTGACAAAAAAGGAAGCCTAATTATAAATGTAACCAAAACATTTATCCATCCGGGATATCCTAAGGCATGGCACGATATAGCACTCTTAAAATTACCTCAACGAATTAAATTTACCGGTAAGAAAAACATTACAAACTACTAATATTAATAAATGCTTTCAATGGTAAGATACGGCCTGTTTTTTTAAAAAAAAACTACTTCTAGTATTTTAGTTCATATTTGAGTGAAAAGATTGAAATATTACTATGTACTAGGTTTCAGCATTAGAAATAGCAATAGCATTTTAATCCTGTGTCACAATAATACTTTGATCTTAAAAAGTACAGTTGGTGTTGGAAAAAGGCCAATATTATGTTAATGACCACTTACAATATTTTTTCACTTTCTCATAGCATTGTCAAAGACATAAAACGAATATATGTAACGTGAGCGTGAACCAGATATAATCAAAGAGCTGTAAGTTAACTATCACAGTTTAAAGAGCTTCAGGTAGCAATGCTTTCTTGTATGGCCAGAAATTGAGGAGGAGACCAACTTTCAAAGGGCCTACTGTATTTTTTTACATTATGTGTTATTATTGAGTCATTTACAGAAAAACATTAAAAAACTGTTGGTAACTGTAGTAAAGACTTATTACCTTTAGTCTTATAATAATATGTCTTAATATTACTGAGCATAATAATCTTTACAGGTTTCAGATCAACATATTGTACTTTGTTTCCGCTTACGTAGGAACTTCCCTCTTGTATAATTATAAAGTGGGAGAATGTTGTTATCATACCATTAGTTTGTTTTCATGTATTTCAAAATCAAAATGTGATTTTCTAATCCTTATCATAGTAATTGAAATTCGATATTTCCTCAGAAAAATGAGGAAGGTCCTTAGCAGTCTTTCAGTTTCTGTGGAATCATTGGGCATATTTATAGTTAACGCATTTTCCACATAAACTAAATAAAGACTTGTTCAATTCCCGTTTGTGCCTTTTTAGCTGTTTTATTTTTGATTTACAGTTAGTGTATATTTTTTCTCTAACGTGATAGTACTTTTTGAATAACAAAACCTCCGCAGAAGATTCAAGTACAATAATTTTATTGCTTAACTGGAATAACGCTTAGTGAAAGCACTGTTTGAAGGAGGTGTGAACAAATAGAAATGTACTATGTTTAACCAGAAAATTTAAAGCGTTGATCGGCAAACCGCCGATAGCGAGCTACTAATAGGTCCCGCGGACGCTCGGGTTGATTAACTTTGAATACCTCCACTGAGATGACTCTAATGACAAGAACTGCTTGTTTCTCGTGCACATCTGCCATTGTCAGCGTCATTTCACAGTTGATTGTATACGCGTAGGGTTGTGCACGTTACGATTTTCGTGTATATATTACACATTTTCTAATTTGGATAGTTAGACTTCGTGTTTTCTAGAAATGTAAGTTTATAAGGAAGAAACAAATGTAAGGCTTTTCTAAGAAAAAAGTTCATAGTTCTCAGTTGGTAGATCACAGTAGCACAGAAGCTTTATAAGTTTCTGACAAACGATTTAAATTATTTTACGTTAAATAATGTAAGAGCAGAGTTAAAATCATGTTATGAAGGAGGGTACTTTTCCCCTCTTGTGAAATAATTCTTCATGCACCCTTAATTAATAACGTTTAAAAATTGAAATGAAATCCTTCAGTGTAACGCCTCACGATTATTCTCTTTAGTCTAAAGGAGATGATGTTCATAATGTGTAACTGTTAGCAAGTGATAGTGAAAGCATTGATAATATTGAAAGTTTTTATTTGAGTTACTTTTATTGGAGAGTTTTGAGACTTTAATGCGAAAATAGCTGTTTGTCAGGTAAAACATTTTGTACCAGAAAATGTCATTCATTTTATGTAACGTCTTAAATTTATATTCCTCAAATTAAGAAAAATACACATAAAATAGCGACAATATTATTTAGAAATGGTTAGTTAACAATGTGGTAGCAACTATAGAATTTAAACTAACAAATAATCATGTCTTTCCAAAGTCATTTTCAGCTGTTACTCTGTTCATATTTGATATGAAACCCGTGCAAAACAAGTTTACATCTTAAAAATAAACCCAGTTAGCCTTTCAGAAGTAGCACAGTATTTTCATATACATACTTATGGATTAATCTATAATTAAGTGTACCTTTTCATATTTATTGTTGAATACTGCATTCAGTGGAAATGAATTAAAACCTTGATACTGGGTTGAATGCCACCATAGTAATTCTATTTCAGTTTTATAATTTATTGTTACACATAAAGTTCTCTCATGATATAAATAGAAATTGATAATACATCAATTTCCATTGGAAAAAGTACGCATCCCTTTTCTTATAATTGTTCTTCCATGTATTAATTATGAAATGCTTCAATGAATTCTTTTTTCTTTAGATTTAATCAAACCAATAGGGTTGCCCTCCAGAAATGGTGATACATTTGCTGGACGTTCTGCTATAGCTGCCGGATGGGGAGCCGATGGTGATGGTAAGTAAGTTCTTCCACAAGTTCTTATGAAAAATGAACATCAACTAAATATTAATAATTTAAAATACTAATCACAATAATATGTTTTGAATCATATTACTTCTTAATTTGAGAGATATTAGAGTAACATATTTCAACTTACGTAGCTGTTTTTAAACATAGCTGTATTTCTAAGAAAAAATACTTATCTCTTTAACTTGAATCGTACTTTCTTATTTATAGATTATTCTCTCGTTAAAGGCTCCAGACATTTAAAATTGGATAGAAACGTAACGGAATTTATCATTCAGAAGCATTATTCATAAATTCACGCGTTTAGGCAATGTGTATGGAACGTCCATAGCACAGAGAAATATACTTACCAGAAATTTAGAGAAAGAGAGAAGAATGTTTGATCTAGTGCGACTAATTCAAAACTGCTTCGTAGAACTGAACTCCCATTCTGGGAATTTTGTTTAAAGAAAAAGTTCAATTAACTTTTAATTAGGGCAATTTTAATATAAGAAGTTTCAGTAATCGTAACATGGCTTCAGTAATCTATTTCACATAACAGTAGAGCCTACAATTACTTTTGACTATACTAAAATATTATGAGGATGACACGCTGGAGAAACTAATGCAAATTATTTGCAACATTTAGTGCTGTGACGGAATAATTTTATGCTGAAAGTGACTAAGAGAATTTCATTTTGTTTTGTTATGCAGAAAGAATTTATTTCGTTTAAATCTATTGTGATAATTTTCTATTGTGTTTAGACGGTGAAGCCAAAGTTTCTAGCAAGAAATATTGTGTTTATTATTTAAAGTCCGCTTTGAGCATAATATGAAGAATTTTTATCTTTTCTAGATTTCTTTCTTCTTTACCTCATGGAAAATTTTGAATATTTTTACACTTATAAATGTACTTCAATGTCCACGTCGTCATTATAAAAGGTTATATGCAACATTTTCCCCTTTTAACAGGTGATAAAACCAATAATGGACCGTTAAAATGGATAACAGTTAATGTTCTGAGTAATAAAGATTGTTTGTGGAATGATGTAGATTCCTATGACGTTTGTGCTGTAGGAAAGCCAGGGCAAAGCAGCTGTTCCGTGAGTATTAAGTTTAAGGGTAATAATAATTTAACACAAATTAATATATTGTAATTTAATATGATGATTGCATTAAATTTAGTTTCCAATATTTCATATTTCCAAGGACATTGTCAGAGTAACACTAAATTCATATTAACTTTATGGTTTGTAAGTAGTTAGTGGAATTCAGACTCTGTTGCGTGGATAATATTGTTTGAAATGTGATGTAATAAATCAAAGTTGATACATACAAAGTGATAAGTAAGAATTAAATATTTCCAAACCGTATGTGGAGTGTGTTGCGAATACAGATACAATAGTGAAACAATGAACTTTTCCTAAGGTTGATAGTAGCATCAGAAACCTGTGGGAATCGTGCCATTTGTACTTTATATATATCTGCTTATTTTACTTACCATTCGAAAACACTTAAGAAGATGTAGCGTACATTTCTGATTTTGACGTATAACTAAGAGATTTTTATGTAATAGTAAATATATTTCTAGTTACCACCTCTTAACGGTATCCAAATAACAGGAGATCCAGTCGGGAATCGAATCCTGGTTTTCCACGATAAATGCGCGTACGTTAAGCGCTTATCCACGAGGGAGCTGAATTGTTCTATATAAGAGAAAGCTCACTTCAGGTTTGATGGGTTAACAACAATTTGAAATTCTTATAAAACTGAAGTTTGATTGCTTTGTTTTTTAGTTTAAAGTTGTCTTTTAGAGTGTCTAATTATTATTTGTTTTAACTTTGCGTCAAATTTAACTCCTTCCACTACGATTTATTTTCTGAATATTTGAACTATAAGTTATAAAAGTGTATTATAGATGGTTTATCATTACACAACTTTTAAAACATCAATATAGTAATCCTACGTGATGCTACAATAGTTTAAATTTTATGACGAGTGTAGCTCGTCATTGTGCAATTTGGCAGCAGGAGGCCATGACGAACTAAGTTCGTCATTATAGCGGAAGGGGTTAATAATTGCCCTCAATATTGTCATGATAATTTCTTTGATAGTAACATGTATCAAATTTACAATATGCATATTATAAGATCATATATGTATTAAAGAAGACTTTGTTACGACATATCAAAACAAATATGCCAATAAAATTGAACTTTCTTAATAGTCAACAAATTGTTTATTAAAATCTAATTATTTTGAAAACGTATCCAAGGAAATATGAATATACACTGATAGTTATATAATTGTTGAAGACAACTAGTTTTAACAAGTTAATTTGAATAAAGTACCGCATTAGTCAAATAGGAATTATTATTATTAAAATGTTATATTATTTGTTGGTAAGAATAGATAACGAAACTTTTCTAATCATATGTGTGTTGGATTCAATTTGAGTTTAGCCAATCCCATTCGCTAGTGAGGGTATATGAGATATAGACCTATGGCTTAACGTGTGATCCGAAAAACTCGAGCTTCCGCCTAATATCAAAGCCTGGCCTCCGCTCCCACACCAAAAGCGAGTACACTATTCATCTGAGCATATGTGATCACGAAATATTTCAACTGAGAGAACTAGTGTATGGAAATGTTTATCAATTTGCATTATATAGGTGTGGTCGGTAGAGCTTCAGTCGGAATTACGCAGCTTCAAATTTTATTATATTTCATGTGTAAGACCACATGGAATGATATTTTAAGTGATTAGGTTAAATTTCTTTGGTTTTCATTCGGTTAGCTGGAATTAAATAAAAATACACTTTGACATAATTGGAGCATACATGTGAGTAGTCATTCAATCACATTCAGTGGTAATTTATAATGGTCTGCTCCAACGCAACACAAAATCTGGGTTTATATCGCGACAATGTGATTTTGCACAAACAGTATAATTGATTCTTGAAACGTTTGCCTTGAGAAGTGCGAAACCTGGTAAACAATGACGCTGTTACTATTCATTAATTCTTACAATGCCCTGAAACAATAAGATTTGAAATATATTACAGCTATCATTCCTGAAAATTATTGCTTTTACTTTCTGATATGAAATGTACTTCAAAATGTGATTAAATATGTTGTGCCTATCATAAAGATAGAACACGTAATAGAAGAAGTAATGATGCATCCAGAAAATAATTGACGCAACAAGGTTTAACATCACTGACCACCGTTGAACTACTTTCTAATTTGAGATACATCAATATTGCTTATGAGAGCCTTGGCATTGATGTAAAAAATAGTCCCTTGGCAAATCCACACTGTATTGATTACAATCAAACATACTAAAAGAATTACAGTTCACTAACTACACAAATCACGAATATGTATAGTAATTAAATATACCGGAATTTACGTGATATACCAAACCACCATCAAAAGAAAGTAAAATTGGACCTAATAGAGAAATTAAACCCGGATTCTTCTAATTGCAGAACTACAACATTAAGCACCAACCTACAAGCGTTCATGAAGTATACCTTATTATGTATTATTATGTCCTTAATAATAATAATAATAATAATAATAATAATAATAATAATAATAATAATAATAATAATAATAATAATAATAGCGAATATATTTCAAATTGTTACGTTTTCTATTTCTAATATTATCACTATTATTACTTTCAGGGAGATAGTGGAGGTCCTCTTGCCGTAGTTGATAGAAATGGATATGTACAAGTTGGTATATATTCAAGATCTGATGGAAAATGCCCAAGTTCCAGACGAGGAATTTATACTAGAGTATCATACTATCTAGACTGGATATCAAAAATAACTGGGATATCAGTATAAACATTGAATACTATATACTTATATAAAAGATTATTAGTGATTTTGTATATTATCTAGGCAGTTGAATAATGTTTTTTGACCTTATTTTTGACATGAAATGTTAAATGATTTATATAAATAACACACTCAACATTTTTGTACTTAGTTCCAATGACCATGAGCAAATTATATATATCTTTCAAAATACTGATTAATTATGAGAATTATGTGTTGTGTAATGAAATCCTAACTTCTGTGTAGCTCTACAATTTTATTAGTACGTTCTCAAATATTTGAATAAAGATTATTGATATTAATGTACAGACGCTTTGATAAATAATCCCAACGTATCTATTACATATTAATATATCTTCTCAAACTACAACTTATACTTGTAATAAGAAAACAAACAATTTTACACCATTCATTAGTACACGTTCTAAAGTATGATATGTTTGTGACTACTCCATGGATTGTTTTGCACAAATAGAATTTCTTACCGATAAATTTTGTATTCTTTTGTGCTATTCTTGGATACGTATCAGCACGTTTGTCGGTTTCCTCAGTGGAAATCATGTCTGTGGAATTTATGTAAATACTTTACATCTCATCTTAATTTATTCTTCCAAGGAGAAAAAAATCCATGCACAGTTACTACAGGATATGCATTAAGTCTAGAATGGTACATAGTGACATACTAATTTTAAATATATCCGTACTTCCCTAAGAATGAGCCTAATGTGTTCATGAATTATTTGCTAAATACGTTACGTTCTCACTGTTAGACAGTACGAATCAAGGTTGTATACATGTGTCGTCATGTTGTTAATATTTTCTCTGTATAAAAGGTCGTTTCAATTCTAAGACCGAGAGAAATGTTTTTTTTCTTCATATTATTATACATCAGAAGTATCAACATTGTAAAAGATAAATATTTCATTAATGACTTAGGCGGAATTGAACTTTCTTTACGAAACGAATGTTCAAGCCGCTACTCTAAGACCGCTCTGTTAAGTAAGAGGAAAAAACACTCATGTATGTAGGAAATTGCACACGTTTACGATTCAAAGGTTTTAATAAGGACGAAACACTCTGATTTCGGTCATGATAAAATACTATAGTGCAGAAAATTCTAATGTAAATTACAAAACAAAATAAGACACACGAACACGTAAGGACATGAAGAAGAAAGTGGTCTTGAGAGTCATTAACATAGTACTTCAGACCACTTTCTTTTTCTTTTTTTGATTCACCGAAAATATCTTTGTAATTTGTCTCTTTTTTATACTAGATTAGACTCGTTTTATAGTTCCGTTTATCTTGAACGACATGGACACGAACACAGGCATCGAGAAATTTAAAATTTCAAAAACTCTCCCACAAGGAATCCAACCGGGGACCCCGACTAGTGAACTATCTGATCTGTTGGGTACCTGGTCCGTTCCGAAGGCAAGTAAGATTAAGGTGGACAACATCATGCACCTGGGTTTTCTTGGGAAACTCCCGTACTCCTGTTTCCTCTCATTTTCTAATTCCAGCAATTCGTCCTTCATAATCCACTTGTTTTAATAATCGTCTCGGTTAACCTAACAGGCATAATCGTGGGACATTAAACGGAAGAAATATTTCATTTCATTTTCAAATGGTTAACCGAAAAACAGCTGTATTTTCCATTGCTCATTAACGTGCTCTCACAAAAATATATAGAGGAGAAAAAACTAGTGAAATCGTAATTCCATTCAAAAGTAAAACAACAGATTTCTTAATACGTTAAATTAAGACGAAAGCATTTATATCTTTTAGAACTTTTCTAAAATATGTTTTGATATTCTAAAAAGCGGCATTATGTCTGTTTTCAAACAAAACTGAGACATTTTACAGTTCGATACATACATTCTGTTTGAACCTTAAACGGAACCCAAACCAGTTAATCGGATTTTGGAAGGCGTCTAACAGCTAGACTGTAGTTAATGTTTCTACTATCTCGTGAAACCAACTGTCATTATGTAGTGTAAATTTGGAGATAAAGCCCCTATAATCCCCTATTTCCGACCATATATATATATATATATATATATATATATATATATATATATATATATATATATATATATATGTATATGTATATGAAGACTACAAGGGAAAAGGAGGTAAGTCTGTAACTGGGATAAAATTAGTTAAGGACAAGACCATATAGCGTTAGCGGTGTATTTTGTATGGGCTAAATTGCAGAGCAAAGGGAAGCCTAGTCAGTGAGAAATTTCATATTGAAAATTGCACCTACAGGGAAAGAGGGAGGTAAGTCAGTAGTAAACAGGAGAAAAGGGAGGTAAGTCATTTAATTGCAGCTGTTAGAATGTAGCTCTCTGGAGTGTGGTAATTGTTACGTGTGGCAACACTGCTGAATGGCCATTTATATGCTGCATTGTTGTGTGCGTTTGCGTAAGACATAGGTCTACATCTGCATAGTGTTGTTTTGGCAATTGTAGTGTGTGTTAGTTAACTTACAACATGGATTCAAATACCTGTGCAGACAGTGATGGTGAGCAGGAACCGTGTGTATCGTATCAAATTAGTAAGAAGAGGAAGAGTTTTGGTAGGATCAAGGATGCAAACAAAAAACGGAGAGCCCAGTCTCATGAGATTGGTGATCCTTGTAATTGTAGGTTAAGGTATTTCAACGGTATTGATGTAAAGCAGTAAAATAAAATCATCAATGACTTCAATGGTTTACAGTGTTGGTTGAAACAAACTTTACATTTGGCTGGTTTAATTACATCCCACGATATTAATCAGAGGAGGCCACGAAAAGATGAACGAGATGCCATCCTTCGAGCTAAAAGTTTCACATACAAGGTATGGGTTTCAGATGGGAATGATGCAAAATAAATTTAAGTATGTCAAAAAAGCTTTCAGGTCTTTGCATGGCATTTCTAAAAAGAGACTCGAAAATATCCAGAAATCCATAAAAAGTAATACACAAATAGGCATCGACATGCGTGGCAAACACAATAACCGGCACAATAAATTATCAGTAGAAACTGAAAAGCTAGTTGTAGGTCACATCGCATCATTTAAGGGCCGTGAAAACCATTATAGCAGAAAGAGGACACAGAAGTTGTACCTTCCTGAAGAACTAAGCATTACTAAAATGTATAACATGTATAAGGAACGGAATCCAGACAATCTAGTGTCCTATAAAACGTACCGTATGATTTTCAATACACGGTTCAATATCTCCTTCGGGTATCCCAGACGTGATTCATGCAGTACTTGTGATGAGTTTCTTGCAAAAAGAAATCACTCTTATCCCAGCTTAGTACAGCAAATGAAGAGGAAAAGCAACAGTTAGAGAAGAAGATCACGTTTCTCGAAACTGAAAGTAAAGTTCACACTCATAGAGCCGAGACATTTTACAATCGCAAGATAGAAGCAAGGAAGACGAGTAGAAAAGATCCTCGGACTGAATCAGTTTCCTTAGATTTCCAAAAAATCTACCCTGCCCAAATATTTTTACTAACGTGGTATATTATAAGCGACAGTTGAGCGTTTTTTCCTTCAACATTCACCAACTGTCTGACAACATGACTATTTTCTATGTATATCCTGAAAATGATGGCAGGAAAGGAGCCAATGAAGTAACATCTTTTCCTCATGAATACATTACAAACATTCTAAGCCCAGAAGTCCGGCATTTAAATATCTTCTGTGACTCTGCAGCTGGGGAGAACAAAAATTACACCCTGTTCCGATACTTACACTATATTGTTCATGAGCAGAAACGCCTACAGTCTGTTCAAGTTACATTCCCAATACGAGGGCATTCATACCTGGAATGCGACAAGGACATGGGACTGATAAACACAAAAACTGTGACAGAAATCCCTCGGGACTGGGTTGAAGTGTTCCAAAGTGCAAGAGTGAAACCTGAACCATTCACTATTATAGAAGTAGACGATGGATTGATCAGAGATTGGAGTAGCTTCCTTGATGACTGCTACCTTCAAAAGTGTCCCATACCAACCATGCCAATAAGCGAATTAAAAGTTGAAGCACAGCATCCACGCCTGATCATCCACCGGGAATTGTACAGTACTGCATGGATCTCCACAGTTGTGTGCAAGAAGAGATCAGGAAGAAGCCTTGTAGGTGATATGAACCCCAAAGAATTTCGCTATCCTCCTAGAGCATACCAGGGACGTCTGCCGATAACAGAAGAGAAGACCTCCAAGAACTGAAAACTTTTTGTTCTGACGAGGCTTAAATCTACTACATGAATCTCCCTCATGAACCAAAATTACGAAGCTAACAAATCTTGGGACAATAACGTGATTACTTGGCTACAGCCATAACAGACTTGTTGACTTACCTCCCTCTTCTGCTGTAAAAGCTTACACTTGGAACTATTTTTTTTATTGTGTTGTGATTCTATTAACAACAGTTACCTATTATTGCATTTCATAACAAAGAAATATATGTTTTTTCGATTATATGCAGTCATTGTAAGATATCTAAAGACAAACGAAGGAAGGTTATTTGGTTTCAAACTTTAAACATGACTTGCCTCCCTTTTCCCCTGTAGTGTATATATATATAATATGTGTGTATGTATATAAAATAGAGCCTGTTTCAGATTTTGTGTAATTTTCTACAACACTGGAAAAAGATTCAAAATATTAATGTAAGTTTCGGCATTCTTATTGGCAAATATCTGAATTTTACGAATTTTAGCAGTAAATGAGAGAAAGTCATTGTTTAGCCACTGTTGTGGGGACGTGAACACAAAACTTAATTTTCCTCATGGGAGATTCAATGCTAATTTTTTGAAGCAGTTTTCTCGAATGACTATTGATAAGGATTTTTTCACACATCAGTATATTTTGTTACGAAATGCAATAACACTCATTCGAAATGATAGTATAGTCGTCTCGAACATTAATTTGTAAGTCTCCTCTTTTGGGTCATTAAGCGGTGGTCGGTGGAGAGTCACTAAAATCCTAAATTGTATTTTGGGAACGCCAGTAAGCGTCAGCTTAATCACAAATGTCACAGAATTAATTGTATGATGTTCCTTGCATGTGCCAGTGACTATTATTGGGCTGTATTTCAACTTTAAAAATCTCACACAAAATCACCTTAAATATCCTTAGTAGGGACTATCAGAACTTATTTTCTTTGGATCAAATGATAAGAAATTCGGTGTTATGGTAGTAGAAAGTTATGCGTATTATAATATATTATTTTGATAACGCACTGCCTTAAGGGATCAAAGGGGGCGAAATATATGACGGTGAATATTTATATGAATTCCAAATTTTGCTGTGGAAGTGCCAAAGAGCGTCAGATTAATCATACATTTCACGGTATTAATATTCCTATGCTTCTTGCATGTGTCCGTGACTGGTATGGTGCCTCATCCCCCGTCCAAAATTCACATACAAATTCGGTATAAATATCCTTAGCAGGGACATATGGGAAGAAACTTTGTTTTTAGTCAATTAATATGAAAATTGGCGTTCTTGTAGTATAAAAGGTATGCGTTGTTGAAGTCTGGATTGCTGTTTTAATAACACAGCTCGTTAGGGGACATAGGGTGCGTAACATATGATGTTGAGTCTTTACAAAAACTCCGAATTTTATTTTGAAAATGAGAGCGAGTGTCAGATTAATGACAAATGTCACGGAATTAATAATCCGATGCTTCTTCGATGTGCCAGTGACTAATGTAAGGCTACAGACACTCTTCTAAAAATGACATGAACAATTTACCATAAATATCCTTCGCAGAAACATACCGGAAGAAGTTATCTTTTGGATCAATTAACGTGAAATTTGATTCTGTCTTATTAACCCAGTTATGCCTGAAAAAAAATCTACTATTAATTGTTTTATTCTTTCTTTTTATTTTAGCTCATATTACTCCCTTATGACGAAAAAAGGCAAAAACGATGTACCCCCACTTCCAGTTTCACCGGGAGGGGGTGTCCTTTAAAAAGGACAGTAGGCACATGCACTTATAAAAATAATATATTTTTTGAAAACTAAACTTCTGTCAACTATGTGGAATGTTATCTACAAAGAAAGGAAAAATGCAAGTAAAGTAACGAAGAACCCAGCTATATTTGCAGCTTCTATTCATTTATTTATTCATTACATATCTTATTTTTACATACTCTAGAAACAAATGCATATTATTCTTCAAAATATAGACTTTAGTGGTATCAAAATGCGTATTTTTCAGTCGTATCCTTTTCCTTGCACTTCTGTTTTCATTTTTGGCGTATGGTACGCATCAAAACATTTACCAACGTGTAGGGTTACATCACACTATACACACTATTTTGACACTTTCTTGTGGCACAGATGACAACTTGTCAGCTTTCCCTGAGACACCAGCTTATGATTCAACGATCAAATCACATGTCTGCATTTTTAAGACTGGACGGGCGCAAGAGTTCATATTTCCCTCTGGACTTGTTGGATTCCAAAAGTGCCAGTGCAATTGTCCGAAATGTCAGTTAACCAAGTTTCCTCCCCGTTGTCTGTATAACTGCAATGAGTTTTGTGTTACAGCGTCTAGTAGGAAAATAACCAATGGGAAGTACCATTTTTTCCCTCGAATTGTAGTGCGATACAAACTGATATTTGATCGGAACCATCAACGCTCTCCATTGCTGTGTTGTACACATATACGTTATGAGGCTGTTGGATTGTAACATTCACATTTCTCCCTTTCAGAAAATCTGGAAGCAGTAGTCATGGGAGTTGCTGGTATGGCATTTGAAGCCACAGCTATAATGTTGTCATAGATAAATTTGCGCATGATGTGAGGAATATGTTTGGTAATATTTTCTGCCTTGTACATAATAAAACACAATTTGATCATTCAACATCTAAATTAAAATTTCTTAGCAAAGTTAGGTTAGTTTGCAATAGAATAATGCTGATAAAGAGTTAATTATGTTGTGATGAGTATAATTGAATAATATTTGGCCTTGTACTTCAAAATATGATCCTGACTGCTGAAGAGAATACTAATCTACATATTTTAATAAAACCATTTCATATTGCACATTATGCAGTTAAATGTTATGTAAATATAGTAGCAGAAATGAGAATTGTATAAAAATAACACGAAGAACAATATTTGATTTTCGTAATTTTTTGACTCTTATGTTCCTACTGTCCTTTTTAAAGGACACTGGGAATTCCAATTGAATTACAAGAACGTTAAAAGCAAAATTAAATAAATATCATTACGAACATTATACCTCATCTTTATTCAAGCAGCACAAATCCTCAACAATGAAATAAATTCAATAGTATTTATAAAATCTTTCCTTTTAGAATGACATCTGTCCTTCCCTGCCATTCTTTTAACCATATGTGCGAATACGCGAACACCACAACACCTATATTTAAAACAAAAGAAAGCAACAGCACGCAAGTGATTTCTTGAACATTCTCGTAAACATATAAGCCAGTAGAAAGCACATTGGATTGATAGAGCATAGACGAGGACGCCTCAAAGTCAGTACCGCAGAGTGTCCTTTTAAAAGGACGGTAGATATATCTGGGTTAAGATGGTATGAGATTTTCAAATTTGGAATGCTATTTTGATAACGACCCGCCTTAGAGGGAATCAGGGGCAAAGGAGGTGACTTTTTTTCTTTCTTTCTTTTTTTTTTTTTTTTTTTTTTTTTTTTACAAAAATGCATTTTTTTTTCTAGAAATGATAATTGGCCTCAAATTAATTCAAGTGTCACAGAATTAATATTCAAATGCTTAGCATGGATATACGGGTACAAGGTAAATGTCATGTACTTTATCATTATTGCAGATAAATTTTGTGATATGTTTTAAAATCTCAAATCTACAGTAAATAATTATCTTCTTTCACTGTGACATATTATGCATATAGTTTTGTTGTTATGTTGTCACTGAAATATAATAAGAGAATTTGCATTTGTTAAAAGTCAATTGGGACTCTTGTTATAGCACACGATGACACACACAGATTCCAACGTTCTTTCTGCACACTTAAGCAAATCCAGCTCGAAATAGAACATAAAATGACAATGGAAAATGTCTAAGGACCCATAAAAAATCTTAATGGAAAGTAACATTTTAAATGTTACAAATTTAGAAGATTAGCTTTACATTTCAATATTGGTTACTTTATTCGTAAATAGAGTGTATCTTTTTCATACTTCTTACATAATAACTGTATGATCCCACTTTCCAGATAATAACCTACTCGTATGTACTGTATACGTAAATGCATCAATAAATCGTATAATATGGGCACACGGTTGTAGTAGAAACAAATGCCTCGCCAGGAATAAGAATCATTTCCTCAAAGTTATTCCTTCTTGAAAACAACACTTTGTGGTCCAATCATCATTAAATGTTTAAAAATATAATTAACCTATGTATAGGAGAGATAATATCAACTTACTTTTATTCAGCATGTTCTCATGAACGAGTAAGACAAAATAATGCATTTACTAGAGCATTGTGAACACCTTCTCTAACCTAACTAGTGTGATCATCTCTACACCCTGCACAATTCTCTGTTTTAAGTCATCAGGTAGGTATGTTACAAAATGTCAGGTTAAGGTTGGTCTAAAGCCATGAAATAGTGTCGTCAGAAAGAAGTACAATTTTACGTTCGCAGGGGGCATAGCTTTCATTTTTTACGAAACTTACAAAAAAAAAAAAAAAAGACGGCAGTGTTGTAGAACCCAATTTGGAAGATTGAGTTAGAAGTTTACCTCCCCTTCTTTATTTTTTCCTCGCGAAGGATGGGGCAAAGGCTGTGGGATGTCGTTTGTCTGCGACCTTCGTAGGAATTTTCTTTCGTAGGAATACTTCCATCTAGTGATGGGTAAATTCCCGGGAATATATTTTTCGGGAATACTCCCTGGGAAGATTCCCGGGAAGATTCCCCAAATGGGAATTTATCTGGGAATTTATGTACAATTAGAAAGAAAATAGCATTCTATTACTATATTATGATTTCAAAGTTGAATTAATTTTTATATCACAGCATATTATTACTGTTGTGCACAGAGGATTCTTTAAAATCTATATATTCTGAACGGTACTATGTTACTTTATTAACACTTTATTATATTTAGAGAGTACGCATAAATGTAAATTTATTTACAATATGTTCTATCAATTAAATATGTGTGAAAAAGTTATATACTAACAGTTTAAATTTATATGTAAGTGGATTTGCTCAACTTGACTCTATTACTGATATTATAAACACATTAAATTTATAAATGTTGTAAACCAGTTAGATTGGGTAAATTCTAGAAGATACATGTCTCACCAATGTATCAACATTTGCGCATACAGATTTATGTTCACAAAATTTGCAAGATACTTACTTATCTTTATATTTGAGCACGTAACATTGCCATACACGACTTTTCATTCTACATACTTCTCGAAATTCCATACGTTAATTCACATGTAAAAGAAGTCCGAGTACCTCTTCAGAAATTCGAGTCAGATAGAGGAGACAGACCGACGTGTATTACTAATGGTGGTTCATGGTTTATTAATAGTACTTCATCTCTATTTCTACATAATTCTAAATTACTTTACAAAATTGTTCCTTTTCATCATTTGTAAATTAGTACTTTGCTAATTTTGGCTGTTCTTTAGCATTGGGGCCAGTTTTGCAGCTTTTTTTTTGCGATATTCTATTCCGATGCGATTGCTTTATGGTTTCATACGTTAAATTACGTTAGCAAAATTAAATTCAGACAGCATTGCAGAGCGAGAGTTAGCGAATGAAGGCGGGTTAGAGCCCAGCAGGGCACGTTGTTTTCTATATTCGTTACCAACAATTCACTTTCTTATCTCACGTAAATCACTTCCACTTACCTTTCCGTTTTCTATAAATCCCCTACTGCCCTAAAAAAATGTGTTCGATACTTTCTTGACTACTTGAACATCACTATCAACTCATTTCTTCCATAAATAAACCTACATTTTGCTAGTTTTGGCCCCCCAATACTAAACAATTACCTTACTTTTTAGTGCAAATGGAAATGGAGCTTAAAAAATCATATTATTAGTTACATAAAGTACCGTCAAATAATTTTAAATTTTTTAACCTCCAAACTCTTTAAAATCTGGAAGTAAATCATAATATATTAAAATAAAGTAATTAGTCATATGGTTCTTATAATTTGGAAGATAAAGTAATGAAATGGAAATAGATTCCTTCCCGGGAATTTATAGGCCAGGGAAAAATCCGGGAATATTCCCATTTTTAAATTTCTTCCCACCGGGAATATTCCCACTGCCCATCACTACTTCCATCCCTCTAAGTAACCTGACACCACTGACCACTGTCTAGTAATGTGCAGCTTGTACGGAAGAGGAGTTTGAAGCTAATCGTTCCATTTCTGGTAAAGAACGCTGAATAGCGAAAATGCGATTGCTGAGAACACCTTTTTTTTCGGTATTTGCAGTATATTGCTTGTCTTTGTTCACGTAATACTGGAGTTGCAATTAAATACATTTGCTCAGCACAGATTTAATCAAAGATGTCATAAATGACAACTCAAATTGAACACAAGAACCTCCAGTGGCGTACACACAACGTTATAAGGAGGAGTTCAGCCACCCAAGTTCATATCGCATACCATTTATCTGTAGAATATATGAACGGGTAAAGTACAAAAATTTGAATTTTTTATCTAGTATAGGAGTTTTGAAATGCGTTACTCCCTTAAACCTTCATGTACTGCCGGTGTGGAGTCATAACTCTGTTTAGCGATGAAGACAATATAAGAACAAGAGAAAGAATTGGAAAATAATTTTAACGACAAGATTAGGAAGAGAGAGTAGTGTTGTATTTACGAAGATACAATAGTTATTATCAAATATTTGGAACTAATGAAAGAAGTGGCTAAATTGTTAGTCAATTGTAATGGATCATTTTGGCACATGGTCCTTACTGTTATGTTTAGGCTTTGATGTAGTATGTCATTTTGTTAAGTGCTGGAGTAGCTGTTAATTTCTTGGTATTTTTTCTCTTTTAAACGTTGTTTATATCTAGAAAGTCAGTATGCAGCATAAAGACCAATTTCGAATAAGAAACTCTATGATTATTATTAATAGCAAATGAAATAGTTAGTTTATTTAAAAATTAAAAGTAATTATAAAATATAAACTTGTAATTTTCTGTAAATTTAACCCAAACTTTTGTTCTTTTAAGTAATTGAAACTAATTTATAATTTATATTAAAATAAGGAGAACAAGATGTTGTTGTTCATTTTAACATCCCCTTCAGCAGCAAGGCTATGTGAGAGGGGACCTACTGATTAACGTGGAATCGGAACCACATGAGTTTCCGCCGGGAATCGAACTTGGGTCTCCCACACCAGAGGCACGTACGCTAATTTGTTAGCCACGAAGGAGCTCAAGGAAAAGAAAAATACAGAAAGCAAAAATATGGAATTTCAATATTCTATAAATTTGAAATCAGAAGAATTTTATCTACGCCTTGGAATTCCAATATGTGGAATTAAGTTTAAAACAATACAAGATATCAACATAGGAGTCGCGGTAAGTATTTAAATGCTTTATAATAATTGATATATTAAGTACTGAAGTTAATAATTAAGTATTTTTCCGAAAGCCAGAATGAATACGGAAAACATGGTTGAATAGTTAGACATTATCTCTGACAATCTCTTGTTACATGATTACGTCTTATCTATCCATTTACCTTTCAATATTCCGGATGTGTACCACGTGGAAGCTGTTCGTAGTACAATATCAAAGTTATCTACGTACGAGCGAGCTTCCCCTCCCCGGCGTTCTTGAGTGTTATCCAAATAATATTTGGAAATAGGAAGATTGAAGACTCTTGACGTTCTATTTGTATATTTACTGATTGAAGTACATTATCTGATATTGATTTAATATATATGCTGTTATCGTCTTTTCTTTGCAACAAAATGAACAATAAATGTCAATGTACATTTATACACTATTTATACAAAACGTATATAACGATATTACTGAACATGAGATAAATAGAATATAAAGCATGTGCTGTAAAACATAAATGAATACTTTACGGGAAAAAAACAAAAATATGCAATTCATATATTGTACTCATACATGCAGTTATTTTTTATATTAAATATTAAACTACATGTGATTTAAAATTGAAACTCACTTTTCGTAATTTTCGAGTTACTTTTTTGTATTACCTTCTGGTTGAAATCTATAATGCTCCTTACCAAATCTCTCAGTTGTCAGAATAAAACAAAATGTTACCGCAATTGCTTCCTGCTTTATTTTCTTTAGATAACACTGCTTTCCTCCGACAAATAGCATTTCGTTATCATTTTTTTATATGAAATAAGGCACAGAAATCCAATTATCAGTGACTATTTATTTTTGTCTGCTGGTAAACTGTAAAGATGCATGAAATCTAAGAATTTTTTCCTTCGAAAGTGTAAAAAGTAATTTATCGAAAGTGAATAAAAGCAATATACACGCTTATACCCTTTAGGATAAAAAGCATAGATAATTATTGGATGGAAAATATTTATTAATTTTATTAAGCTTTTCCACAGGAAATCGAACACGGGACCATGTACGTCATAGGCTCAGTTGCTAACCATTAGACCATCGATAGAGCTTCTTTAGCCTTCAAGACATTATTTAATAATATTAATATATGGAATGATTTATCGGTTTTCAAACAATGGGTATTAGCGTGAATTGAAAACTATTGAATATGATGCTGAAAGCACCCAGAATATGTGAATTTATTTCCTGTGAATTGTAGGACTATATTTCGACGTAGGAGAAAAGAACGAACTGCGGTTGCAAGCACTAGATATTTCTGCTGTTAACGTTAACTTGATTTCATTTGATTTATTATTCATTCTGTACATCATATTACAGGTACATCATATTGAATTGAATTTCCATATTTTCTGTTTTCAACTGTAACGATGTGCTAAATGGAAAAATTTGTTGAAAGTAAAATTAATAAACCGATTAAGAATAAAGAGAATACGTATACTTCTGTACACAGCAATATAAATATTGTTTCACTGTCAGAATGATTTCCTAGAGTACAAGTTTTTGGGGTCTCTACTTCAATCCGCGCTCGCGTCAAGTAGACTTTGTGGTGAACAAACAAAACGTACTTGAGTTTTTTCAGGGTTCCCTGTTTCCTCCCACTTTCTTCATTCCAATATTTGATTCGTTCTCAATATCTCCTTTCACGCTTATACGTGAAAAAGAAAGAAAGAAAGAAATATAGCATGACAAAATGCATCGCAGTAAGCTTTATCCCGAAATGAGGAACAGCTAGGCTGGTGGGACCTTCCGAATTCCAGCAGAAGCATTACGAGTCCCGTTTGTCATTGTTGCTTTTGCCTACTTCGGACATGTCTTGCAATCAGAACATATTTGATAATTCTGTAGATGAGTCCAGTAGATGAGGCCTTGCTTACTCATTACGCAATTGCTGAAATAAGCAGTTACGCTTATATATATATATATAATATGCGTGTGTGTGTGAATGTGTGTATGTTTATTGATAGTGAATTAAATGTTAGTCTTGTTGCGTTATTTTTTAAAAATAATTTAACCCTTCTAGTTTCATAGTATTCAGTATGTGTTATTAACATTTTCTTCTGTGTTTAAATACTATTTAATTTTCTAATTACACATTTAGTATGATTCGAAATAAAATACAACAAAAGTTACTGGTTTATTATATTAGATACTATAGGTACGTTGTAATTTCAGGATTGTTTTTAACAATTTCTGACCCCAGTGAGGTATCGAGAAATAGTTGGTGCAGTTGAAAAACTCTCCCATTGTTTCTTTTCATATACCGTTGAAATGGCACGAACTTGAGTTTTCTGAAACCTGGAAACATTAACAATCTTTTTATTATAGTTAATTTAAATGTTAACTCTGCATCGTTTCCAAATCTTTATACAGTATGAAGGGACTAGAGTATACACGTATACAGGAAAGGCAACGAAGTTTATTTTTATTTAAATTGAATGAGTCATTTCTAACGATTTTAGTGTTCACCTAATAGTGAAACTCTAATTAAAGCTTGAAGAAAATGTAACAATTGCTTGAGATGCTGACATAGTATCATTTATACAGTATCTGCTTCCGGACATTGTAGTGAGATGAACTAATAATAGGGTAACAGAATATCGGGATCTTTTGTAGGAAATTTGAATATATTCGTGAGGAAGACATGATTATGTAAAGAGGGTCAGGAACAGGGAAGAAACATATATTCAACGAAACGTAATAGGAAGGTTTATTATTATTATTATTATTATTATTATTATTATTATTATTATTATTATTATTATTATTATTATTATTATTATTATTATTATTATTATTATTATAGTTTATCATTCTTTTCTAAGGCTTCACCTCTGGTTCTTGGGTTCGATCCCAGCCCCCGCCAAGGGAACTTTGTGATGGACCAACACCGTGTGCGTGGGTTTCCTCGGGGTTTTCCCGTTTCCTCCCACTTTCTTCATTGCACCATTTCATTCATTGCTCATCATCACCGTCTCCTTTAACCTAACGGGCATAATCGTGAGACGTAAAACTCAAAGATTTCATTTCGTTTTTTTTCTAAGGCCTGTGATAGTTCGACTTTATATCCCATCGAATATTTCTGGTCGTTTTGTGGTTGACAACCATGTAAAGAATATTAGGTCTTGTAGCGTCTCAATCTCTTGCCTATTGTGTACGATGGTCAAGTTATATTGAGGTCTAATTTAGTCAACTTCAGAAACATACTCATCCGTCTTTTTCATGCAGTTTCATTCCATCCAATTTCTATGTCTGATTATGAAATTAATGTTGATCTTCCATTTACATCTTGATACAATAGTGTTACAACCAATGAGAACTTCAGCTTGTTCGGGAATCAAGTAGGGCGGCAGAGAAATTTTTGGAACCAGTTCTTATAACCGAAAAATCTACTTTTCTATTATTTGACTTACAATAAAATGCATGTCTTCTGGCTCAGTCGACAATGATGGTTAAACACCGGAAGGCGCTAGCTCCCTTTCCCCCCATCTGGTTTTGTAACTGTATATTCCTATTGGGTGCTACAATTTACTCATTAACCTCATTCTAATTTTAATAGCTAGTGCCGTTAGTTCGTTTCATTGAAGTTTGCGTTCTTTCATTACCGAGGCTACGAAAAATATGGACGTTTAAACGAGACCTTCCGCACCAACGGTGCGTAAACTAAAAATATTGCACAAGGAATCTCTAGGGTCGCCGTTCTTTACTACAGTAATTATAAGTAAAAAATACTTCCTTTCTCTTGACGGAAATTTTTTTTCAGATGAAGCCGAATCTGAGGTGACCTGCGGTGTTTCAGTGATAGAATCCTGACCGCAGGCACGTTGGGTCTCTGAATCGATCTCAAGTCCCACTAGTGATCTTTTAATCTGAATATATATCCCAAAGAATATGGATATTACAAAACATGAAAGAAAATAAATATCAATATACTGCATGAAAACAAAAGTAATTTTTCCAAGTTTCATGAATATACAACTATTTCTGTTTTTATAAATAAATTGTTTAATAAAAATTCTTTGACTTTGTGAAATATAGTGTTTTCTTGGTTTGAGAGTTAAGGCTTGGTCCCAATTTCCACAATTGTAATTAGTTAGAAAAGAGAAAGAGAATACATTCAATTTTAAAAACAAATTTAAGAAGGGCTGTATCATTCGTTGAAACTACCACATTTTAATTAAACTTTGGAAACACTTGAAAAATAAGTGAATTTCAAATTACTCTTATGAGTCTTCAGTGAAATTCGATTTTTATGGGAAAGTCATATTTCCTTTTAGACTTTTCAATAATCCTCACTGATTGTGGTTAAATTCGTAAGGAAACAGTAAAAAAAGAGCAGTAAATTTGCTTGTCTCAATTAAAGAAAAGTTCAGCGATTAATTTTGTAAAAGAAAATCTAAACAAGGGTTTTGGTTTGTTTGGCATAGAATTACCCATAATATTTAGAGTTGAAATTAGACAGAGGAAATTAGTCGTCCCTGCAAAAAAATAAAAAGAAACGTAAACTACGCATATTTAGTTGCATTTGTTCAAAAACGAAAGAGAAAGAAAAGCTTTTTTATGAACAAAGTCGTATGCTTTCACGAAGACTTTCTAGTTGAGTCTATATCTTCTGGTTGACGCCAGGCAGGACAAATGATGAGTTCAAAATGTTATTTTGGCGTGAAGGTGAGAGGTGATTTAAATCTCCTTTATGCTAAAGAAAATATGTTTAAAGAATTATTAGGATTTTTTAAAATTTTTATGTTTCCAATCATTTATTTTGTTTAAGACTTAAGATTTACTGCTATTAGTTTGAGTTGACATTAGCGACAAGGATTGAATCCACCGGATACTGATAAAACATCTAATTCTTTTCCTTAGCATTATTTTATAACAATCGAATAGGGTATATGCTTTGTATACGGATTCTCCGTGGGGTCCATCCTTTGGGATTGAAATTAGGCTGAGAGGTGCGGATCCGAACTCAGCCATCTTAAAACAATGTTTAGATGAATCTTCACTATAAGTTATCGAATTTATATTTAAAACGTCATGTATTAACCAATAGGATCCATTACTTGGGGTTTTGCCAGCCACAGGTAACGGGTCTATTCATCTTCTAGTTTAACAACGTATTGAGCGTAACACTAATATCGCTCATTTTTGATAATTTGTGCAAATCATTTTCTTCCCATTGTCTAGGGGTGATAATAAGGACTAAATAGTAAACGTGAACGTCATTGAAACTTTTACAATGCATCTCAAAGATTAAACAATAACGTGGATATTTTTTTAAAATTTTTAAATGGTGCCCCTTCCCACACCCCTTACTTGCGCTATAGAGTCTTATCCATGCTAGAAACCAAAGTTCAACTTAAAAGGTATTAAGATTATTACCAATATCTTATTGATCTCATAAACGATTAATTGATTATATGTATTAGTCTTTTTCGATTGTTTGCACATCACCCTTCCCCCAGACTTGCTGGTGGATGCAGAATTTTGTGTTAAATGTCGTCTGGAATGTGTCGAGCAGCAGCGCCCTAAAACTATGAATTCGACATTAATATCGATCATGTTTAATTATTTTTATGAATAACCGATCCATCCCTAACTTCAATAGGAGTGTTGAGACTTCTACCACTCGTGTAAGATAAAGTTGTACTTGAAAAATATCGGAACTGTCACCAATTAACTTGGAGACATCCTAAATTCTAGATCCGACGTTAATAGATGTAGTTTTCAAATATTTTTACATGTCATCATTTGCTGAATGTGGACTTAAATGTCATCGGTAATGTCGCTATTCACATAAGCAATACACTAAAACTATGAATTGAATACAAATATCGGTAGTTTTCGATCATATTTACATCTCCCTTCCTACTCCCTCCAGGAGTGTTAGATAGATTTAATGCACTGGGGTATAACCTTGGACTTTAAAAAATTCTGAACTGCCAACAATTAAATTAACAACGCCGAAAACTATTGATGATGTAATATTCGTCCTTTTTAATTATTTCTATAAGAAAGATCACTGTTTCACCCTACTGGGTGCTAATATCAGCTGAAATTGGTCATAAACCTCATCGACAGTATCACGATTCATCTCAGTAGCATCGAAAACTATGAATTCGACAATAATATTGATAATTTCCTGTCATTTTAATGTCATCCCTTCCACTCGCTTCTGTGAGCGAGCGGATCGTGCACCGACAGTACTGTCTTCCAGAGAGCAAGTAACATGTCTACCAAGTTTGAATAATATTGCTCCAAGTGTTCCAAAGTTATACTGGAACGTACACACATAAGTGTATTATATGGCGGAAGCTTCATAACAAGGAACTACATAGTTTATACGGTTTACCCAACATTGTTAGGGTCGTCAAGTCTAGGAGGCTTAGGTGCGCAGGTCATGTAGCTAGAATGGAAGAAAGTAGAAACGCTTTCAAAGTTTTGACTGGAAGACCCGTAGGAAAACGACCATTAGGAAGACCTAGGCGCAGATGGGAGGATAATATTAAGATGGGTCTCGCAGAGATAGGAATACAAAGTAGAAACTGGATCCAATTAACTAAGAATAGAAGTCAGTGGAGAGCTTTTGTGAACGCGGCACTGAACCTACGGGTTCCATAGGCCATAGAGAGAGAGAGAGAATATATATATACATATATATATATATATATATATATATATATATATATATATATATATACGGTCATTTTATATACATAAAATATTTGAAACGAACATCTGTTGCAGAAATTTCATCACATGGCTATTAGTTAAATATACTAAACTGTTCAATTTTGTTTCTTTATTACATTCATAAACGGTCTTTACGTTGTATTCGTTATTGCAGCAAGCGATGCTACAAAGCAGATTATGTTGTTATTAAATGCATTTCTAAGTCCATTGTTGGATACATCTTAAATCAAGTTAAAAATGAAATCCGATGATCTTAACATTTCTAAACTTAAGATTCATAATTTGAACATTATTACAGTAATTTCCATGTGCATATGGTGTTTACTAATTTTATTTTTACAAACTCTCGTAAGCCTAACGGTCATAGCTTTTAGTTATTTCTTAGAGATAATTATTTGAAGTTGATTTTGCTGTAGTTCTATAGTGCGTAGTGAAGCATTCAAATTTAAAAGAGTTGAGTCATACCGTGTTGTATACATTAGCTGTTGGCAGTGATTGCTGGTTATAGAGTTTTGTGGGAGACTAAGGGTGAAGGATAGTCAATGTTGGTTTTCGTACAGGTTCAAAATTCAAAGGAGCAATTTTAGAGATATTAAATCAAACATTGTTCAACATTGTCAATCTAAATTTTGGAGAAAATAAAAAGAGTATTTATTTACTTTTGAGATTTATGTTCCACATTCACATATTTCTGGCAGAAACAAATGATGGTAACGAGTTCAAGAGTTAAAGAACAATATATACCACATGAAATGCTCAGTAGTTTTTAAAATCTCGATTACAAGCTTTGAGATAGGTACCTTAGTTCTTTGTACCATTTTGGGTACATTAGGTGGTGTAAATATGAAAGGAAAACATCAAGCAACATAGTAAAACACAAAAGTTTGTAAAGACAAGATTATGAAGATCGTAAACTACTTTTAAAACATAATCAGAACGAAAATTATGTTTATATGTATTCTAGAAGTGTCGGACCTGAAGACGCGCAATCGCTGAACGAAGAACAGTTACAGATTTATGTATGTAGAATAATAAAAAAATTGTAAGACATGATTCGAATCAAGCACGAATTCCACAAAAGACACTGAATCGTAAGTAGGGTTGCATCTAGTAAAAGGTTCAGTTATTCTTGTTAATAAAATCCATGTGACCTTTTGAGCAAACCATAATGAAGACAAAACTTAGTTTGAAGTTTATATTCCTTTAGTTCACTTTATTTCTTAAAACAATATGGTACAATTTTGGTTTTTCGCAAGAAAACCGACAATGTACACGATTTCATAGTAAAAAAGTAACTTTTATGTTTGAGATATTTTAGGTGTTCAACATGTTGAACGAACTAAGCATAGAATACGCAGGGGTCAACAAAATTTCTGATACGTAATTTAGAATGGATTATTACTTTGATAAGATAAGACCAATACACACTATGTAATCTAAATCCTAAAGGCATGTTATCATTTTTGAGGAACGAACTCGTTATGATTTATTGACATTGTATTACAACACTCAATAAATACTACAAATTAAATATTTAATATATTTTCCCCTTATTTATTCTATAGCGGAAATAAAGAAAAATTCATCGTTTTAGATTTTATTATCATATATAACTGTAAGCCATTGACTTCATAGTTTAAACATTTACACAGAATTTCCTTATAGTTAGCGGTATATATACAGCTAAATAAGCGTTGTAGATTAGTACATTAAAGCATACTTCTGAATATTAAACTGTCAACATGAAGAATATCCTACTGACAACTGTCATTTGCTTCTGCCTTATTCAGGTAATTTATTTCAAAATGAAACATACTTACTGTAAAGTTACTCATATCAAGCTTATGACTGAAAGGTATTCATATATTAGTTTATATAAATGTTAAGTTGATTTCAAAAATAATTTTCGGAAATAGAGATTGATATATAGATGAACATTAAAACTGAAATGATAATAATAATAATTCGGTATAAGTTACTGTTTCACACGTTCTCAAATATTCCGTTCTGTAGAGTCACAACTAATTGTAAATAACTTCATTAAATTTAATTAAAAATGATTTATGTTTCTTTTCGTGCACATGAACAGAAAAGTAGTGAAAGATTTTAAATGTCTTATATCTCGCAACGCATAAACTACGTTTCTGGTAGAATATGAAGAATGAAAATTGACTCAATTAATGAAAGTAAATCGAGGTTCTCGTGGCAGAAACTTGAACATTTCAGCACTGTTCTTTTGAGGGTAGAAGTATAAAACAGAATATTCAGACAGTTTTTTACGTTTCCTCGTTCTTGTAAACAATTACTTTTTAAACAATATAATAACAATTATAATTCAAGACCGTTTACGCAGAAAATGAATTTAAGTTCATGATTATGACATCATAAACTGTCAATTCAAATTTCTAGTTTGTATAGATAGACCTCACTGTATTTTTTGTACACAATATTAGACGCAATTTCTATTTTCTTGGGATTTTTTAAAATTGTTGAGTAAAAAAAGAAATGGGGAGATATTTGGAGATTTAGTGAGTATATCTGTGAGAAAAGAAACTTCCAAAAGTGATAATACATTACTGCCCGATAATTTAAAGCAATAATTGATATACAAAGTTCGATTGTTTCTAAATTATGAGAATTATGAGATACATTTTTTCCATAAATTCTTACCTACAATTTCAGTCTTAGCGTTTCTATTTTAGTCAAAGTAATTTAATAAAAATCAAAGTTAGGGAATGGTCTAGTAAGGGACCGAAAATGATCCAAATTAGTCCCGTAGTTTAAGAGGAGTTAAGGAGAAAATAGTTTCAATCATACAACTTACATGGTAGAACGAACACTAGAATTTTATAGAAAAGTTCTATGCAATTCAGATACTTGTAATTTGTTGGAATATAATTATTCCATTTTTTCTGTATATGAGGACCATTTATCTAGAAATATCCTTGTAACTTGATGACATATGATATGTTACCACTAGAGTAAAAGTATTGCTAATCGACTAAAAAGTCATATTTTATAAATGAAAATTCATTGGGTAATTTCACATTTAAAATCACTTGTTAAACAAGAACCTATTTTGTCATATTTACTATCGAGTGTGGAAAATTAGAGACGCCACAGCACCACAAATATTTAAATTCTGGTGCTCATTATAGCAGAAATAACTAACGTTAAATGAACATGTCAGTTCACATGAAAATACCTTCGTGTAGAGTAGTATGGTCACGTTATAAGTGAATGAATACAAACAAAATAGCAAGATATTGAAAATTATTTCATGGACCGGCTTAGAAAAATATCATATTCAATTATGTCCTTGATTTTCAATAGATTTGAATACTAAAATAAAATTTACAGTAAAATTGATATCTACTCCCTCTAAAATTACTTTAAAAACTAGTGAAGTTGAAACACAGTTAAAATTATGTAATTTGGTGATCTTGTCTTAATTACCGCTACCAAAAATCTAGATGCAATATTATGGAAGTAATTCAATAAATAAATAAATAGTTTAGAAAATTGCCATAAATGCGAACTTTCGAGAACTATATTAAATTTTAATATTTTTCATAACTTTCGAATCAAATTCCTGTAAATGACATGATGATCTTTATGTCTATTCGAAACCATCTTTGTAATTGAATGTGATACTTTTCTAGAAAGCCTCTCGAATAATATTAATTACAACATTTGTCTCATTTGTGTTAGTACTCTTATAGAATCTTGCAAAATCTGGTTGCTTTTCGATGTTTGTGCTACTGTAGCGTCCTTAATTTGCATCACTGAATGACAAGTGTGGCATTGTAAGTTTTCGTTTTACAAATAATTTTCAAATATGTAAATAACCTAAGGAAGTCTTAGTTGAAAAAATACAATTTTACGTTTGTTAGCGATACTGGTAACCCGAGTGTATATCAGAGTATTTTGAACAATGTCCCTCTATCGGTATTTACATGTTAGAAGCTTTCAGCGCTTTGTAACTAGTTCTTCGGAAGTCGAAAGCAAATATCAAAATACATGATCCACTCTACATATACAAATAACTGTAGGAATTCAACAGAAAAATACATGTAACAATATGAGTTTATAAATTATTCTTTCAGCTTTTAAAAAAATACATCTATCGTCACTATTATTTATGTAAGAAATCTTCGTCAGTACATATATTATTGTTATTTATAACACGGTTTGTTACAGAAATAAGAAATGCTCATGTGTATTTTTCTCTTTAATAGGCTCTTGCATCTTATAAGATCAACCTTCTTCCTTCAGCGCCATTAGAAGGTACAACATCAATTTTTGTTATTTATATTTACAATTTAAGATTAAAATTATATTGGGAAATCTATTTCACATTCTCATATGCTCTGTGGTCGACAGGAAAGGTATACGTTCCCCTTTATTTTGTTTCCTACTTAAGGAGTTCGAAATTAAGCAACACAATTTGAAATGCAGTTTCCAGTAATATATATATACTGAACGTCTCGAAGCTATCTGAACTATAATTACCTATTCATTTCAAAGCTATTTACAGGATGCAGATATGGGCGTTTGTTATCAATACTAGGAAAGAGTTTTAGAAATATGTAACGAAACTTATTTAATTAACCATAAGAATATTTTTGTCAATTATGAAATAAAACACATCATTGTTGAACGATAACTCATATTATAGTGGAGGTAAAAAGTAAAAACAAGTATATTTGCATCCTGAAGTAAATATAATATTTTTATCATCAGATACAGTACAAATATTTCCGTAAGATAAAAAATGTATGCAAGGACGAGTTTTACAAAATTTGCAAGTTTTACGACTGTATTTCAAAACATTCAAAAAACTGTAAAACAGAAAAAACAAAACAATATTAAATTCATTTGCAAGTAATAGTGTTTAATAGTATTATGATTTTCCTTGTAGATTTGATTATTTTGTCATTAAGACTTCAAAGGTCATCTTTTTCAGTTACACGAATATACTATGAGCTCTCTATTTTGTAATACGCTCTCCAAAGTGTCAAAGGAACCAACAACGAATTTTAAATGCATACATAAAAAATACGTCTCAATGGTAAGGGACTTTAATTGACATTAATATGACAACATAGTATCAAAGTACGTTTGGAGTTAAACAGATATGTGCGTTTTACTTTCAATACTATGGTGTCATAAAAATCACAAGAACATTACAAGCTTGCAGTAACTGTGAAAATAAAACAAAACTTTATATATATAGCATGACATCTCATGTCTCAATTAAGAACTTATAAAACTAATATACATATAAATTGTATCAAACTAATACGTCAACTTCGGTGTCAAAAACTCTAGTCTGTCTTTCAACCGTACAGAGTGATTCTTTATAGAGTTTACAACTTTAATCAGTTATAATTATTTATTGGACAAACATACAGACTTGGGTTATATGTCATTATACTGCAAAACACTTCACGTTTTTTGTGACAAACCCATTATTTCTCAATGTGTGCATTTGCAGTTATCCTGGACACATCCCAAGAAAGTCGATTTCCTACCGAACAGTAGAAAGCATTTCGGGAGTATCATCCGCGCTGGCTGCTGTCATGTGATGTTTCAGTTCATTAACATTATCATCTAGGGGAGGGTTGTACACCGTATCTTTCACAAACACCTACAGAAAGAAGGGAAGTGGCGTGTAATCTGGAGACCGTGACAGCCAGGCAATTGGTCCACCACCGCCTATTCACTTATCTGGAAACGCTGGTCAGAAAATTCCCTTACGTCTTTCAGGTAATGCAGCAGGGAACCAAATTTTTGCCATCCTGGTCATCTTCATCTAACTGCGGAAAAAGGAAGTTATGGAGCATATCAAGATAGACAATGTCGGTGATGATTTTTTCAATGAATATTGATCCATACACTTTTGCTCTGGAAACATCGCAAAACACCTTCACTTTGGGGTTGTCACGAACCAGCTCCACGCGCTCATGTGGATTTTCTGTGCCTCAAATATGACAATTGTGTGTGTTGAGTCGGCCAAAAAGTGAAAAGTTGATTTGTCACTGAATACCACATTGTTCAAGAATGACTCATCACCACTAATGCGATTCAACATGATAACACAGCATTCATGTCAGGTATGTTTAACTGTTTCACTCAGTGCTTGAACCAAGGATAGTCTCTGCTTCACGCACAAATGTCTACGCAATACACGAAAAACAGTGGTCTGAAGTATACAAGATTTTTTGTGATGCACGTCGTGTAGATTTACGAGATGTGGACAAAACTCTCCTAACTGCTTCCACCATATCGTCAGTTACAGTTGAGCGCCCTGATGCCTTTCTGTGTCGCACAGAAGAACCTGTTTCAACAAATACCTGCAGCCATTTGTATACTTTACATCGTGTTGTGTGCGAAACTTAGGCTGTTCACTTTTTGCTGACTTCGTTTCTTCAAACCGAAGCACGCAGTTAGCTCTTTCCCCACAGTGAAAGTCTCTATTTTCAACGACTGACCGGTGACGCCGTGTGTGGTCAACTCCGCAACTACTCACTACATGAGTCAAACTTGTAGTGTTTTGCAGTATTGTGACACGTAAACCAACTGTGTATGTGGTTGCAATAAAGAATTCTAATTGACTGATGTTGTAAACTATATAAATGATTAAGATATTAATCTGCTATTCTAATTATATTTTTAGTACGTGATGGAAAAATATCCAGTAGAATCGCTAATGGTTTAGTTGCAGTTCCCGGACAGTTCCCATTTATGGTAAAGGTGTGGAGTCCCCGTGGGTGCAGTGCCACTCTTATTAGTGATCAATGGGTTTTAACTGCTGCTCATTGTCTGAAGTAAGTTATTCTTGGAATTTCTAATTATACTAGTTTATATTATTATAAAATAGTACTGTACGAATGTCCCTATGAGTTGTACATAATGTATTATTCTACCATCGTCTATTATAACTAATGCTATTTCTCTTTTCCCATATCATCTTTCGAATCCCAGTAGCTCATTAAATGATTCATGACTCTTAATTAAGTGCCTGTAGGACAGAGTATCTCCTTCTAGATGAAATCTATGAATCACTTCCTTGCTGTCCGCTAGGAGTACTAAGACTTGAGTAAACAAACAGAATATTGATTTTAACTTAACTTATGAGCATTCCAGGTAAATAGTTGGCAACATACAGGGCTATAATCGACAGTGACACGCAGAAACTGAGACGAAAAAAGCCACAAGGTTTATATAAGTTTTATTGTTAATTTTCCATTGAGATATTGTGAGTTTAGGTTATAAATTAATCTATGACATCGCCTTTAAATGCTTTTAATCGTGAGGTTGCTCTATACATATAGTGTAATTCATGAAAGGAAATGAGAGATTTTATCCAACTACAAAGCGAAGAACAAATATTTTTGCAACTAAAATTTACAAAAATATGTTCTATTACTATATAAACGATACATATAAATTCTATGGAATAAATATTCAACTTAATATTTTTAATTTCAGATACCTAAATGCTTATGCCCGGGTGACTCTAGGAGATACGAATCCATACGACACTGATAAAAATGGAAGCCTAACAGTAAATGTAAATGCAAATGATACATATATTTATCCTGAATATTATACAGCTTGGCATGACATAGCACTCTTAAAATTGCCTCAACCAGTTCAGTTTACCGGTAAGAATATCATTTCAAATAACAGTTAAAAATACCTTGCCTTAATAGTAAAATACAGCATCTCTTTAGGGAAAATATTTCAAATATTTTTGTGCATAGTTGTGTGAAAAAGGATTAGAAAATTATAATATATTTGGTTACAACGTTAGAAATAACATTTTCAATTTTTTTTAACACAATTACATTAGGTATTTAATAAGATTCAACAGAATCTGTACAAGGCGTTGGTAGAAGCCAATTTTATTTTTAACGATTATTTAGACGACTGCTTCTGTTTACTTTTAAACACCAGATTTAAATACAAAAAATACAATATGAATAACTTACAAATTGAGGACCAAATAGGCTAACGAAAATTTTACCAATTAACTAAGACAGTTTCCAATGTTGCAAGTAACATTTTTCTTATACAGTGAAACCTCCCGTAATGGACACCTCTCAATAACGGACACCTCTATAATACGGACAGATTTTTTTTGTCCTGGCAGAAATATATATTCTCTTAAAGAACAAAACCCTCCCTTTTACGGACACTCTCAGATACGGACGCGGACAGTTTTCTTTTACCACAAACGTTTCAATAACCTCTTCATTACGGACAGGAATTATTCTCGGATCTGCGATATATTACAGTAGGCAGGAAAGTGTTTTCCCCACAAGTGTATCTATCATGAGTCTAGACCTGGGGAACCATCAAACAGAACAGCTTCAAGCTGAACTTGAATTTTTTTCCTGCCCGCAATAAATCTGGTTTCTGGTAGAAATCCTAGAAAACTTTCAGTAAGTAATAACACTCATGCAAGGTCAGTCGTATGGCCAAGAATTCTATGCGAAAGATCTTCCCTTCCCTGAAAAATTTAGTCCTTTTCCCTCTGGGCCTTGCATTTTTCAAGACAATTTCATACATAATAAAATAAACAGTGTTTTTACAGTGTTTGTTTGTAATGTTTCTTCCAACTACATTTTTGTTTTATGACACTGGAACAAGTCTGGGTTGGAGTTTTCCTGGCTTCCTAGGATATTCTTTGTGGTTGGGCTGTCAATAAACATATGCTCTAAAAAATAATTTGTTTTTTCATCCATTCTGCCAATAAAAATATCGTGCTATTTCACAAACACCTCCCCCCCCCACACACACATGTTTCTTTAGCAATTGTACTGAAGATTGTCAGAGAAAACTTGCTAATGAGTTTTATTACCCTTGTAGAGGAAAAAGCATGCCTTTTTCGCTAAACAAAAGAGTGTAGGCGGTTAGTTAGTTCCATCTTTTGAAAAGGTTCTGAATATTTGAAATAAATAAAAAACGCTTCCCCTTCCGCTTTCGCCTCCCATGTAACTTTTACAGTATACGAATATATTAATTCATTCCCCAGCAACAATATTATTTAACATAAATTAATTTCTCCTTCATTTCTTCCAGTAAGTCAAATAAGTACGAGAGTATTTTCATATTGAATTTTACGTATTTACTCCCATGCATAATACATTTACTATGTATTATTACATACAATTACCGTGTGAGAAATTAAATTTCTGGAACCTCTCTGTAACGGACAACTCTCAGTAACGGACAAAAATTCATATCCCATTGGTGTCCGTTATTCAGAGGTTTCACTGTATACCCGAAATTCTAATAAGAGGCCTGCTGTAGAAAGGCCTAATAGTAAGTGTTCTTACATTGTTGGTTCGTATTAAGTCATTTTCAAATGATAAAAGACATGTTGGAAGAATAGTGAAGAACCTCATGCTTAGTTTTACAACGATATATCTTAATTTTAATTAGCACATTAATACTCACGGTATCAGATTAACACATATACTTTGCTACTACTGACACTGAAAACTTCCTTTTACATACTTATACATTTTTGAAGTGATCTCGCTGCGCCAATAACACTAATCAACAGTGAAAATGCTTCGGAGATAAAAGTAACCAATTATTACTAATTTTACAGTTCTGATAACGAATTCGAAAGCAGGTTTTGAAGATTGGTTCGGATTTCAAAGAAAAACGTTATCACTGAATGTGCTAAGGCGCACAAATTAAGGGTTCAGTAATATCCACATATACCTGAAACTAAACTCAAGGAAGGAGTACGTATTGGCCCTCAAATTCGACAACTCTTCAATGATCCTGAATTGGATGCAGTGTTAGAAGATAAGAAGAAGAATGCATGGAAATCTTTCGGAAACGTGGTGATGATTTTTTTGGGAAACGAGCAATCTCAAAGCTATAAAGAATTAGGGGAGAATCTGATATCTTTCTTCCAAGCAATGGGGTAATATGTCACAAAAAATGCAAAAACTGCACTCCCATATAGATATATAGGCCTACATCAATTTATATCTACGACTAGAGGTGTTCCAGAACCACAATAAGAACGACAGGCAAAGAGCCGCCGTTTGTAATATCCCTGTAAGTTATGTTTCATCACTTTCATCCTATATAGTTTTCTGACTACCCCTTTTACATCCTTGGAAGAAACGCTGCTCCGCGCACAGATATAATTAATTGTCGTACTAGAACCTATATGCTCTTTTCAAGTGGTTCCTGTCTCATGACTAGATCGTCTAACGTTATAACAAAATGCATTTTCTGCTCTTTACATACGGATGTCACTTTATTTATATTTTATATCTCCCTTTTCCTTATACGAAATTTGGTATTGTCAAGCAGGAGTGACAAATATTTTCCCCTCATAACTATTGTATATATTACAATGAAACTTAATACACGAATTATATACAAACCACAGTCACTTTCAAGGTATGTTATACTTGAGTACCTTTAGCCGTTGCGGCACCAGGAGGCGCTACAGTTGAAACAGGTATTTTTTGGACGGAAAATTCCCAATTTTTATCTCAAATTTCCCTTCTCTTGTACATCATATACACATGTTGCACTTGCAAGCTAGGTTTATTCTGAAGCAAATGATATATGGACCACAATACTCGGATGAACACTACTGAAGCAGTAGCTACTTAAATGAAAGTCAACGTAGAAATTGCAAGACTGAGAGTGTTAACACTACATAAGACATTTCTGTCGATTACATTTAAATTCAAACCAATTGAACAAATCAGGAACTTTCGTTTCTAACGTTGGTTGCTACTAAATAGCAACGATAATAGATAGCGAAAAGCGGTTTCTTGCAATCAAATAACCGTCCCAATAAAACATTCCATTCCAACAATCATCTCTTTAATAAACCTCAAATTGGTAAAACTCTACAACCAGTCCCATTTTCAATACTAATGAAGATAATATCAGGTCATACAGATCGAACTTATCCAAAGAGTATACAATGACTCTGCTGTTTGTTCATTGTTCCTACATGTGTGAAACAAATTAAATGAAATGAAATCTTCAAGTTTAACGTCCCACGTTTATGCCGGCTGGGCTAAAGGAGACAGTCATGAGGAGAAATGAATAAAAGAATGGAATGAAGAAAGTGAAAGTAAACGGGAGAACTAGGGGAAAATCCCACGCACATGGTCTTTGTCCACCACAGGATTCATTTGGGGCGAGCTGGGATAGAACCAACGATCCCATGCACCAGATATGAACACTGTACCACTGAGTCGCCGCTTCTACCATGTGTGAAACTGTTGCTATGCTCATATATGTTATGAAATCTCTGCCAAACAAACTGCTAACTCTGCCAACATTACTTCTAATTGTATATATCTCCTTCAAAGGAGCAATTTATTTTATATAGGAATAAATAATTATGAAGTCGTTTACAAATATATATACTTTTTCTCATATTCATTATTAAATAATGTGTACAGTAGGAAATTACTAAAATCTTAGCAATGAATTGAATAAAACCTTAATATTTGATTTTCTCTTTTAATATTTAATAATGAGCAAAGAACGTTTATTGTATAGGACATATAAATTGAAAATATTCATTAATTTACACAAAAAAGTATATATCTAAGTTCTTGTGTAGCTATCTTTTACGTTCATTAATTATGAAATGCATTACTGAGTATTTTCTTCCTCTAGATCTAATAAAGCCAATTAAATTGCCCTCCAGAAATGGTGACACATTTGGTGGACGTCCTGGTTTTGGTGCTGGATGGGGAATAGATAATGATGGTAAGTAAATCCTTCGATAAAACCTTATCAAATGTGAACTTCTCTAATATTACCATTTGAATTACTAATCACCAGAATAAGTAGAAACAGCCGTTTTCAATCAAATTACTCTGTTTTAGAGAAGTTAGGATAGCATATCCTTAATCTAAAGAGTCGTTACTAAATATACATTTGCTTCTAAAATGAAATTTTATTATTATATTTTTTAACTTGTATCAAAACCTCTTAAATATAGATGGCTTCTCTATTACAAGTTAGATAAAGACGTAGTGTAAATTATAAACCAAAAGCATGTTTTCTAAACTCACACGCTCAGCCAACAGGGTATACGGTACATTCATATTACAGAAATAGCACTTAAAACAATAGAAATGTAGGGATAGGAAGAATAACGTTTGACTGTCGTCCTTGCGACTGTTGGAAAACTACATGATAGAACTTAACTCAAATTCTTGCGATACCGTTTAAAACTAAAATACATTGAATTTTTTTACTACGAAAATTTTGATTTGAGAAGTATTTCAAACGAGTAAAGTGCAATGTACCCTGATGATTTTCCTACTCCATAGGATATCCAAAGTTCTTTTCCACTTCTTTAGGTAGTGATACAGGGCATCAAGAAACTAACATCGTTATCAGCTAAACAAATAACCACGTTGCTTACTTTTGAAGTCAGTGTTATGTGAAAAACATTGGCTAGGATCCTCTCATCTGCCTCTTCATGTTCAGATTCCAAACTAAGTTCATTCTCATCCATCCCATTCTTTATTGAAACACATATTGACTGACCTTGTTTTAATACACCACCAAGATGAATTGGAACAGATGAAGTAACATAATATTTTTCCAGGGATATCAAATCAACAAAGTATGACAGCAACAAATCTTTGTTTGTAGACGAGACCCAGTAAGCGTCAGTATCTACAGGAAACGGTGTGCTGTCATTTAGGTCTCCATATTCTACAGGTTGTTTCCGTGATCGCTTGGGCTTTTCAAGTGCCTTTACAATTTTCTTCTTATAAATGTCGAATATAATGTTGATGAACTCACTTGTGTGAGAAGCTCAACAGATAGCTTTTCAAATGCTTCTTACAAACTCTTCATATGTCTTCAACTTTAAAGATTTTGGTGGAACATTCTTTGCAACCGCCATAAGGTCCATAACTGTTGCTTTAACAGATGATTGAGGAATTTCGAAATTTGGTGGTGTTTGTAACTTTCTTTTAGTTAGTGAAACAGTTATGATTTTTAAGCTTTTGTCAGAAATCAATTTCTCGACAAAAATAAAGATGTAGAAATTAATTTAAAAATTACAAAACTTTCAAGATCTGTCAGTCTTCACATAAAAAGAATCTACTTCTAACATCATAAATGCATTGATGCTTTAAAACAGTCTGACAAACTCAATCAGTTGGACTATGGTTACATAAAGGAAGACGGTATTTTAATTCCGCGTGACAGATGAACCATCGGAGCTCAAAGACTTTCCTAAGCAATGTAATTGTCAGATGTTCTACAGAGAAACGGTATGTCTCTATAGAAAATTGTAAATATTGTGTTCTGACTTTTGTAAATGTAAAAGCAATAGTTTGTACCAATGCAGGAACCCTCATAAATAATGCTGTTTATGCCTTTATCTCGACTCTGAAAGATTTGTAATGGTCATTTTAATTTTTGGCAGTATGTTATTAATTTGTATCAGTATTATTCACTACTATGTATTTGTTGAATGAATGAATAATGTAAGAAAATGTTTCTTACATTTATATATGAAAATACGTCATTGTCTCATTTTTTTCAAATTACGCTATAATTTAGAACGATAATATTTACTTTACAAAGAAGTAAAATGAGCAACCAGGTTGTAAATTCTAAACACTGGGTACGGAGATATACTTAGACAAAAAATCTCGTAATTTGGCGTCCATTTCTAAATATGGCAACCAAACGATTATGATCTGGATTATGTGACCATTTTTGTACCCGTACGGGTGTTTAACAAACCCCACAACAAGAGTGAGGGGACAAAATTTCGCACGTGAGATTACCTAGCGCCTGCAGTACAGATATATTGCTAGAAGATGAAATCGGCGTTAAAGCTATTTTTGTAACAATGTAAAATCATATATAGTATTCGTTTTCCTTTCATATATAGCCTAGTACTAAACTAAATACAGCATGTTGTATACCGCTTTAGAGATTATTAAAGTCTGCTTCTTTTTCTTGTGCTGTTAAAATGTTAAATTATTAGCCATTTTCGAAAGAAATTACGAGAATAAAATAAAATTTTATCTCCAATTCCATATTTTCTAATTTTAGGGAAAAAGGCCCAGATTTTGGGAAAGGTGGAGGAATATGATATTTTAGAATAATTTTCTCTTTCCGGAGGAAGAAAGATGATCAAATTCGGTCCATAAATGGCCGAGTTATAAGCGTTTAAAGAACGTCATTATCCGCCATGTTGAATCCAATATGGCGACTAAACGACCGTGAACCAAATCAAGCGACCCAAAGAAATTAACTCTCTTTTAAGAGTTGCAATGACACCCAGGAGTCAAAATGAGGTCACTATAATGCACACGTGACACAGTCTAGCGCCCATACTTTATTTTATGCTCAAAGATAGAGAACTTACTTAGAGCTTGTCCTTTTGTTCAAGAGCGTTTGTTTTGGTCACGTCTATTTGCAACTTTCGTACTACTTCTCACGTGCTTAAGTGAAAGTTTCTAGCAAAACAAGATAATTTTATTTCTTAAAGTCCGCTTTGAGCATAATATGACGAATTCTTATTTTTCTATGTTTTTCAGTTCTTTGCCTTCATTTAATATAATTTTAAATAACTTTACACTTATAATGTATTCCAATCTCCTTAGCTTCATATGAAAATATCATATAAAATATTTCCACATTTAATAGGAGATAAAACCAATGATGGGCCTTTGAAGTGGGCACCATACACTGTTTTGAGTGACGAAGATTGTTGGGGGTGGAATGTCGATCCCTATGAAGTTTGTGGCCTAGGAGCGCCAGGACACAGCAGCTGCTCCGTGAGTACTTACTTTAATGTTCAATAAAAAACAATTTAATACATTATAATTTAATGTAAAATTGTATATAATATACTTTCTAATATTTCATGCTTACAAGGATATTGTCAGAGTACTATGTCAAAACTTACTTTCTACTTTACTAGTAATTAGTAGATTTTGAAGTGAATTGGGTGGATAATTATGTTTTGAATGCAATGTAATAAATCAAACATTAATACAATTAAAGTGGTAAATGAGATGTAAGTAATTCCTAATTATACATAAAGAGAACACAAAGAGATAAAATAATGAAAGAATGCACTTTAATAAAACAAGTACTAGTAAGATAGTGAGACGAATATTCGAAGCCGAGAGGAACGGGAATGGGGAATGACGGGAACTCCATAACGAGGAACTACATAATTTATGTCGTTTACCAAACATTATTAGGGTCGTCATGTCTAGGAAGCTCAGGTGCGCAGGTCATGTAGCTAGGATGGAAGAAAGTAGGAACGCTTTGAAATTCTTAACTGGAAGATCAATCGGAAAACGACCATTAGAAATACCTAGTCGAAAATGGAGAAAAAATATTAAGATAGATTTCAAAGAAATAAGAATAATAAGAATAGATGGATACAGTTAGCTAAGGATAGAAGTCAGTGGAGAGCTTTTGAGAAAGTGGCATTGAACCTCCGGGTTCTATAAACCATATATTTAATTAATAAGATAATTTGTGGAATTACACCATTTACACTTTTCTTTATATCTGCCTGTTTTATCTGCGATTCAAATGCACTGAAGTAGACGAAGCACACATATCCGACATTGAGGCACAAAAAGGACTTGTTTAGAGAAACAGAAAAGCATACTGAACATCGAGCTCCCTAGTTGCTAAGAGGTTAGCGTATGCCATTTTCGAGGATGAGATAGGTTGGATTCCCAACGAGAACTCATGTTGTTCTGCTTACACGTTACACTCTAGTTTCATCTCTCAAAGAGCCTTGCTGCACAAATCATCAAAAACACAAAACAAAATGTGATATATATACACTCGTGCTCATAAATTAAGGATAATGCGGATACATGGTGAAACAACGCTCTGGTGGGCGGTTTTCGGTTGGAAATCACATCGGGGTATGACTATGCGGTGCATTTGCTCATTCGGTGCAGTGCATGCGGTGTTATCGTCGCACGGTGGCCCTGGCAGCAGTCCAAATACGCAGAGGTGTGTTGGCGAAAGTCAAAGTACGGTGCAGCATGTAAGTGTGCAGATGTTGTCAGACGTGCTAATGGTGCCTGTGTGTTGAAAATGACTCAAAGAACACATATTGATGACGTTATGAGGGGTAGAATAATAGGGCGGCTGGAGGCTGGTCCAACACAGCAGGTCGTAGCACGGGCCCTCCGTGTACCACAAAGTGTGATTTCAAGATTATGACAACGATTCCTGCAGACAGGAAACGTGTCCAGGCGCTACAATACGGGACGTCCGCAGTTTACAACACCACAAGAAGACCAATATCTCACCATCAGTGCCTGCAGATGGCCACGGAGTACAGCAGGTAGCTTTCCTCGGGACCTTGCCACAGCACTGGAACAGCTGTCTCCCGACACACAGTCTACAGACGACTGAACAGACATGGTTTATTCGCCCGGAGACCTGCAAGGTGCATTCCACTGACCCCTGTTCACAGGAGAGCCCGTAAAGCCTGGTTTCAAGAACACAGTACATGGTCAATGGAACAGTGGTCCCAGGTTTCATTCACGGACGAGTCCAGGTATAGTCTGAACAGTGATTCTCGACGGGTTATCATCTGGCGTGGACCAGGAACCAGATACCAACCCCATAATGTCCTTGAAAGGGACCTGTATGGAGGTAGTGGTTTGATGGTGTGGGGTGGGATTATGATTGGTTCACGTACACCCCTGCATGTCTTTGACAGAGGAACTGTAACAGGTCAGGTGTATTGGTACGTCATTTTGCATCAGTATGTTTGCCTTTTCAGGGGTGCAGTGGGTCCCACCTTCCTCCTGACGGATGATAACGCACGGCCCCACCGAGCTGCCATTGTGGAGGAGTACTGTGAAAGAGAAGATATCAGGCGAATGGAGTGACCTGCCTGTTCTCCAGACCTAAACCCCATCGCGCATGTCTGGGATGCTCTCGGTCGACGTATCGCTGCACGTCTTCAAACCCTTAAGAGACTTCAGGAACTCCGACAAGCACTGGTCCAAGAATGGCAGGATATACCCCAGCAGCTGCTCGACCACCTGATCCAGAGTATGCCAGCCCGTTGTGCGGCCTGTGTACGTGTGCATGATGATCATATCCCATATTAATGTCGGGGTACATGCGCAGGAAACAGTGTCGTTGTGTAGCACATGTGTTTCTCAACTTATCACCAATACCGTAGATACCGTGGATTTCACTAATACCGTGGTACCGATATGTGTCGTTTGTTCGTATGTTGTGTTCACTATGTGCCTATGCTATTAGCGCCAGTTTTGTGTAGTGCCACGTTGTGTAGTACCACAATCTGCAATTATCCTTAATTTTTGAGCATGAGTGTATATATATATATATATTGAACCAAATTTTTGTCATCAAAATAATTCTCCCTGTCCTGTGAGATGTTGCACCAGCAGAGTTGAAAAGTTGAACCTGGACACCAAACTTGTAATAATCCTATTGTACGAAAAATTAGAGTAGTATTTTAAAGAAACAATTAGAATCATACGCTAAGATGGATTAAGATAATTTCGTTCCTTTAAAATTAATTTTAAATTTCATTCTTTATTAGTTTTATATTGTCTTTTGAGAGCATTAATCTTAATCTTATCAAAGGTGCGTATTAACTTAATCTTCTAGTGGTATAAATCTGTGGCAAATTAGATACAAACTTAGACATCTTTCTAATAATTTTATTGAAGATAGTATATATTGAATAAACAATATGCGCATTATGAGATCATATTAAAAGTTTAAAAGAACTTTAGTAATACTTCAACCTAGATATATGTATAAATTTGAACTTTATTAATAGTTCACATATAACACTTTAAAATCTCATTACTCTTATTACGTATAGAAACAAACATAAATTCACACTAAAACAAATACAGTAGTTGAAAACAATTACTTCAGCAAATGAATTCCCATAAGATATTGCATTAGTCAAAACTGAAACTATTGTAAGTGCGTTCTAGTAGGAATTAATAATTAAATTATTCTCAGCATAAGAAGATTGGATGAGATTTGAGTTAGGCGTCCCGTTCATCAACGATTCTATATCAAACGTGAGCTTACAAGTTTCAGTGGGATCCGAACTACACGAGCTCCTTCCTGCCCCCATACCAAAGAATTGTAGACTATCCGTTAGAAGAAAATTTGCTTATTAAATATAAAAGTAACCAAGAAAATTATGTCCCATTTTGTGGAGGTCTGTGTTTCATTGGCCCTCAGGCCGTGAGTAGAATGTGAATGAAGATAAGGCGAAGGTCAGTTGTTGGTATAGGAGTATCCAACAAACTATCTGGTTGTGGTAGTTCACGTACATCATGAACGTGCGTGAAAACAAAGTGAAGATGGGACCTCCACAGAACGTCATAATGTTTATATGCTGTACGAGCTCAAAATGGAATCAAACGCCGCTGCAGCGCGGCGGGAGATATATCTACCAGGCCTTTGATGAGGGTTTGTAACTACGCAGAAAATGCCGCGGTGGTTTAATAAGTTTAAGGATAGTGACGAAACACTCGAAGACGCACCATGTGCCGGAAGACACATACATGTACACAATGAAAATCTTCAGGCGACAATTGAGGCGAACAGTGACTAGACATGTAAGAAACTGGAACTACAATTCAGTAAGAGTGGAGAACCCATTCGTCAGCACCTCCGCCAACTTTGGAAGCAGTACTACTTGGGTCGATTTGTCCCACAGATATCGCTCCGGGCCAAAAGGCACTGCAAGAAGACATCTGTGTCTCTTTACTGTCTCCTCTGAGGATGGAACCATTTCTGGAAAGAGTGTTGAAATGTGATAAGAAGTGGGTCGTTTGGAAGAATGTTGGCGGGAGGTCGTCGATGCTAATGGAGATCATTTTTGATCTCCCAGGTACTTATAGGTGACACATTGATATTCGGAGGTGGTGGGTGCAGAAGCGACCGAACATTCTTGATTACCTTTATAGTTAAACGGGGAAACACTAGCGAATGAATTTGTACATTAACTTTTAAAACCCATTCTGCAGTATATAGGTGTAGTAGGTACAGTTTGAGTGAGAATTCTAGTTTCCGGGGCTTGATGAATTGAATGTGTGATAGAATCGTCTTTTCAACTAGTTTATAAGGTTTTGAAAGCTCTCGTGCACTTAGTTATCGTAAGTTGAATTATGAGGGGTTTAGTATTAAAACCTACCATATCCATTTTTCACCTCAACTGCCATAAACTGCGTATGTTGTCTATGCGTTATTATTGCTGAGTGTTCAATTTTGTGCTTGCGAACATTTTTGTAGACAACAATGAACAAATTTCACTGTTGAAAGGACAAAATTAAAGTCACTTGTTATAACAGAGCTACTTGTTTTCTCATTTTCTCAGAAAGTGAAAAAAATGGATATTTTAGGTTCTGATACTAGACCCTCATATACAAGTGTAGTCATTTGGCCACATTTTGGAAGTCATCCTGAAACGGTTTCTACCAATCTAAACACAAAATATGAGTTTTAGTTTGCGACTATATCTATGGCAGTATGATTGGTGTTCGCATGTTTTTCGTTACGTTACGATAAGCAATGTTTGGAGAAGTTAGTACAGTATGTCGCCCCTGGTTTCATTAATTGTTACGATAAAAGAAACAAGTAGAACTGAAATATAATGCAGCTAACATCAACAACACTCCTGACCGCTATATCTTTTACTAAGATATAGGATTTAACTTAAAACGGTAACTAATCATGTTGTGTCTATCAAGAAGGTAGACATATCAAATAAATTTACGAGCTAACTTACAACAACAAACGCAATTATGCAGCCGGAAAGTAAAAATTGTCACTACAAGATTTCATATCTCAACTAAACATTATAATACCCTCTAATTTTAAACACATTAAAATTATTTTATGACTTTTAATTAGCATCTACTATGGGAACATCGACAATACAAACACTAGCCTAACGATACAACACTTTGTTATGGATAAATTTATAGTAGAATAACCATAGTAAGCACGAGTAAACATTGCAATAAGATGTACCCTAATATATCTGATAGGATTAATGAAAATTCCGAGGAAGGTACAATGAGATCAAATGGAGAGATTTTTAACACAACTCTAACTGAAGAGGTACAACATAATGACGAACGTACACTCTTTGGTTAGCTTACCTGATTTGTCTAGTATGCCACCGTAATAAGCATATTTAACGTGTGTGTGTGTGAATATTTTTTATTTGATATTTGTACCTTTTCTACTCCTAATATTATTGTCTTTCTATTTTCAGGGAGACAGTGGTGGTCCACTTTTTGTGGTTGATGGTGATGAATACGTAGAAGTGGGTGTATTTTCAAGATATAATGGAAAATGTCCCTCTTCCAAATCAGTTCTGTATACTAGAGTATCCTACTATCTAGATTGGATAGCAAATGTAACAGGGTTATCAGTATAGATATCGAAAGCTATATATGGAAGTCAATAATGATGATTTTGTTTATTACCTAGCTATTTCAATAATGTTTCTTGACATCATTTATTAACAATAGGATATGAAATGATTTTTATAAATGTCACTCACGATTGTCTTATACTTACTTCTAATATCGAATCTGAAATGACATATACGTTTCTAAGCAATGGTTAATATAAGAATAGTGTGTGTTGTTTAAAAGTAATCCCGATTTGTATGTACGTCTAAGAGTTTATTCGCACAATTGCAACTGTGTTAATACAGATAGTTAATATTATTGTACAGACGTTTTCATAATTAATGACAACGTGTTTAGGTATATTCAGAAAGTGTAACATATTTAAATAAAATTGAAAACAGATTCGAATCTTTCATTTCTATCCATTTCCAAAGCTTGGTATATGTTTGTGAGTGCCGCAAGAATCGTGGTGTAGAGTACAATAATTTTATTCCAATAAATATTGAATCGTGTTTCCTTTTCTTATATACGTATTATTACTTCTTAATTATATAATCCATATGAATGCTATGTACTTAATAAGATATAACGTATTCTTCTAAATAGAACAGAACCTATTCTCTAAACTCTTCAAAATGGAATCGAGTAATAAACAGTTAGTACATGGTTTAGAAATGAGCATGGCTTAACACTCAAAAGTTTCAGACTGTCTTAATAATTGGTACTAGAGCAACAAATCTAACAGCTAACGATAATGTATTTCTAATGTAGATTCCACGAGACAAGTTGTAGGTATTATCTCTCTTTTTCATTTAGATAAATCAGATACACATTCTAAGGCCGTTCTCATTTAATTTTCGTAGCTTACTAAGTGATTAAAGAGGCGAAATTGGAAAGCTGAAACGATCTTTTTCACCACGAATTTAACAAAAATACTACTTCGAAGCATCGGATTACGTGACAGAGGGTTTCCACCTACTAACTTTCTAAAGCATAAGTTAAATCTTGTTTACTTATTGTGAAGCTAAAGACGCATATTTATCCCGATCTCTAATGACATCTGAAAATTATAACAATACTAACATATGCCAACTTATTGGGCCAAATCGCTTCAGTCATATTACAATACGTTAAACACTTAGGGCCATATACAGAATCGTTTTCTCAAGCGTGACTAGTACCATACTAAAGAGTTCGACTAACATGTGTTTTCTGCAGTAGTCCAGCTTTTAGTATAGCTCTAATGACACATAAAAACAACTCTGCATAAGGCTCATAAAGTTTTTCTCTTAATATTGGGTTGTTACGTTTGATTAAATGGATACGTAACATTCTTCAAACATCCCAAACATTTTCTAGTTTTACATAGTTACAGTTTGTTTTCATCAGTAGTTAAACGGTATTAAATTTGGAGGTAAAGATACCACACAGGAAACGCGTAATTCTATAGTGTGTATTTCATTAAAATGTGTCAGGTGTGGCGTTTGAATGTATTAAAAGTACACTAATAAGAGAAAAAAGAAAATAAATACTTTAATAACCACGTAATACTACTTTAAATTGTTTTGTGCTCGGATAAAATGTCTGTTGGTCTTTCTTTAGAAGGAAGCTGAGAGAAATTGATTTCGGAGACAAGATCAATATGCTTTTGATCAACATAAGAGTATTAAGATATTTAAAACTTTATAACATTAAATATTAACGTGGGTTCCTGTCACTACGGCATGGCGCGTTCTCAGGTTGCTTATCGAGGAGAAAGCCTCTAGATATAGAGGTTAGCTGCGAATATACTGAATAAGCAGTCGCGGGCAGACGACAAGGAGTAGTCCTCCACCTTGGGGGTTTGGGTAAGGCTAACAACCTCATCCTGTAAAAAAAAAGCACTTCTTCAGAAATATTCACAAATGCCTCGGACAGGGACTGATATCTTGGCACGACCTCAGCAAAAGAAAATGGACATGAGATTTGGAACATGGAATACTAGAAGTCTTTATAGGACAGTCGCGTTAAAATCCGCAATGAGGGAGTTAGAGAAATACAGGATGGACCTAGTAGGAGTTCAGGAAGTTAGGTCTTAAGGAAACGGATGTGTGAATTCAGGAAATTTTACGTTCTTTTACTGGGAAGGAAATAAAAGTCACCAGTTAGGAACAGGGTTTTTCGTTCACAAACGAATATTACCAGCAATTAAACGGATTGAATTTGTTACTGACAGACTTTCTTTAATACTCTTAAAGAACGGTGGTGTGATATTATTGTCTTAAATGTACATGCCCCAACTGAAGATAAGGATGACGATATAAAAGACAGTTTTTACGAAGAACTCCCGCAATACCATATGAAAATTCTATTAGGGGATTTCAATGCGAAGATAGGACGAGAAAATTTTTTCAGACCAATTATAGGGAACGAAAGTTTGCATAAGGAAAGTAATGAGTAAGAGTCGTGAGCTTTGCAACATCCGAAAAACTAATCGTGAAGAGTATAAAATTACCACATCGGGACGTTCATAAATACATTTGGACATCACCAGACGGAAAAACACATAATCAAATTGATCACGTTTTAGTAGATAGAAGAAGGATATCAAGCATATTTGATGTCCGGTCGTTTAGAGGGGCTGATTGTGACACTGATCACTACCTGGTAGCAGCGATAATACGACAGAGATTATCGTTGAATAAAGGTAATATTCATTGCCCGAAAACGGAGAGATTCAATTTAAAGAAATTAGAAAAGAGCCAGGTAAGTTAGAAATACCAGATTAAAATTTCGAATAGATTCTCGGCTTTAGAAGATTCGGAGTGCACTAGTGTTGAGGATACTTGGATTGAAATTAGACAGCATTAAAAGTTCAGCAAAAGAAAAATTGGGACCCGTGGAAATACGTAGGAACAAACCATGGTTCGACCAGGAATGCATAAAACTAGCAGAGAAGAGAAAACAGGAAAATTTTGCTGGGTACAAAATCCGAATGAAAAACTACACAAAATTTCACAGATACCAGGCGGGAAGCTTCCAAAACGTTTAGAACAAAGAAACGCGATTTTCTGAAAGCAAAAATTAAGGAACTTGTAGATAATAGTAAAAATTTTTAAAAATCCGGGACGGGTATAAGAGGATCAGGAAATTTAAGAAAGGCTATCAACCTCGTGCTTGGTACAATTCTCTCACTGATACTTACAGCATTTTAAATAGATGGAAAGATTTCTTTGACGATTTGTTTAACACGCAACCAAAAACTAGTGTGCATGGAGAAAATTAGATACACACCGCAGAACCATATATTCTAGAACCTAACCGAATAGAAGTAGAAACCACTATAAAGAAATTAAAGAAACACAAATTCCAAGGTGTAGATGAAATTCCGGCTGAATTAATTTTAGCTGGAGGCGAAAAATTGTGGAACAAGATACATAAACTCATTTTCCTTACCTGGAACAAGGAAGAATTGCCACAAGAGTGGAAAGAACCAATCATTGTTCCAATTCACAAGAAAGGCGACAAAACTGACTGTACCGAGGCATTTCTGTCAACATCCTTTCTAATATTCTATTAGCAAGATTGACCCCCTACGCAGATGAAATTATTGGAGATTATCAGTGCGGATTTAGACGAAATCGATCAACTATCGACCAAATATTTACCATTCGCCAAATACTCGAAAAAAGTGGGAATATAACACCCCGGTAAATCAACTATTTATTGATTTTAGAAAGGCTTACGACTCGGTTAGGAGAGAAACATTATGCAACGTTCTAACAGAACTTGGAATACCGAGAAAGCTAATTAGATTAATTAAGATATGTTTAAATGAATCCGAAAGTAAAGTCCGCGTAGGAAAAAAATTGTCCACGAGCTTTCACGTCGAAAATGGCATGAAACAAGGAGATTATTATTATTTTATTATTATTTAACTTTGTTCTGTAATACGTTATAACGAAACTCAAAGATAGCAACCAGGGCCTAGAGTTGAACGGTATTCACCAGGTTATGCCGTATGCTGATGATGTAAATTTAATATGGGATGATAGGAGAACAATAGAAAGAAATGCAGAGATCTTATTAAAATCTTGCAGGGACATGGGTTTAGAAGTAAATGCAGAGAAAACTAAAGACATGGAAGTGCGTCGGGACCGTAATACAGAAAATTATGGATGCATTAAAATATTAAATAATACTTTTGATAAAGTGGATAGTTTCAAATATCTAGGATCAATATTAACAGACGGAAATCATATTCACGAAGAAATTAAATGTCGACTAAAAATAGGGAATTCGTGTTATTATTCGGTTCAAAATCTCTTGTCGTCGCGAATTCTGTCGAGGAATTTGAAGCTTAAATTATACAAGACGATAATCATGCCTGTTATTCTGTATGGTTGCGAAACATGGTGACTTACTCTGAGGGAAGAACATAGACTGAAAGTATTTGAGAACAAGAACCTGAGACGAATATTCGGAACCAAGAGGAATGGGAATGGAGAATGTTGGAAACTTCATAACGAGGAACTACATAAGTATTACAATTTGCCCAACATTGTTAGGGTCGTCAAGTGTAGGGGGATTAGGTGGGCGGGTCATGTAGAATGGAAGAAAGTAGAAACGCTTTCAAAGTCTTAACTGGAAGACCAATCGGAAAACGACCATTAGGAAGACCTATGGGCAGATGGGAGGACAATATTAAGATGGACCTCGCAGAGATTGGAATACAAAGTAGAAACTGGATGCAGTTAGCTAAGGATAGAAGTTAGTGGACATCTTTTGTGAACGCGGTATTGAAGCTCCGGGTTCCATAGGTCATAGAGTTAGTTAGTTAACATTAAATATATGTGTTCCTATTCTACATGCTTGCTACTTTAATGAGGAAGAAGAGACTATTATTGCGACCTCTCTTTTCTGTTAAATTCCGTTCGGGGTACCTCATGTAAATCCTTAACGGTTGATAGCTAAGCTTTTCTTTCTTTTCTAACTTGCCCATTTTCCCAATACATAGATTTCATATTTATCTTTTTTGCATAACTTCTTTAATAAAAAATAGTTGTGCAATTAACACTATTTTGTGCATGATATTTCTTTATTTTTCATTTATGTTTTCAATGTTGCTCTTGAATGTCAAATGTTACATCTAGAGTTATTCCCAAATACTTGGTTTCTTTAGTCCTCTATGTTTGTAGTCACTATTTTTTACGTGCATTCTTTGTTAGTTTTCTTTTATGAACACTTATAGAGATTTTTGTTCATAATTTTAATTTATTATTTCGAAACGTTGTGTTGTTTATCGTTGTATATTTTTCATTTTCTATTTCCCTTCTGCTATCATCTTCAATGAAAATATGTATATGAACGCCTTAATTTCTGTGAACGATTCTCATTCTTGAGAACAAAGATCCATAGCTATATTCCAAACTGTTGGACCACATACTGATCCTTAAGAATATCCTTTTGTTGTTCCTTACTATGGAATTTTTCCCTTGGTTTAATATCATTACTTTCCTGATTTTTCAATAATCTGCTAATGGACATACGAGCAGATCTTCTTTGTCATTTTGCTGTCACATCCTTTTGAATGAAGCTTGCCACTAAAAGTTGTCAAAAGCGCACTCACAATTGTAGATATTCGAATTTCATTATTTTTTCTGACCTTTCCACTGTATCCACTGCTTTATTCAATACATTTTCAGTCGATTTTCGTTTTCTGCATTCACACTCGTTTTTATACATTGCTATTTTATCACTGAATTTTTTTCTACTGTTGATACCGTTAAGATTTTGATACCTTTCACTGTTGTTTTTATTAAACATATTAGTCTGGGTCGCAAGGAATAGAAGAGTCTTTATATTCTATTTTGTTCTTAGTGAAATTAATTATGCAAAAATTTAAATAAAAAGCAATATTATTGATGGCAGATTTTTTTTTATCGAACATCGATGTGACTAGTGATAACGTTAGAGGCAAATAAGTGAGAAATAGTGCTTCAGGGGACGCTCTCCTCTCGTACGAAAATGATCTGCCTTAGATCCAAAGCCATGTTACATTCCTTGTTAACCAACATTGTTTACGAAGATTTTAACTTAGTTCTTCCTTTTCCTAATATATTATCATTTCGTCAACAATTTTATAATCACTCATTTTAATCATCCATTAATTTTCAACTGATTCTTATTCCTTAAGTTCCAGTGCATAAACACTAAGCAGAAACTAGATTTTTTCATTTCATTTAAATGCAAACAAATTTCAGCGTATATTTTCTTCGCTGTGTAACTTATCCGATAAAAAGATAATTGATTGGAACGGTCACTTTTTTCCCCAAATCATACAGAAGACCAATTTTCATGTTAAATATCTAACTACACTCTTGTTACAAATACTAGCTTCCTGTAACTGTGAACTGTGTGTAGCACATTTTGAACTTTAATATGGTATAAAAATCATAGTTTTTGAAGACATTTTTCCTTCTGTTTAAATTGTATGTATGGACAATAATAAAGGGTTTTTAAAGAGAGGCATATAACCATATATATGAACTCACATTAAACTCAATTTTGCCTTTTGTCTAATTATAATCCTTAAACGTCAATCGACATATGGTATTTAAAATACTTTCAATAAAATACTTGTATTATACAGCATTATTAGGTCACGAAACAAGGATACAAAGATAATACTACTCTCCTAAGTAGTGGTGGTAAACCGGTTTTGCTTTCCCTTTCCTCCTCGTACACAGAACTGAAGCCAGACTTTGTTAATCATTGTCATAGCTTGTTGATGCATCCACATCTCTAAGTCTAAAGTACTGTCAGGAACGTTAAAACTAACTTTCAAAATTTGCTCACACTCTCGTCTGAATCAGTTGTAGATATGAAGAATACGGAAATATTATAAAATGCGGAGGAGTGAGTATTAACTAAGAGTCGAAGCACGTGTTCAAGTGGTTATTTTGAAAGCAGAGATTCAATATTCTTTCCGAGAAAAAAAACGCTCAGTGATCGTGCAAACCAGTGCGTCGGATGCTTAAAAAATATTCACGTAGTGGTGCAAATATTACATTCAAACGCCTAGTCGTTTAAAATCAACAACTTGTCTCAAGAACAAACTCACTGAAAGAAAAAAAAAACAAGCAAATGATATAGACGTTAACTGCTCCGCGAGAACCAATACAGCTATGAAAGAGCCACCAAATAGCACGTTGGCCCAGCGCGTTCAGAGCCATGGTCTTTGTAAGATTCCTGTAAAAAAGAATAGTTCCTACAAGCAGAAAAATTTACAAAAAGATACTCCCGGGCCAAAGGATAAAATAAGGACTTGAAAGTTTATCAATACTAAGAGGCACGACCTACGAATTTAAATTCCTAATTATCGCCATTCAATGCTAGAAGATTGGTCATCCAAGAAAGCTCCATTATGAAGGCCATTTAATATCTACAACAAGATACGAATAAGACATTGTTACTGTTTTAAGATGCCTTACACGCCACTAAGCTGATAATTTAGTTACAATCAATTGAATAATGTACAAAATATATTTCAGTAATTTCAAATTAGGTATGGAATTCCATCAGGAAGACGGATTTTGTGGAGTATCTTGATACTACAATAGGATTACCATCCCAAACTCATTTCCTAGGTATGAAGTATAATTATCTGCAATGCAAAATATATATATATATATATATATATATATATATATATATATATATATATAGACAAATAAATAAATAAAACACGTTTACGTCACAGACACTGAATTTATTTTCCACCATGCTCTTTTAAGAGGAACTTCATACGACATTCCGTAAATAGATGCGAACCAATACCGACTGTTTTTAAAATGCTGTTTGGGGCTAATGAAATCTCACAGTTCTCAAAAGTTGGAAAAAAAGTAACGAAACAAATTCTTTCAATTTCAAAACACTTATCAAGCCTAAGGGTCAGCATTTCGTGCAATGAAAACATACTCAATAGATTAGTCTCAGTGGAAACATGCCCATATGTTTGAATTTATTCACATAAGCAATGATGTTTATATTACTAAATAAGTCCAACAAAGTTTTGTTTCTTGGTAAAATTCTGATAAATCAAGAGTGAGCTGAGATGTTTCACACTTAATATATATGCTATATATATAGTTAGATAGATAGATATATCGAAGTTTGGCTTGGGTTCCACGGCGATGTGTGACAGATTTACACCCTTGTTAAGTCTCGTTCAAGCAAAAAGGGCAATATAATTCGGATTTCTCTATTATCCAGGATACAGCTACTTCCAGCACCTGCATAGTTGTTGTCGATGGAGTAAGATAAGACTACGTATAAATGTTTGTGGCGTTTACCGCTAAGAATTTCCATCACTAGCAAATAAATGTGAGTGAAGAGAACAGATACTGAAGTTTGATAACACTTCGAAAGGGAAATAAACGTAATTCGCATAATAATAAAACATTTCTTATCTTTATCTGATTATTAAGGCATGTTAGTTTATTAGTAGTAAATCAGAAACTTCTGTACCATTTGGGCTTAATTTATATTTTATCATAAAAAAAAATTCTATTCTCCTCAAGAAAATGGAAATGAAATGAAATGGAAGAAGCAAAATAAAAAACAAACACATATATTATTTTATATGCAGGTGCCAGTCTTTCCAACGTTCAAGAGGATACTGCATCTTTGGTTGTTAGTGGTATCGAATTAGAACAAACATTATACTGTTTGAAGAGTTTTAGAAAGACACAATGCAGAAAACTCAGGACAAGATGGTAGTGTAAACTCAACGAATTCTTTGATTTGGAAAGAGGACAAATTGTGGTGCTCATTGTTGTGATATGAGCGTGATTAAATTAGTATATGAGGTTTGTTTGGAAAGTGTACGATTTTATTAATTTTCTATAACTTGATAAAGTTGAGTCAAGCTCTCTTGTGTGAACCGACCTTGAACCTTCGTGTGCATACGTGAGTTTTGTCGGCTATCAATAGCGTCAGTTGCTGGCAACCGGCATTTCAGTGAGGTAGTGTGTAGTGTTCGCGTCGATTTTTGCTAAAGGTGGAGCAAAGGCAAATTCGTGTTGAAGTTGCCAGGACATGCTTCTGACTGTTTTCCAAACTGAAGAAGCCATTGAAAGGAAAGCGATCTCACAGTCAGACCAGAGAGGACATTATGTCAGCAAGGACAGCCGAGCTCAGCTCAATTCCGAAGAAGGCATTTTAAGCGTCTTTCAACAATGGCGGCACCACCAGGAGAAGTGTATGGAGTCCCAAGGGACCTGCGTTGAGGGCGATTAGCTGTCCAACGTCCCAGCGGAGCTTCTTTTTCTCAACAAAGGTCGAATGCTTTCCCAGCAGACCTTGTATGTGTCTGTGTGCAACGTGGACCAATGCAGACGATATGAGGACTTACAAAACTGATAGCAGAAACACATTCATGTACATGTTAATAGCAAAAATAAAACCCTTAATATGACAGATCCTGCCGAAGATTACAGCGGATTTTCACTCAGAACTGTTTTCTGACTGCTGTATAAGTAACATATTTATTTATTTATTTACGAACATAATTCCAGAGACAGTTGAACTCCAGTTTACAGTGCAATATCCAACAAATCTAAAAACATATGAATTCAAGAAGCGTTATGTGACTGCAGTATAAGTAACGGAGAAGATCAAGCCGCTCCTCTCATAGACTGTGTCAACTAATACAGTGCGGCGAAGCCCTTTATATGTAAGCCTTACTGGAAAGGCATGTTTAATTCCAATTACTTAATCAATATTTTTACGAATATACTTTTATTGTAGTCTCTTTACTATTCAATGTTGTATACACTTCATTTCCCAAAGCAAATTCTCGTAAATCTATCTTGAACTAGTGAACATTCGCAAAAGAATTTAATTTAGTTTGCATAAATCTAAACGTCTCATATTAAATTTCGTACTTTCACTACTACTACTACTACTAGTAATAATAATAATAATAATAATAATAATAATAATAATAATAATAATAATAATAATAATAATAATAGTAATAGTAATAGAAATAAAAATTATTATCATGGTCGTTCCTTTATTAGAAAATTTCAGCCTTAGTCAGAGTTGAAAGAAATGATATACTACTTATGTTTTCTATAGATATACCAATTTTTGTTTCTATTCGAAATTATATTTAATCAAATCCAATAGGAATACAAAGAGAAACTTCAAGAACAGGTAAAAAAAATACCATGGCGGGACTTGAACTAACCTTTAAAGTGCTTTACGATCTACAAGGCAACTGCCTTAAACCACTTGTTTTCTTTCCTTTCACGTAGCTGATTCACCGAACGTATCTCGCAAGTAACACTTCCCAAATGCAACACACATATTTGATTAAATTTGGCTGGTAGATACTCCACATAAAATAAACACTGCTTTCTTTTATTTTCTGCTGAAAAATGGTTTTAGGGGGAAAAGATCCCAACCAAAACTTTGAAAGTTGACACCCGAAATGCAAAATACGTGGACAGGAGTGAACGAAATTGTGTACAGATATAGCAGATTCAAAATGAGGAATACATGTTTCGTATTTTCCATGGAAAAAACGTTTACTTGACGCACGGTTCCTTTGATCCCCTTTGATCTTCGAATCCTCGAATCCTTTGATTATGAAATATCAAAAGTGCTAGTAACAGTATCTGTGTAAAGGACGTGAAGAATTGCAACGAAACTTTGTGTGTGAACAATACGCAAAAAATAAACAAATACGGGTTATTTTCTGCGGAAAAACTGTTTTAGGCGGCAAAAACTCCCATCCAAAATGTTTCTCTTTGTATTCCTATCAGACTCGATTAAATTGAATTTCGAATAGAGACCGAAATTGGTATATCTATAGAAAGCATAAGTAGCATATTATTTCGTTGAACTCATTGACTAACCCTGAAATTTTATGATTAAGAAACGACCATATTATTATTATTATTATTATTATTATTATTATTATTATTATTATTATTATTATTATTATTAGTAGTAGTAGTAGTAGTAGTAGTAGTAGTAGTAGTAGGAAGTTTAAAATGAGACGATGCAGAATTTATGTAAACGTATCCTCGTAAAAATATTGATTAAGTAATTGGAATTAAACATGCCTTTCCAATAAGGATTATGTATAAAGAGCTTATTTTCAAGTGCAATCCAAATGAATATTCTAGTTTTAATCCGACTAGAAAACGATAATTTATACGACAATATTTACTTCATTAGTACCATAATTCTTTATGCTTTAACATTATAATTCTCTTTAAGTTATGATTTTGCCATTTGAGATCATAGAACGAGAAATAAATGTAATGTTATATTTATTATGAAGACGTTTCAAACAGTGATAATTTCAATGGCTAACCTGAGGGAGAATTTGGGACCCTGTCCACCTGAGGAACATCACCCTTAGGGCCATATCTCCGATCATGCTCAAAGTAGCCTATCAGTGTTCTAGAAGAAAAAGCAATATTCTTTCACAGCGTGAAGCGTACGGTTATTGTTATATATTTACAGAGTAGATTACTTGTGTTATATTATTCCCTAACTCATTGGATCTGTGCAGAATTCCCATACCTGCTAACCATATTTGAATATTCGTCCTACTTCGTTCCAATTTTTATTTTTTTCATTGTTCAGGTAGGACTCCCGTAAAAAGAAAACAAAACTTGGTTACAGATTAACGTGTGATTGCATATTCTGCAAGAGGTTCCGTAGTCGCTAACGCTCTCAACTTTGGTGCGAGCGGTCCTGGCTTCGATTCCCGGTGGGGACACTCTGTCAACAAATAGTAACAGATTTTTCAGGCTTGCCATATTGAATGAGGTTTATCCTGAGGTTCCCTAATCTACACAAGGCAAATGCCGGGATGGTACCTAACATAATGATCGCAGGCTGCTTCCTTCCTCCCCATTTTTCTTCTTTCCCCTTTCATTGGATAGTGTGTTCGTAGAAAGACGTCATCGCTCATATACGTGACGGGCTAATTCTCCTTCGATACCGACAGCCCAGAAATCTAATTCCTAATCCTGATCGATATTCTGCAAGTATTTATTTATTTATTTATTGTCAAGCGAACAAGATGAGGTAGAATTTTACAAACATAAGACTGTTCTTGATTTTATTATTAATAAAGACTATGAATAAGCTTCCAGCTCAAAAATAAATTGAACGCTCTTCAGTTGTAGTCCATAATTAGTTATGCGCAAGGAGATGGAATCCAGATGTCTGTGTGTGGTCAACACATTGGCTTCCGTCATCTTTATTTCTGGAACTAAATATAAATAAATTTTGTTTACTCATCTTTAGTTCTTAACAAAACAGAATCATAGTTCAAAACGGCTCTATGCCATTACATTTCGTTACATAAGGAAATTTAATATATATATATATATATATATATATATATATATATATATATATATATATATATATATATATATACTTGAAAATGTCGAAGGTAATATGACAATCATTATGAACAATTCTATGATATAATTAAGCAATGGTTCATAGTAAAGTAAACTGCAGTGAAATGCAGGGTATTTGAAATTAGCAACAATATTTGCCCTTATATACTGAAATACATGTTTCTTGAATAGATAGGGATTCTTCACCTTGAATTTGATTATCGATAGAATCAGAAATATGTTAAGAACTTTACGCCTTGAATAACGCAACACAAGTTTGATGTTTCATGGTTATAATCAGTGGCGTATTTAGGATATTGTTTCGGGGGCTCGGAAAGCAATAAGAAACATTTTTGTTGTACGTATAATGCGAAAAAATAATAACGAAATGATTTCGGGGGGCTTGAGTCCTATAGATACCCGTACATACACCACTGCTTATAATATTGGTGTAACGAACTGACTAAACTAGCGATAAATCCAGGGAATGCTTCCCTGAAAGAGCCCCTGTTTCCCAATTTTTAAATATATAAATCAACGTCTCTAACGCCGGATTTTGTTTTAAAAAATATGATTCTCTATGCATATACAAAGAGAAGAAATAACGTCAACAATTCGTTAGCAAATGTAGCAACTGATCAAATTGAATAATGCCAAAAATAACCTACTTTGCTTGCTGAAACGTACTTTTCGTCGAAGTTCCTACATCACTTTTTTGTTAGGATTTTTAATACTTCGGAGAGTTTCACAGAATACTTGTTATTATACATTTATGTTTGTCTTGTTTGAAATAAAGAAAGTTTATTATAAATAAAATGACCTGCGAACCTCTTTCTAGAATGTCTGTTATTAGTTGTAGTAGTTGATTTGATTTTAGCGTCTCCTTCAGTAGTAAGGCTATATGAGACATGAACCTACAGTTTAATCCAGGACACATGAGCTCCTCCCAGGAATTGAATCTGCTTTTAGAACAAAGTATCTGACCATAGTCAGTTCTTACCCGTTAGAGTTGGAACAAACCTTGTGTTATATTTAGTATTGGGAAACAGTGATGAAAATGGATAAGAATTTCATGACCTGGAAGCAGTCAGACCCGTCACACGGTAGGACCGGACAAACCTGGAGACGACGGAAACGAAAATTTGTACGACACAGTTCCTAAACGTTCCTGCTGGTCTAGTGGCTAGCGTGGGCGCCTGTGGTTCGTGTAGTCTCAGGTTCGATTTCCGTTAGAAGATCGTTAAAACTTTAATTTAACTAGCATTTAATTTCATTGATGATCCGTTTCCTTTAGCTCAGTGGTTCTCAAACTTTCCCATAACGTGGACCCCTTGTTGATTTAGAAAGTGATCTGTGGACTCCTTGATAATGCTATCTGAAATTTCACATGACATTAAAAAATATATATTAATTAGAATTACCACTGACAAAAAAATATCAAGAAGAATAATGCAATAAGCAATTTATTCTAAAGATACATGTTTGTTTCCCAGTGAACGATATTTCAATTGAACATACAGTAACTTTCAAGACTGAAAATCAATGTCTTTTTTAAAATGAAATACACTTGATAAACAATGTTCTCAAATGTGTGGTCACTAATATGAGCAATGTAATTCTTTGTATTTTTGGAAACTTCCTGGAATAAGTTTTGTCACCATCAATCTTAGGTCCGATTCCACACTAAGACGATTTCGCTTTAAGGCAGGGATTCAAATATGTCACAAAATATTACTAGCCCAAGAAAAAAAGCCACTATCCCACAATAGAAGTCATTTACTTGCCTTCGGTATGATATTAAATACTCGTCCGCAGCGACGAACAACTCGGCCCGGGCAAGCGGGCAAGTGGTTTTTGCATCCCTGCTTTAAAGTTGTAATACTCCAAAGAGCAGAAAAGATCTGCTCACGTAAGTAAGTGGTAATGAGAGTCATGAAATGTTGTAATATCTTTTTAGACAGCTCTTCATATTCGCAAGGCAGATATGTAGTAAATTAGAACATTTAAATTTATAAACCTAGGCATGATTTCTAATTGCTTTCTTTTTAGTAACTGAAAAATACTTGTTGCATAATGGAGTTGTAAGTTCCATTTTATTACAACAGATTTCAAGTTTTAGGTGTCTCGTACCCCTTGGCTAGATCCCACGGACCGAGGAACCTATAAGCAAAATTTTTGGAAGCTAGAAATCTGAAATTTAATTATATGTCACGATGTTTCAGCAAGAGATCAATTTTTATACCCACCGTTGTGCGTCTACGTTTGGCTTCTTAAATTAATTGCAACCCATCACGGATCACAAATCAATCCCTTTCTCACAATCTTGTGAGCTCTAAAACTGATAAGTTGGATGGTTAGGGATTTAACGTAATGTTGCCAAGACTATATGAGAGGTGGGCTTACAGTCTAACGTGAGATCTCGAACCAGATAAATTCACACTGGGAATTGGGCCCAGGTCTTCCGCACCGATCACTGAGACAGAGCGTACCTCAATGTTTCCCATTTATCGCTCCAACGATTATTTGTAAGTTCATGATTAATTTGTCATTGTCTTCTTTAGCCGAAATGTCATAAAAAATGTTACATTAAAAGTTACATTTTTTCTGGATCTGACACGAAATGTTCCAGATATAATAGGACACATACTGTCTTTCCTGTCGATAATAACGCTAGCTTATTGACCATATGTTGATTAAATGCTGAACATGGTTTATTTTTTCAACATGCTTAAAGATCTAATAAAGTAGCGCCTTCTCTTTGCTTTCACAGACAGACCAATATTCCATTGACATATTGCACATCAGAAATTCGTTTTAGAAGCAAAGCGCCTTCACTTCACAGGTAAAACAGAGACAAGATACACATTTCACACAACGCATCAGGCAATATTGCTTTTCTTTCTTTGCCTATAGCGTTTAGTGATGACTCACCGAATAAGTAGTAGCTTACTACTGTAGAAAATTTTATTGGTATCCTCGTCGCCAAAAGTGCCTTTACATCGCCGTGACGGGTATGTGACTGCGCAGTACTCCAAGGAAGGGATGGTTGCATAAGAAATTGTGATTAATTTTGAAGAGTTTTTATTTTGACTAGGGAAATAACGTATGTATAGGGAGTAAAGGAACAGATTTAAAGCATCAGTACACTGTCATCTCTGAAAAGATTCGTATTATCAGTTTTTCAGTTTATTATCTTCTACGTTCAGTTAATAAGTGCTAACAATTGCTACTAGCGCATTTCACTCTTCAGGAATTTACTACGACATGTTCGCAGGACACTTTTCTAAGTCCTAAATATATGCGTCAATAATTTCATTCGTCTCACTGTCCTTATTGATGATGGAAACTGATTACGCTGAACGTGAATATGTTTCGCTGTCGTAAAGCAAGGTTCGTAATAAATGTAAATAAGGTTCATCTTATTAAATAAAACACAGATGTATTTATTGTGTGCATAGCACAATATAATAAGTAACTAAGCAACATGATAATCCTTAAAACCAGCAAGATTTTTCCAACAGGAGGGGGAAGAATTGACCGATATAGAGTTTTTCGATTTATTGCGCTATATATATCAAGTTAAAATTCATAACACTTGTAATTGATAGCATATATCGTCTTTATAAAATCGCCACTGTAGCCTATTAGTCAGAACATTCATCTCCAGACATGATGTAGAGAGAAGAGAAAGAAAGAGATATGATAAGTAGCGTAACTAATTTTACTGCGCCAGGGATCGATTAGTAATCGATTTACTCATACCCGCCGCCTGCCAAACGCATTTCAGCTGCTGCGTTATATATATGGTTCTATGTCAGAAGGGCCAGACGAAAGGGCGAGGACAGAAAGGTCCGAGTCAAAACAGCAACGATCAAAACGACACGCGACATAAGAGATCAAGACAAAACGGACCCGCATCAAACGGGCCGGGTTAAAAAGGCACTACGTCAAATGGATCGGTGTCAAAACTGGTCCCGCTACAAAAGTACCGAAAATGAACATGAAGAATTTTTTTTTACTGCTGACGATCTGTAGGTTCACTGTAGATTCAATGTCCTTGAAAGTTGTTCGAGGATTTTCTCAAATCATTTGTTCCACAGCGACAATGTTTTCATCAGACACAGCTGTTGCGGGACGTCCAGCTGTCTGATTAGCAAGGTGCCCAAATGCCCCCTGCAAACGGTCAAGGCTTTGTGTCTCGTTCAAACCACTTTTGAAATCGTAGAGGATGATTGCCCGAAAAGGTTCCCTTTCGAGCTCCATTCTAGACAGCCGAATACTGTTCACATCAACAAACAAGTGAAGGCGATGCGCCGTTGAAACTTGCTTCACTTCTATGCTCTAGATACCACTACCGAACGTAATTGTTGGAATTCAAATACTGTGCCACAACAATGCGTATCTCAAAACTTTCGTAGTGACCCTCGTATTTCCTCATTGTCATAATCTGTCCGAAAAGGATAGATGTGATCTCATTGGGAAACGACAGTATGCAGTTTTGAAGAATTAGGACTGTTAATTAAGCAATCTTTTGGGGTTAAAATATTATTACCATCCTGCAATTTACTAATACGTACCGGTACTTTGATTTATTAGCGAAAAACCCTACAAATATATTCAGAAGAAGAGCATTTTGTAATAAAAGTTCTGCTATTAAAAATAGTTTTTATTATAATAATTCCGAAAATAAGGAAAATTGGTGAAAAAACAAAAATCCCAAAGTGTTACGTAACGAATGGGGGAGGGGTTCAGCCTTGCATTACGAAGTGTGACAAGGGGGAGGGAGAGGATAAAAATTGGTCAAAAATAGCGTTACGTAATATGTGGACGGCCCCTTAAGACTAATCATTGTGTGTATTGGTAGGTAGCCGGGCCAAAAATATGAGGGAGCGGTAGAAGTTTGGAGGCCGATTCCACCATATTATAGTTCATCATTATATTATAGCAGTTCATTTGCAAGCCTACCGTGAATATTTTAGGGGGCATACGCAGGGGTGGGTCCTGGGGTCCGCCTCCCGAAATCCCGACTTTTTAAAAATTTAATCTACTTTTAGGGGCAATTTTAGAAATTTTCATATAATTTAGCCACAAATTGTATTTGGACCCCTCCAAAACGCTTTACGCCCCTCTCGAAATAAATTTCTGGGTACGTCCCTGTTAGGGGGAACAGTAAAACTTTAGGGGGGCCCGGCTTCTAGTTCCCCTGTGGATACGGGCCTGTAGCCAAGGAACTAATCAAACACAAAAGCATCAATTGTCAGCTTTTTGAATGGCAAGTTACATTTTGTCAGCACTAATAATTGAATGCTTTTTTACATAAAAATAAGTTTATTTTCATACTTTGCTATTTTCGGATAACAAATAACTTTATTTCATTTAAGTATGTTTTTTCGCTTCATAATAATCTATTACCAAAAGACCATTAGTCAAAGTATAGCACTAGTAAACGGTCCACAATCAACTGCCAATGGTAATACGTATTAACATATTTTAATTTCAAAACAAATAATGGGGTTAAATCTGACCCCACGATAGTACTTATGCACTATAAAAATAACGATATTAGTAAAGAGTTAATATGAATTATGTTAATAGGAAATTAAATTAAAAATAGTTTACTCTATATAATCTAATTTAAGAAAAATAATGATAATAATAAAATAATGCAATAATAAAAAGATGGTAATAAAAAGTTTTTTATGGTAGTCCTGGATTCTCTCGTGTTGAGCAATATGGCTTTCCTCAATGCTGCTTCCAGAAGAGCGATAAATACGTATTATGAAGCACTCCAATTCACATTTTTGGTTAGCCAACCTCATATCAAGAAATGTCTCAAATTTATTTTTCAGACCTGCCCCCCCCCCTTCAAAACTTCTTGGATCTGTCCGCGATAACGGTTGTTGCCAATTAACCGATATTAGCCATATCGTACCTTTTGAAATATTTTCAAACGCTCTTTGCATAAGCAACAGTTTTCCGTATTCTTTATTTTTTCTTTCTTTTCTTTTTCGCCCTTTTACTTTCCTGGAAAGGGACTCCATGAGCAGTGTTTGGCACACGACCCACTCGGGAGAGTAATGCTCCCGGAAGTACGTTTTATCGCGCGCTACTCTAGCCAGCTGTTTTAAACGCTATCCTAGCCAGTTGTTTTAAGTTGGTCACAAAATTTATATCATGGAGTACAAGGGGAACAAAGCGAGCCCTACGGGGCTTCTCACCCGTTCCTACTACTACTACTACTACTACTTATCTGCACAAAAGTAAGTAAATAACATTTTTGAGTATTATTTTCATATTATTTTAATTTAAAAAGTGTTATAAAATATTTTAAAAATTGTAAAAAAAATCCTCGAGCCGGGTTTGAACTCACGCTAAAAGAGATTTTCATTATTAGGATATAGCTACACCACTCGGCCACGAAGGTCGACAACAACAACCATTTGATTTCTGCTATTTAAATGCAACGTGGCAAGAAATGGATAACGCCAACTAATCAGAACTGTATTTCTCGTTCTTATTTCCGGGAGCATTACTCTCCTGAGCTAGTCCTTTTGGCACAAGCTATGTGCGAACAGCGAGCAGCTCTGAAGTTGAATGTTTTCAAGGCCAAAGCCACCAACACATTTTGATAAGTACACTGTCGCGTGACTCATCCACAGCAGTAGCATTGTCTTTCCGTAAGATACTGAGATATTTCTTTGGCAGAAAATAGTTTTGAAAGGAACCAAAGACGACTGAATATAAAAACATTTAAAAGGTATATTGGGCCTGCAAGACTTACATGCTGGGCTTTACTTTGATGAATAAGGGCAACCACAGTACATGTTGTGTCACGAAAGTTGTAGTCTACGTGTCTGCTATGAGTTGGTCAGCTCGGTCAGGCTTGATTTTGTTTGTTGAGTACAGCACTTGAAATCCATTCATAATTCGATATGAGGGTTTCAACATGTGACAGTTCTAGTGGATTGTTAACATGCTTTAGCTACTAAAGTAGTGTCTTCATTATTCGATTTAAAAAGAACAAATAAAGCTTTTTACTTTGGGTTTTCTCTTTTGCCAAGTCTAGATGCATTGTAGAACACGTTGTGTATGGTTTCACGCCTTTCTACATCGAGAAATAGGAGGTGATGACGTCAAAACTTTAAAAAAATATTTTATTAGGCCGATATTTATTTTTTGGGGGGGGGGAATTTACTTTTGCACATAGAAGATTGAAATTTTCCACAAACATGCAGTCCACCGAACAAAATTTATCAGATTTTTTCAGATGATCTCTGCGTTAAAACTGGGGATCCATTAGGGCAAAAAGGTAAAAAAATATTTTTAAGGAGATTTTCACTCCTTAGATACACGATAGAGACATGTGAATGGTATCGTTTGAAAGGCAGTTCTGAAGAGAATTATGTACGACCCACGATTCTAGGATAAATAGGGATGTCTCAAGGAAATTTTTACACAAGATCCTGTTTTATATGGGAATCTGGGGTATTATGGATATATATTTTTGGCAGGCTTAATTTTGCACCTAGAAGATTGAAATTTGGACAAATATTCAGTCCACCGAATAGTATTTAAGAGATTTCTTTCAGATCTCTGCGTCAAAACAGAGGGGTCCAGAGGGGCAAAATTTAAAAGGATATTTTGACGAAAAATCTCTTCGTTCGCGATTTTCCCGCCTTAGATGCATGATAGAGACATGTGAAGAGTACCGTATGAAAGGTAGTTCTATTCTCAAGAGAATGATGGCAATCCATGATCCTAGAATAAACACGGATGTCTCAGGAAATTTTTTACCTGCCATCAGGATCTTTTGCGGTAGTCTGGGGCACTGTGGGGATTATTGATAAATGAAATACTTTTCCTGCCCTTACTATTCAAGATAGAAACTTGAATTTTTGTACACACATATAGTATTTCCCAGTAGATTTTAAAATGTCTGCGTTTACACGGGGGTCCAAAAGGACCAAAAAAATTAAAAATCAGAAAAACTTGTGATTTCTCTCAAAATTTCTCACTTCAGGGACACAATGGAGAAATGTAAATGGTACACTCCGATTCAAAAACATTGCGACAGCCAACGCCGTGCAGTTAGGCCACCAAATATACATCTCATCACATAGTCGTGTCAGGTAAAGAGACCCCTCTCTCACCTCCTTTCTTCTCTTCCATACTAAAATTAGCTAAAAACATCAGCGCAATTCTTATTTCAAACTATACATGTATTGGTATAGATAAAAAGAAATAACAAAATCTAGACAAAACAAGATTCATAGGTTAATGTAGGTAGAAACTGAAACACCCACAATGAAAAATTGAAACCAACGAATATCTATTACACATAGATTCAAAAACGAGCAGAGAGAGAGAGGACGAGAGAGCGAGAGAGAGAAGAGGAAAGGAGAGGAAAGGAGAAGAAGAAAAAGTAACGGGAGAACAGATAAAACTGTGGAATTCAAACGTAGTAAGAAAATAACCTAACATTATAAAGTTCCGTTTCCAGAAATCCAACAGTAATATGGAATTAACGTTTGTTTTTACATAGTTTTTAAGAACTTTCGAATATATAGACGATCCTTTAAATATTTATTATGTTACTTTCAAAATGGATAGCATACTCAATTTCAAGTAGAACTGTAGATCTCAGAGACACATCTAGTATAATGTCAAAGGTTTAACACACATGCTTTGTTTCCGCGTGGTTCGATTGCAAATTCGGTAGTGTTCGTTGGACGTAATGATTCAAAATACATTCTAATATACCCAGTACATAGCGTTGGTCATATCTTCCATTTCAGACTACTAATGCAAACTGATCGAAGAAAACGAAACGAAAAGAAAAAAGAAAGAAAGAAAAAGAGAAAATTGAGGAGTGCTTTTTTATTGCTAAATATATATCAGATATAACTTATATTAAAAGTCCAAACTGTATCGTAATGGAAAGTTACAAATGTTGGAAAGGAAAAGTTCATGTTTCTCATAGATGTAGCATCTTTCAAATTTCAAAGTGAATAAAACACATTGAATTTTAGGATGGAAACAAATATTGTGTCGAACTAGTAAAATAAAATTTTGTTTTCAAATAAACAGAGAGGTACCATTTTCTAGTCTTTTCCAAAGAGTTATCTGTTCCGAACCTCCAGCATTGATTTAATCTCTTCCGAATATAACGTAATTTGCACAGAGAGAAAAAACACGCTAAGAGCTCATACGCATCATCGCGTCAGTCGTATGATGTTGGTTAGGTTATAGAGCACCACTGGATCGAGGAATTTAAATCCGTAGTAAACCGGTAATTCGACTAAGATTCGATAACCCAGAGGATAAAAAAGAGGTTTTACTTATTTCCTTGCGATTAAACAGTATTTCTGTCAGAGATGACTATTACCGTTGATGTTATCCCCAGAGCACAAAAACACGACGCCAAAGTTAACAGTTAATTAGATTCCCCAGACCAGGTATATGGGGCGTCTGCTCCGTTTTAACTTTGGAATATGAACTGCATGTATGTGTGAGAGGAAGAAAAGTGAAAAATGCAAAGACAGATAGGGAAACGTCAAGAAAGAGAGAGAGACGGGACGAATATAAATATGAAGCATACTTACTATTGCAGTGTATGATGTAAAACGCACACACTATTCACTCGAACTATCGCCAGTGATGCCTTGTAAGTTTTGCATCAGAAGATGAATCTCTGTTTGCAGCTATTATTTTATGTGAAAAAATCATACTACCTGATGGGCAATCTAACCAAGATTTTCCATTTGGACGTCTGACACGTTACCACTACACCACCGATTGCTTTAGCCAAACTTTGTTTAACAAATAGTTCTTCTTAATGGTTAAATGGTTAAACTTTCTTAGAACGATAACACGAAAATTGCATACTGCAGATCAATGATGTATTTGAAATGTCCTGGTAATTCCCTTGCCCTTTCCCAACCAACATTCATAAATCGTCTCTATCATGATACAGGTGTTTGCTTTCATATTCTTACGTAATGCTTGTCCAGTATGATAAGTCGATTCTTCACAATCACGTTGTAAAAATATTAACTTTGACGTGAATAAGATTTGAACCTATGTTAGATAGCTGTATTATTCACAAGGCCACTGCGTTAACCCAACAATTTCATGCCACCTGAAATTAGAAGCTAAATGTTACTTACTTTAGGTGTGATCTTTGGAACGAATCAAAGTGCTAAACGAAGTTGATTTATTCGACGGCCTAGAGAGAAATTAGTGTCCACTAATAAAGGAAATGCATACAATCTAGGAAAAATTACATAAATAAAACATATTTTTCAGTAATTTCATCGTGCAAGTTCAAAAGTACGTGAATAATAATAATAATAATAATAATAATAATAATAATAATAATAATAATAATAATAAATGTGTACATTCACACTATAGTATTCTATTATTATTATTATTATTATTATTATTATTATTATTATTATTATTATTATTATTATTATTATTATTAATAATACTATTATCAATTACCCGCTTCATTGGGTTAAATTGAGAACAAATATTAATATGGTCCGTTACTCCGTCACTGTTTAGTATTACTAAAGCTCTCTTTGATATCGGTCATTTTCGATGAGTTTTATATATCCCCTCCCCACCCTATGTTGTGGGGCACGGCATCTGCAGTATCATTGTTGATCTCAGCGAGCCGGAAAACTGTGAATTCGACACTGATATTGGTTATTTCGATCATTTTTATATGTCTCCCCCTCCTCCCAGTAGAGGGATTTAAACAGCATGAGATGTTTCACTATTAATCTCAACGACTCAAAAAATTACAGATTCACCACTTATACCAGTTATTTTTTGTTCTTTGTTAAATGTCGCTCCACCTCTTCATCTCTTAAGTTCCAACGTCCAAGTAATATGACAGAAACCACCTCAGGTGCGAACTTCATCTAGGTTGAAAATTTGATCGTGATGGATCATTTGTTTCGCGAGTTATCAATTTTTATTTATACTTTTTAACTTCTCCCTTTCCCTCGTCGAAGTAAATAGATAAATGCTATCTTAGGCCCGAACCTGATCTGTGTTGAAAATTTATTTGAGATTCGTCGGGTGGTTCAAGAGTGATGAAGTCATAAAGACAGCCACTTTCATTTTCAGTTTTTTTTACATGTACCTCCCTCTCACTGGCCTCTAAGTTGCACCGTCAAACTGAAATGACAAAAGTAGTCCCAGATCCGAACCTTATCTATATTGAAAGCTTTATAGAGATCAGTCGGGGTGTTCAAGATATTAGGAGCCACAAACATAGTTACTTTCAATTTTTAATGTAGATTATTATTATTATTATTATTATTATTATTATTATTATTATTATTATTATTATTATTATTATTACAATTTGCTTACTTTTGAACTTGCACGGAGAAATCACTGCAAAATATGTTTTATTTTCACATTCATTCCTCGATTGTAAGTATTTTTTTATCAGTGGGCACTTATTTCTCTCTAGGCCGTCGAACAAATCAATTTTGTTGTGCACTTTTTTCCAAATAACGTTACAGGAAGAAGCCGATTCGTTACAAAGATCAGGGCTAAAGAAAGTAATATTCGGCTTGAAATTTTAGATGGCATAATAGTTTTTTTTTGTTTGTTTGTTTCTAAGCCTCCACTTCCCCCTGCCTTGGCCGATTACTTTCGGACTTATTTATGGCAGACGCAACTGCCTCTTGCCTTTGTTCTTTCTCTTATACTTTGATGTTTCTTTGTTATCCCTCTGTCTTTTCGGCTTCAAACCTCAGCAGATATAGGTGAGGCACATTTCTTTTCAGCATGGCACCTAATATTTAAAACCATGCCCTTATATTTCTCTCTTTTTTGTTTTTATTTTTTATTTTTCTTTATTTATCCTTTTACATGCAGAAAATAACCCGAAAGAAGAAAGAAAATAATTGATTAGTACTTAAGCTAAATGAGTGGGAAGCAGCGCATTCCCCACCCTGAAAAGTACAAATTTAAAAGAAAAATAAACAAAACACAGTGTAGAAATCAACATCTCATTTGCTGTTAACTGTCTTGTAGTTTCTTCTTTCTTCCATCATTCTCTATGCTTTTATCACATTGTTTCCCATATGCGTTTATTACACTAACACTCACAACACTGTCACACACACAATGTTTATAGAGGTTATAGAAATAATAACGAAATAAATAAATAAATAAATAAAAAAGAAACGTAAGTTTGTACTATAGTTCTGTGTGTTTGCCAGAACTTTAAAATTGTTTCTATTAGAATTTGATTTTTTTAAAATTGTATCTTTTCAAAGTGCCATTTGTTCAATTACCTTCTTCGTTGGGTTCGTTCATTCCATACGTTTCTCACTACATGCTCTGTTATTTTTTGAAAGTTATCGAATTTTGTTTTATCCTGCCGTAAAGTAGTCCAATCTTCATCACTAAGTTCATCTCTGAGATTCCTTATTTCTTCACTAGTTACGTAATTTTCACAATTCCATATTACGTGTTCAGGTGTTTGGATTTCTCCACATGAACACATTTCGTCATTTTCAATATTTAATCTTTTTAAATGTGTTTTGAAGGGCCCATGTCCCGACAGCGCTTCCATAGTTTCCTTCTTTATTTCACCAATTTCTTTTCTCACTTAGATAGTTGGTATGTATTCTTTGAGCTTTTCCTCTTTTGTTGTGTTGTACCAATCCTCCTGCCATTTTCTTTCTATCAACATATTTAGTTCGTCTTTGTTATTCGGATTTGTACCTAGAATCTCTATTATTTTTATGGTTTCATTATTTGTTTTCCATCGTTTTATAGCTTCTCTAAGTATTTGTTAGTGGATTGGTTCTTCTAGTGCAAGCACTTGTAAGGATTCTATCGGTAGTGTTTTGATTATTCCTATTGTTCTAATTATAACTCCTCTCTGAACTCTGTTTATTTCTTCCCTTATTTTTTTATTTGCAAATATTCTGTGAGCCCAGATGCTGGCACAGTATTTTACTGTTGGCATTATTACAGCATTGTTGTACGTTTGTAGGGTCTTTTTGGGTATCTTATAGTCTTTTCTTGCAATTGTAATTATTTTATGTGCTACTTTCTTTCCTTTGTCAGTTACGTTTTCGACATGTTTAGCATAGTTCAGTTTATCGTCAATCCATACTCCCAAATACTTGAATTCTTTCACTCGTTCAATTTTTTGATTGTTAATCTTTAATATTGGATCTCATTGTATAGATTGACCAAATATCGTGTATATAGTTTTATTTCCTGATAGTTTCCGTTTATTTATTTCGCACCATTTCTGAAGCGTGTGTAAGACTTGGTTCCCTTTCCTCTCAACTTCGTCTCTTGATCGTGCTGATACGACTATTGCGATATCATCTGCATAGCCGACTACTCCTTCCGTGTCTTCCGTAATTTCCAGTGTTTTAGGCAGGGTTCGATAACGATGCCCCACATCGTTGGACCGCATATGGATCCATGTGGACATCCCTTTGTTGTATATGTGGTAATGTTATTATTTGGTGCCTTGTAAGTGACCTGTCTTTCGTTGCATTATTCTAACATTAGTTCGTATATTGATTTAGGTACTTTCATTTTTTTAACTTGTTTGAAGAGTGATGGCCACCACAAATTGTCAAAAGCTCCACTGATATCAACATAGATTACTACCTGGTACTTGTCTATTTTTCCATTTTCTATTAATTCTAAAAGCCTCCTTATAGCTGTCTCCGTACTTTTCTTCTTCCTAAAGCTATGCTGTAGCTTATCTCTTTCTATGTTTCGATATTTGCTAAGTCTGTTAGTGATTACCCTTTCGAATATTTTTCTTATTATATTTAAGAGACAGATAGGTCTATATGCCTTAGGGTCGTCATTTCTTTTATCTTCGCTCTTTTTTATTACCAAGTTTGAGTGTTTCCATATTTTAGGAATTATTTTCGTCTTGAGGCATAAATTGTAGAGTCTTGATAGATATGGTGACTATGTATCTGCATTTTCCAGGAAAATTTCTGATTTTATCATGCCTGGACCTGCTGCTTTCTTCTTTTTTAACATTTTTATGTAATTACTTATTTCTTGATTGGTTGTTTCTTCCATAATTTCGTCGTTTTTTGGTAAAATTTTCATTTCTTCCCTCATTTGTTTGTGCACCTCGTCATCGTCTTCTTTTTCGTCCTTGGGTAAAAGTTTTTCCACTAAAAATTTTATGATGCTTTCCCATCCTTCAGTAAAACTTCCGTCATCTTTTCTTAAGGTTGAGAGAGTTGTTGGCTTCCTTATTTTCTGACTAATTATTTTATATGGTTCACCCCAAATGTCTAGGTTAGTATTTTCTTTAAGGTAGGTCTTCCAACTATTTACTTTCATTTCTTTTATTTTGTTTTCATACATTTCTTTTTGCTCCCTGTATTTTGTTAGTCGTATTTGTTTCAATTCTATTTCCCACATCTCTTGACAGTGTAGGGTTAACGCAAAGGCCTTATGAATAATATTGCTATCTACGAGGGCCATCCAGAAAGTGATACCCGTTTGCGCCGCTTAAAGCGCTGATGACTCGGAAAGCGGTTGGACAAGGTCATACCTCGTCAGCGGCTTGTCTGCCTGCTCTGTGCGAGGTCGCGTGATGCTAGCAGTGCCTGTGTTGTGTCTGTGCTCATTTATAATGATTAAACGAATTGAGAACCCCGCAAGTTTTGAAGTGAGGGCCGTGATTAAATTTCTTAATGAACGAAACGTTCGACCTTGTGAAATTCATCCCCAATAAAAGGAGGTGTATTGAGACAATGTGATGGACGAGTCGTCTGTTCGGAGCTAGTGTAGCAACTTCAACCTGGGGAGGGGTAGTACACACGACGAGGAGCGTTCAGGGAAACCGTCTGTCATTACTGACGAACTGATGAGGTCAGTAGACGAATGAGTGAGGAACGATCGGCGCGTCACAATTGTTGAACTCTCTGAACATTTTAATAATCTGTCTCGGCTTTCTGGCGGGAAAAAGATTTGACAGCGAAGACGAAATTAAAAGAGGCGTGACTACGTATCTCAATACGCTGGCGGCGGAGAACTATGGCGCTGAAATACAAAAACTCGTCACACGGTATGACAAATGTCTAAATTTGCTTGAAGATTATGTGGAGAAGTAGTGTAAAGCATGCTCTTTCCAATAAAAATGTGTATATATGTTATAATGTACTAATGTGTCTTTATTGCACAAACGGGTACCACTTTCCGGAAGACCCTCGTAACATAGTGATTGTGAAAAATCGACTTATCATACTGGACAAGCAATACATAACAATGTGAAAGCAAACACCTGCATCATGATAGAGATGATTTGCCAATGTTGGATGGGGAGGAGCAAAGGAATTACCAGGACATTTCAAAGATATCATTGACCTGCAGTATGCAATTTTCGTGTTATCGTTCTCAGAAAGAAACACTACACCATTTGTTAAGCAAAGTTTTGCTAAAGCAATCGGTGGTGTAGTGGTAACGTGTCAGACGTCCAAATGAAAAATCTTGGTTCGATTCCCCATCAGGTAGTATGATTTTTTCGCATAAAATAATGGCTGCAAACAGAGATTCATCTTCTGATGGAGAACTTACAACGCAATACTAGCGATAGTTCGAGTAAATAGTGTGTGCCTTCTATATCATACACTGCAATAGTAAGTATGCTTCATATTTATATTCGTCCCGTCCCTCTCTCTCTTTCATGACGTTTCCCTATCTGTCTTTGCATTTTTCACTTTTCTTCCTCTCACACATACATGCAGTTCATATTCCAAAGTTAAAACGGAGCAGAAGTCCGATATACCTCGTCCGGGGACTCTAATTAACTGTTAACTTTGGCGTCGTGTTTTTGTGCTCTGGGGATAACATCAACGGTCCTAGTCATCTCTGACAGAAATACTGTTTAAACGCAAGGAAATAAGTAAAATCTCCTTTCTATCCTCTGGGTTACCGAATCTCAGTCGAATTAATAGTTAAATACGGATTTAAATTCCTCGATCCAGTTGTGGTCTATAACCTAACCAACATCATACGACTGACACGGTGAGGCGTATGAGCTCTTAGCGTGTTTTTTTCTCTCTGTGCAAATTACGTTATATTCGGAAGAGATTAAATCAATGCTGGAGGTTCGGAACAGATAACTCTTCGGAAAAGAGTAGAAAATGGTACCTTTCTGGTTATTTGAGAATAAAATTTTATTTTACTAGTTCGACACAATATTTGTTCCCATCCTAAAATTCAATGTGTTTTATTCATTTTGACTTGAAAGATGCTACATCTATGAGAAACATGAACTTTTCCTTTCCGACATTTGTAACTTTCCATTACGATACAGTTTGGACTTTTAATATAGGTTACATCTGATAGATATTTAGCAATAAAATAGCATTCTTCAATTTTCTTTTTTAATTTTTTCTCTTTTCTTTTCATTTAGTTTTCTTCGTTCAGTTTGCATTAGTAGTCTGGAATGGAAGATATGACCAACGCTATGTACTGGGTATAGTAGAATGTATTTTGGATCATGACGTCAAACGAACACTACCGAATTTGCAATCGAACCACGCGGAAACAAAGTTTCTGTGTTAAAGCTTTGACATTATCCTAGATGTGTCTCGGAGATCTACAGTTCTACTTCAAAATTGAGTATGCTATCCATTATGAAAGTAACATAATAAATATTTAAAGGATCGTCTATATATTCGAATAGTTCTTAAAAACTATGTAAAACAAACGTTAATTCTATATTACTGTTGGATTTCTGGAAACGGAACTTTATAATGTTAGGTTATTTTCTTACTACGTTTGAATTCCACAGTTTTATCTGTTCTCCCGTTACTTTTTCTTCTTCTCCTCTCCTCTCTTTTCCTCTTCTCTCTCTCGCTCTCTCTCTCTTTCTCTCTCTGCTCATTTCTGAATCTCTGTGTAATAGACATTCATTAGTTTTAGTTTTTCATTGTTGGTGTTTCAGTTTCTTTCTACATCAACCTATGAATCTTGTTTCGTCTCGGTTTTGTTATTTCTTTTTATCTATACTAATACTTTTTATCTATACTATACCTATTCCAAACCAGGGGCCGTGTTTATGTGTGGAGAACGCCCAAAGTAGCTTATGATCTGCAGTGTCTCCGCCCAACTGTGAAACATGGCGGGGGCTCGGTGATGCTGTGGGCCGCCATATTATGGTTTTCACTGGGTCCTGTGGTCACACTTAGCGGACGAATCACTGCCAACGATTATGTCGCAATGTTAGGAGACCATTTGCATCTTATGGTTCGGATGTTGTTCCCGGAGAATGACGCCATCTTCCAGGATGATAATGCACCCATTCACACAACTGGCGTTCTTGCAGCATGGTTTGAGGAACATGGGGATGAAGTTCAATACCTCCCCTGGCCCGCCCAATCCCCAGATCTCACCATAATTGAACATCTGTGGTCCGTCTTGCAAACACGACTCCGGCGACGATTTCCACCTCCATTGTCTCTCACAGAACTGGCCAATGCACTGCACGAGGAATGGTGTAAAATTGCACTTGCTACCGTTCACGACCTCTATGCCTCCATCCCACGTCGCATAAAGGCTGTTCTGAAGGCGACAGGTGGCCAGACACCATATTAATCTGGTAAGTTGCAATTTCGTTCAGGTGTTTCCATTTTTCTGATCACCATCTGTATATTCACCAGCTGAAATGCGATGGGCAGGGGGAAGTTATGAGTAAATAGATGATCAACGATCCGGGGCGGAGCAAAATTAACTACGCAACTGGTCATATATATTTCTTTCTCCTGATTTCCACTCTTGATCTCAGGCATTTTAGCCATGGAATTGTATTTATCTGGCCTTTTATCGCGGGGCCTTTTTGATGCGGAGCTTCTTTGACACGGCCTGTTTTAACGCGGGGCATTTTGTAGTGCGGCCCTTTCGACTCGAGAACTTTTGACACGGGACCGTCTTCACCCGTGTCCTTTTAATGCGAAGTCCTTTTTCACTCGGGCATTTTTAGATAGAGCCCTTTTGTCACGGAAACCTTTAGACTTGAGCGCTTTTGACAGCGGGGCTCTTTTGACTTGGACCCCTTTGTCGCCGGTCCCTTTCGACCGGGGTCCATTTTACTTGGGCATTTCTGTCCTCGCCTTTTTGTCCGTGTCCTTCTGACATAACTATATATATATATATATATACATACATACATATATATATATATATATATATATATATATATATATATATATATATATATATATACATCAATCTGCGTGAGGCAGGGCAGGGGGCAGGTATGATTAAATAAATGATCAATGATCAGGGCGCAGTAAAATTAGTTACACCACTTGTCATATCTCTTTCTTTTCCTGATTTCCACTCCTGATCTCAGGCTTTTTCGCCGTGAAATTATATTTGCCGGGCCCTTTTGACGCGGAGCCTTTTGAGTCGGGCCTTTTTGACGCAGGGGTCTTTTGACTCGTCAACTTTTCACGGAGGCCTTTTTGACTCGGGCTTTCTTTCGCGGTGCCCTTTCGCCTGTAACCCTTTTGAAATGGGATCGTTTTGACCCGTGTCCTTCTTGAGGTGAGGTCCCTCGGACATTTTTGAAAGGCCTTTTTGTCGCGACGTCCTTTTGATTCTGGCCCTTTTGAAGCGGTGCTGTTTTGATTCGCATCCTTTTGTGCTGGGCCCTTTCGACCGGTACCCTTTTGATTTGGGCATTTCTGTTCTTGTCCTTTGTCCGTGCTTTTCTGACATAGAAATATATATACCAGCTGAAATGCGGGTGGCAGGGGGAAGGTATGAGTAAATAGATGATGGACGATCAGGGCACAATAAAATTAGTTACGCCAGTGGTCATATGTATCTTTCTCCTGATTTTCTCTCCTGATTTTAGGTTTTTAGCCGTGGAATTGTATTTGCCGACCCATTTGACGCGGGGATCTTTTGACTTGGCTCCTTTTCACGCGGAGCCTTTTTTACTCGGGGCCTTTTCTCGCGGAGTCATATTGACTCGGGTCATTTTGACGCGGGACCGTCTTGACCTGTGCCCTTTTGAAGCGGGGTCCTTTTTGGCCCGACTTTTTTGACATTAGGCCCTTTTGACTCGGCCTCTTTACTCGCAAGGATATTTTCACTCGTGTCCCTTTGAGGCGTTGTCCACTTTGTCCAGTTTTTTTTTACATAGGGCCCTTTTGTTTCGGACTTTCTTCCCGCGATGATCTTTTGACCCGAGCCCTTTTGACGAGGGGAACATTTTCACGCGGTGCATTTTCGACTCGGGTAGTTTTCTCGCGGGGCCACTTTTGACGTTGCTTTTTTGACGCGGTGCCTTTTAAAACCGAGCCCCGTTTTGACTCGGACCTTTCTATCCTCGCCCTTTTTCGGGCCCTTCTGACATGGAACCATATATATATAACGATAACGCAGTAGTTCAAATGCGTGGGACAGGGGACGAGTATGAATAATGGATTATCCAGGGCGCAGTAAAATTAATTACGCCACTTTTCATATCTCTTTCCTTCTCTTCCCTCTACATTATATCTGGAGATGTATGTTTTGACTAATGGGTTACAGTGGCGATTTTAAAAAGTAAGAGGATATATGTTATCAATGGTAAACTATGACTTTTAATATATATTTGGCAATAAATCGAAAAACTCTATATCGGTATTTTGCCCCCCCCCCCCGTTCGAAAAAATTCTTCGGGCGTTAGTGATTATCATGTTGGTTAATTACCGTATTATATTATGCTATACATGGAATAGATACTTCTGTTTTTTATTTAATAATAAGAACCTTATTTACATTTATTACAACCCTTGCTTGACGACAGCGAAACATAATCCTGTTCAGCATGTTTAGTTTCCATTCTGAAATAAGGACAGTGAGACGAAAGAAATAATTCACGCATACATTTAGGACTTAGAAAAGTGTCCTGCGAACATGTCGTGTTAAATTCCCGAAGAGTGAAATGCGCTAGTAGTGAAAAACTGAGAATACGAATCTTTTCAGAGATGATAGTGTACTTATGCTTCAAATCTGTGTCTTTACTCCCTATATCTACGTTATTTCCCTAGTCAAAATAAAAACTGTTCAAAATTAATCACAATTTCTTATGCAACCATCCCTTCCTTGGAGTACTGCGCGGTCACATACCCGTCACGGCGATGTAAAGGTACTTTTGGCGACGAGGATACAACACTCTCACGCTAAAACACACAAAAAAAAATGAACTACACTAGTTATATTATTTGTTTCATGGCAGACATAAGTCTTTGACCAGGGTATGGCGACTGCTTTGAAACACACATAGAGTATGAGAATTAGATCTGTCGTATCTGTAGTTTCGTGTAGAGAAAAAACAAACTTGTGAACCAGAGGTTTAAGAACAACTTATATTATTAATATCAACTTTGTAGAAGATTATTATTAATTTATATCATCATAAAAGAAACACGAAAAACTTTTTGAAACGAAGAAAAATAGCATATAACTTTGCAAGCGGAGGCAAAGAAACCTAACGTAACTAGACTAAAGACGAATCGTTTACAGCATAGTGATCGTGCTTCAGTGGTCAAGGCTCTTGGCCAGTGATCTTGAGGTGCTGGAGCGAATCCTATTTCATTCAAAATAAATAAGTTGTGTATTTTGTTTGAAAACATCTGTAATGTTGATAATTTAATGAAAACCCTCCGAGTACTCACTTACATACAGGTATTCCTGCTTTTTGCCAGTCAATTTGAGATTTAACAAGCAATTGTTTTGAACGAACTGAAAGGCTTTGTATTTATGCAAGACAGAATAAGTAACGCTTTAGATGAGTGGTTAGAGTTGTGGTTTTCTAAACTGGAGACCCGCGTTCGATTCTCGCTCTTAAAACGTTTTAAAATGTTTCATTTACAAGACTGAGCTCCAGTCAGATGCTGCTAAGTGAAAGATAATCTCCAGTAGAGAAATTCAATGATCTTCAAAATAAAGCAAGAAAAATAAATGGAGAAAACGAATTGCAGAGTTAATGCTATCAACAGTTCTATATTTGATTTTATCCGTTAATTTCGTGCATTTTGAAATATTCTCTCATTTTTTCTTTGTCTTTCAATCTGTAAAATTTCACAAACATTATAATAATCATGAACCCTCAGTTATATTTGTAATCTAACGGAAATATGTTAATAAGGGATAAGTTCTCCAACGCGTTTGAATGTTATCTAATATTGCATTTTTAATATTTACAAATAAATTACCAATAGTTAGCATTTTCAAAAAGTATTTAACGAATAATAAAATCTTTAATTTTTTCGTTCGAAGTAGTATTACGTATGAATCTGTAGCGCCAGAACCAATGAGATCAGGCCCTGTTAGACGCCCAAAACTTTCATTGAGGATAGGGTTCTTCCCCTTAAATCATACATCCATACTTTTAATTGGTTTACAGTTAGGACTAGCGCGAAATTCGGCGCAAAGCTTTCAGTTAGTTAAGAAAGATAATCTACCATATATACCGCATAATCTATCCTCATATTATTTGATACACGGATACGTATAGTTACTTGAAGTAAATAAATTTATTTATATAATCCTCATTTGAGTTAATTTTAAGATTAAGTAAGTGCCCTGAATATTATCTTCTCATCAACTCCTCTGATATCTGTATATTTTTCCAAGTGGCTTTGTATAGTTTTACGTGTGTATCATACAAAGAGGAAGTACTGTGAGTACAAGTATCTAAAGACTCCCTTTTGTCATTTCGTCAGCCCGCGTTTTGCTCCACTTCCGCACGAAATCACTCTTTACGATTTGTGCTTTTAATAGTTGGGGGCAACTTCACGCTGCTGTGCTAGGTACTAGCAGGCGTAATTAATCTTGGAGCAGGCGTTAGTTGGGTTGCCTAAGTAATTCATTTTGTGCCTCAAGAATTTCTGTGGCCCACTCTATACTGGCAGCAGTAATTAAGGCAAATATTTGTACACCTCCAGTTGGACTTCTTTGACAATAGATGTTCTCTATATTGCATTATTTTGTCGAAAATTAGCAAGTGCTTTCAGTAACATAAGCCTATGTGTTGGAAACAAGGTATTACTGATATTTTATTATTATTCGTATTGACTGAAACGGAAGCATAATACATATATCTTTTGTACTTAATACCTTACATCTTTGAATAATGTTACAAGTATCAAATTGTTCCCTGCATCCCTATCCATATGTTTAAAAACTGTCAGTGAATAAATAATTTATACCCACGTATTTGGCGCTACATATTAATAAAAAATCCGTCACGAACACTTCTAAGAATATATTTCAGAAAATAAATAACTAAATAAGGATGCCATATATTGATACAAACAATTAGATGTCAGTTATTCACTGCTTTATATTTTTTAAAATTTTTATTTTATCAGTGTGAGCTCAAGGAAATAAACAGCTCCAGTTTTCAGCATGAGAAACACATGTAGCTGCACGCAATAATGAAACACTGGCCTACAGTACTAATATATATATATATATTTATACAGGGTGTCCATTATATAATGCAACCCGGAGTAGAACTTTTGAACGTGAAGCGATACACGAATAATGGATATACCAAAATGAAGCCTTGTACATGCATATGTTTTTAAACTTGGAAGCAACCATTGAAGTACACTAGGAACTTCACAGTGTTGCCAAATGTAACCGAAGGTATAATTTTTTTTTTTATCAAAACATGTAAATTTCTCGTACCTAATACGTATTGATGTTCTGTCGTTAATTTTCAGTTTGTTTAGTTAGAGTAACTTGGAAACTATAAAGCAGGAAAAAGAACTTTTCATTTCCACTCATAACTTATCGGATGAGGCCTCTGTAAGGGGAACTAGAAAATAATAGTTTTTATAAATTAACTTTCTGAATTAGCAACTTTGCTGATGTTTCAGTGCATTAAAAGGTGTGTAACGATATGTCTACATTATGCAATTCCTGAAAACAATCAAAAGCAAACTTTGAAATGTTCATGATAAAACGTTTACTTACATACCCCCGGGGACACTGCTACTATGTAACGTGCCTCGATGGGCGCCGTTCTGGGCCGCTGGATATAAGATCCAGTACTACTATATAATGAATTTAAGGGGTTAGATTTGTTAAACTTATATTATCTTTCCAAAGAAATAATACTGATATTTTATCAGATCTAGAGGTAATACTTATCGAACTGTAATAATTTAGCCTTAAAATTCAAATATATTAATAAGGCTCTTACGAACTATCCTAGTCTTATTTAGTTTTATAGGTGATTTAATAGCTGGATCTTTATAACTGAAAATCAGTAATTAATCTTTTCTTATTTTATTTTGTAAAACAAATTTCAACTAACAAAAAAAAAACATATCGAAAAAACAGATTAAATATTATAACAATTGAAGAATATTAAAAGTTATGAAATATCTTTGAGTATATTCTTCTTTTATACAAGACAACACGTGCTCAAGTAGGTCAACAAGGTACATTAACTGACTCCACTTAAATTACTTCAATATTATAATAAATCGTTGAATACTAATTCCTTTTAGAATTCCTTCTCAATTCATAAAGAATTTATAACAATTTAATATATCTTACTATGCAATATAATTTGAATAAATTACTAGTAATTTTATGAAAATGTTTAACACTCACCATTGGACCATGACTCTATTATGCCCGACAAATACCAGCCAGGTAAACTATATCACAATATTGCCTCTCAATTTCCAGACTATTATAACACACCAAATATATATATATCTATCTATCTATCTATATATATATATATATATATATATATATATATATATATATATATATATAACACTATAACAACTTCGTGAGAATTTTTACACTTTTAACTAATACACCAATTAGAACACTTAAACTATAAGAGCAATAACTGTATTCCGAGGAATTTAAATATAAGATATAGAACCAGTATTAATTCGATGTGCCCAGTTCTACATTTCGTTCCGAATGGCCGCTTAGGTAACCCGCAGCTCATTCGAAACTCAGTAGTTCTTAAGTTTTCCTCTAGAGGCGCTGCACATGCCGAGTGTTCGGACGTTTAACATAACTTCTAGGATAACATGGTTTCTTTTTGTTGTTTTTTTTATTTATAACCAAAATAAAGTGTGATAAAAGTTATCACACGCAACACATATCGCCCTCCCGGCATATAAAAAGTTGAGGTAACTTTTTATTTAATTAATTTAACCATATTTAGATATTCCATTGCAACCTTAATTATGAATAGATAGCATACGTTATTTTTAGTAGGTTAAGCTTATAACTACTTTCACACTACACTACTAACTACTAATTCTAACTAACCTACACTCAAACTAAATTCACTACATACAAAAATAAAAAAAAATTGACGAAACTAAACGAAAAAATCCCCCCAAAAATTCTAACATACCAATAACAACCTATCTACCACTCTAAGTTAGTTAAAATCTAATAGTTATTACTAAAGTTGCCTATCTATTCATAAATTTTACAATATTACTCATAAGTTTTTTTTAAAATATTCATTAATACCTTATATTCCACTATGAAGTTCAGGAGATTACAATTTTCTGTTTTGTTTCACATACATTTACAAAAAATTTTATCATCCATTATACTCATTCGATATAGCACCATTATTTTCCATCAATCTTTGGAACAATGTTTGGAATTATGTTTGGAACAATGTTTTGGAAGCTTCCATATATCCGTTTTTCCTTGACTTCCATTAATAAAACCATATTGGACATTGGACAATGACAATTTTTACAAACAATTCTCAATACATAAACATAAGGACATCCAGATCTGGAATACTGATAAAAAACATGCATTAGTAACACATTAAAAACCTTTTTTATATATAAATAAAAAAATGTATATAGCACTACATTTGACTAAATAGCTGACTAGATGGAATTATTTCGAATGAAGTTTTAATAAACTGACGAGATTTTTGTTTCTTTTTTTTAAAGCCTGACTAGATAAATACCTAATTTCTATTTAGCAATATTTACGTTGCATTATTTCTAGGCTCTCGGTACTTTTTCGTTAAACTTACATGGCTTTTTCTTATGTCCCTTGGATTATTCACGTTCACAACTCTTATAGTATTTCTACCTAAGAAACTTTCGATTTGATATGGCCCAAGCCATTTTGCACATAATGATTTAGTTCTCTTTTCCTTCAATGAAGACAAAACTTGAGACTTAATTAAGACTTTATATCCAACCTTATAATCTGTTTCTATTCGTCTTCGATCGTACAATTTCTTTTTACGTTTCCAGGCTTTATCTAGATTTTCCAAAGCTCTATTCCACAAATTTGGATCTTTTTTATTTAAATTCATAGTACTTATTTTCCATTTAACATCTAGAGGATTGCAAATGTTATAATTGAAAATTAAATCCATGGGACTACATTTAGTTTCTTCGTGGACCGCATTATTAACAGAAAATTCTATTTCCCATAGTCCTTTGTCCCAAGAACTCTGTTTATTACCAAAATAAATTCTCAAGGAATTTTTAATTGTATCCACGTATCTTGCACTGGGATTAGATGCCGCGTGATATGGTGAGATACTAATATCTTTAATCCCGTTAGCATATACAAATCTTTAAACTTCGCTGAGGTGAAGATTGAGTGATTGTCATGACATATACTGAGTATAAAACCATTTATACACATCAATTTATACAATTTATTAATTACACTTTGTGTAGATAAGACTTTTATCGGTTCTAAGAATACTCTTTTTGAAAAGGAGTCTACTACAATTAGACAATATCGTCCCGACTTACTCTCTACCAAAGGACCTAGCAAGTCTACAGCCCAGAGTCCGTTTACGATGTTCTTATACAGAGAGATTAATGTACCAGATTGTTTTCTGTTGTTACTTTTGTTTAATTGACAATCTACACAAGTAGATACGTATTCTTTTATATCTTCTAGGATACCTCTCCAAGTAAATCTAGCACAGATCTTAGCTATTGTCTTATTAATGCTAGCATGAGAACAAGGTAAAATTTGTGTATGAAAAAATTCAATAATGCTAGTAACTAACTTCTTCCGTAAGCAAACCTTATATGGATTTCTAATAGCCATGGTCTTTTTACAAAGAATTCCTTGGATTATTTTATAACCTTCAACCTCTTTCCTAGCTCTTATATCTTTAATAATATTCTCTAACTCTGGATCTTTGAGTTGATGTTCTTTTATGGAAATATTAGCGTAAGGCATATTCCAGATGTTAATTAAGCAATAATTATTAACCTGTTCTGCATGGGATGGTTCGGTTTCTATTTCTTCAAAATTGTTATGATCATATAATCTAGATATGAAATCTGCTGAAATATTCATATTGGAGGCTATAGATTTTATTTCAAAATTAAACGCAAAAAGTCTATACAATAGCGATCCATATCGCTTAACCCTCCTCATATTTCGAGCTCCTCCGTGGCTAAGCGGTTAGCGTGCGCGCCTTTGGCGTGGGAGACCCGGGTTCGGTTCCCGGCGGGAGCTCATGTGGTTCGGATTCCACGTTAATCAGTAGGTCCACGTCTCATATAGCCTCGCTGCTGAAAGGGACGCTAAACTAAAATCAACTCAACTCAACAACCTCCTCATATTTCTCAAAGCATATACTAAACGAGAATGATCCATCCTAAGTTCGAAAGGATTATGTAGGTACGTACTGAAACGTTCCATTGTTTCAATTGCAGCTAACATTTCCAAAAAAATATATAGGTTTATTAAAGTCGTGTTTCTTTAAACGCCGACTGTAAAATGCAACGGGAACTAAGTTATTATTCTCATCGTACTGTTGGAGGACCCCGCCTAAACTCTTGAGAGAGCTGTCAGTATTGACTATAAATTTCTTACTTAAATCGGGAAGTTTCAACATAACATGGTTGGCAAATAACTCTTTTACATCGTCGAGAGCTTTCTGCTGTTCTGCTCCCCAGGCAAATTCTGCTGAAGCCCCACGTAAACGTTCAATTGGTTCCATGACCTCATGGAATTGTGGTACAAACTTCGCATAATATTGTAAGAAACAACACAAAGATATTAAACTCTTTTTAGTTTTAGGTGCAGGTAGTTTTCTTATGACCTCTAACCTTGAAGGATCCATATACATTTTCCCATTCTCTATTATATAACCTAAGTATGAAATCTTACTGGAAAAGAAAGTACATTTCTTAGTTGACAAAGTTAATCCTTTTTTTTTCAAGTAATCCTAACACTTTTTCCAATAGTTTTTTATGGGAATCGACAACTGGACTTTTACATATGAGGTCGTCCATGTACCGTTGAACCCCTTCGTTTTTCAATGGATATAATAACTCACTTAAAATTTTAGAAATACATGACTACCTGCAGCCAACCCAAAAGGTAAGACCTTAAATTCATACACTCCCCTATGCGTAAGAAAGGCTGTAAGGTGTCTACTTTCTTTTGTTAAAGGAATTGTTAAATAAGCCTTTAAAATATCTAGATGAATAAATACTTTTCCATCTGATAATTCTGCCAATATATCTTCAATCCTAAGAGTGAACTGTGTGTTTAAATACAAATGACGATTAAGATCCGAATAATTAACAATTAACCTCTTGGATCCGTCATTATTGTTCACCAGGAAGCATGGAAATACATAATCGCTATTACTAGGCTGAATTAAATCTGCCTTTAAAATTTCATCCAAAATTTTATCCATTTCGCGTTGCGAACTGCGAGATAATGCATAAGCTTTCTTACGTATAGGAGTGTAGTCGTTAAGCTGTATTTTATACTCAAAATCTTTTATTTTTCCAACCTACGATGCAAAAACTTTAGGATATTTATTATAAATCTCATCAACGTACCCTTGTAAGTCTGGGTTGGCCTCAAGTGCATCTGGATCCACCCTCAACGGACAAGACAATTGCTCCTTATGGGTATTAGTACTGCTATCAATAGAAGGAACAACTGCACTGGCAACACTGCAAATCCCATGAACTGGACCATTGAGATGCCCCTCTCTCTCCGACACCATTGTCTGAATAGATGAATTTCCATCAGTGTCTGACTCACGCAAGAATAGCTTGGAAGTGTTTATGGCCGCTTCACTACAAAACAAATCACACGCACCAGTTTCTGTTTTCAAATTAGGGGGGAGGGTGTTTAAAGTAAAGTTTAATGGTACGTGAGCACCTTCCAATAGGAGAAACAACTTATTGTTGACTAAGTCAATATTGGCTTTTAGAGACTTAAGTTCATTAATTCCAACTATGAACACTTGTTCTAAGTCATTCACTAAGAAAAGTTTCATTCGATATAAACGGTATTTGAACTTAATTGGAATTATCACACACTGATCTAACGTTAACTTTTGTTTATCAAACCCAATTCCTATAAATTTTTCATTAATTATCTTAATTGGGTATTTTAACTGTTTATTCCAATTAATAAACCTTTGTTTGTTTATTACTGACGTTATAGAACATGTGTCCAAACCACCTCTTATATTTTGTCCCAACACAGAAGCATCCACCCCACTGCTGCAGTCAAAGTTCCACAGGAATCGGCGTTTTCTTTTTCTATTTTATTTTTATTATCACTATCTTTAGTTTCAGAATACGAAAATCTTCTGTCTCTTAACTCTCCTTGTTGAGAACCACGACTAAATATATTTTCATTTCTCCTAAATTGCTGTTTATTACTTTTATAGCTGTTCCCTCCAGAACCACCACTGAAACCGAAGTCTCCGCGCTGTTGGTCATGCGTATTACTATCTTTCACTTTCGTATTAACTGGTATCGCTTTTGGGACCACTTCTTGTTGTTCTAATGGTTCTCCCTTACGTTCATGACTTTTACCTCCCCCATGGGATCGAACCCCGGGCCCCTTCATAAGAGTCAACACTTCATTATTACTATCACTTTTTTGATTCTCGGACCATCTCAAACTTGACCGATTACCTGCAAAGCGTCTTTCATTATTATTTGAATTACAGGGTAATTGGTTATTAGAGGCACTAACACCATTAGAAAAGCTCCGGGATTGATCTTCCGACCTCCCTCATCTGAGTAGTACCCTCTAACCGGTCACTAAGTTCTGCAAAACGTCCGTCCGAGTTTAAGTTCATATTCACTTTCAGTAACTGCTTATTTACAAAATATTGTTTATGAGCCCTACAGTTAGCAACACTATGCTGTCCGCCACAAAAATAGCACACAATTTGTTTTTTCCGGGTTTCACTCGTATTGGAGGAGTTTCTTACCAGCGCATTATACGATTCTAGGTTTCGCTGATCTTTCTCATACTCAATTATGCCTCCCCTAAGATCTTCCATAGACATTGGGTATCGGTACTTATAAATATCAAACCTAATTTGCGGCTGCATCCCATCCATTGTTAACCTAATTAATTCACTAGATTTTTTCCCATTTACAGTACCATAACATATTTCATATGCATCGCATATATTGTTTAGAAAATCTAGTATATTTTCTCTTGGCTTCTGTATTACTCTGACATAGCGATTTAAGAGCTCTCGCTTTCCTAAAGGTGTAACTAATTTAGTATACAGATAATTAGATACGATCCTCCAGTCATGTGACATTTCATATAAAGAAAGCAACCCCTCATTCAACCTCCCTTGCGCTTTACTTAGCGCAGCAACCAAAACAGACTCGACTGGAAACATTTTTTGTTTCATTATTTTAAGTACTGCTAACAAAAATTGAAATAACGTAATATCATTCGTTCCATCGGTACTGGGTATTGATTGAATTTTCTCATTAAATAAATTACCTGTAATATTACTATTTAATTTATTAGCCCTTATATGGAAAGGCATAAAACTATTTATTAAGGGATTTCTACCAGTATTTAAATTTGTAGCTTCATATGAATTATCAACTACAAAAGGATTCTTACTTTCATTTTCTTCGTATTCCTTGCTATCATCTGTAACCACCAGGTCAATAAACGGGTCGGTAACAAGACTTCCACCACTCTCACTTTCAACAGACAAAAGCTGTTGTGAGCTATCACGCGACACACCTATTCCAGCTAGCTTGCTTGTTATGTCACTAGCGTTCGAACGTAAATCACGTGTTTCACTGTTTTCATCTACTGACGAGGAATGCCTTGACCTTGACTCACTTTCTGTTTCTAAATAAGAAAGATCCCACCGCAGCCTAGCATTGGGAGGAATGACTACCCCTGCATTTCCATTTTCAAAGACATTTAGTACCAACTGCGGCTGATTTCTTTCACCCATCTTTTTTAAGTAAATTACAAAGCTAAAGAAAATTATTATTCTTAAACCAAAGTAATGTCTGTTAGAACTACCTTTCTTTAGGATAAGCGTTTGTCTCTTTACATTCATAGATATTAAATTTTATAATTGTTATTTCCGTAATAAATATATACAGTGCGATCACAAAAGTTATACCTTCATAACACAGCCTACTATTATACTTTCCACCTAAATTCAGCATTTGAAAATACTAACCCCTCTATTTTAACTCCCAATTTTCTTCCTGTAGAAGAATTTAACATTCGGAACGAAATGTTTGTAACGTGCCAAGATGGGCGCCGTTCTGGGGCGCTGGATATAAGATCCAGGACAACTATATAATGAATTTGAGGGGTTAGAGTTGTTAAACTTATATTATCTTTCCAAAGAAATAATACTGGTATTTTATCAGATCTAGAGGTAATACTTATCGAACTGTAATAATTTAGCCTTAAAATTCAAATATAATAATAAGGCTCTTACGAACTATCCTAGTCTTATTTAGTTTTATAGGTGATTTAATAGCTGGATCTTTTTAACTGAAAATCAGTAATTAATATTTTCTTATTTTATTTTGTAAAACAAATTTCAACTAACAAAAAAAAACATATCGAAAAAACAGATTAAATATTATAACAATTGAAGAATATTAACAGTTATGAAATATCTTTGAGTATATTATCCTTTTATACAAGACAACACGTGTTCAAGTAGGTCAAAAAGGTACATTAACCGACTCCACTTAAATTACTTCAATATTATAATAAATCGTTGAATACTAATTCCTTTTAGAATTTCTTCTTAATTCATAAAGAATTTAAAACAATTTAATATATCTTACTATGCAATATAATTTGAATAAATTACTAGTATTTTTATGAAAATGTTTAACACTCACCATTGGACCATGACTCTATTATGCCCGATAAATGCCAGCCAGGTAAACTATATCACAATATTGCCTCTCAATTTCCAGACTATTATAACACACAATATATATATATATATATATATATATATATATATATATATATATATATATATATATATATATATATATATACAGAACTCTATCATTTTGACGTCCTTTCAAAACAACGTCATTTGACGTCCCTTTTTAATGCAGTACTGTACTTGCTATATCATGTTTAGAGCTATACCGTTTGGAGTATATACAGTAAATCAACTATGTACATCCCGAAACTCATAAGTATACTCCAAAACAAAACGAAATTTTTTTCAATACAGAATTCTATCATTTTGACTTCCTTTTAAAACTTCTACAATTTGGCTTCCGTTGCATATACACCGTCATTCGGCGTCCAGTGTTAATATACTTGATACGAAAACCACCATTTTGACGTCCTGCAACGTTGCCAAATTTGGCACTCAGTTTTCTAGAGAAGTAAGTCGATTTCAATGTGTGCTAGTACACAGTCACATTGATGGCAGTCATGCTGCACAGAAAAAAAGATTTTCCTTGCGTTTTCATGATTTATCGTTATATATGTATATATATAAATGTATGTATGATTGCATGTATGTGCGTGGGGTGTGTGGTGATGTTTCTGTGTGTGTTTGTGTAACTCCAGCATAATTTTGGAAAATCTAGAGCAGTTTCAACCAAGCTTGATACATATGTTACTTACATTATGGGGGAAAATACTCCCGCGGTTAGACCCCCGTACACACCTAGGAGGAGTGGGAAGGGAGATAAATATGAATGATCGGAAACAAATGATATTAGTGGTGAATGCATTGTTTCTGGAGTCCATTGGTATCAGTTTCCATGAACCTAATGTCCAAGTACATCTTCCAGTGAAAGTAATACCCCCTAGCACACATAGGGGAGTAGCAGGAGTAAACTAACTATGCACTCTATGGAATTTCGAATATTCAATACCGAGTTCACAAAAGCTTTCCATTGATTTCTATCCCAAGCGAATTGGTTTCAGTTTCTACTTTGTATTTCTATTTCTAGGAAATCGTTTTAATATTCTCCTCCCATCTGCGCCTAGGTCTTCCTAATGGTCGTTTTCCAATTGTGCATCCTATTTAAATGGAAGTACAATTTCAATAGGATGAGTGATATAAAAAGAAACGAAAACTGTTGATAGTGGTGTCGAATCCATACTTTTCGAAGTCCTTGAGATGAACAATTACGATGCCGTCCAAATCCAAATTCATTTTTGATTATTATTCCTTAATGGAGGGCTGTGACAGGTAAACGTAATTCAAAATAAAATATATTGGTGTCGAATCCAGTATTTTCAGCATCCATAAGTTGAATGGTGAAAGTTTTGGTGCACTCTACGTGAAGTTCTGATGTTAGAAGAGGACATACTCTATCACTCCTAGGAGAGACATAAAAATGATCGAAATTGACCGATATTAGTTTTGAATCATTATCTATGGAGACATCTTAAGCAGATAGTGTATGCTGAGACAATTCGTGATTTGAGACACCTGGAGGAACGCATCTAACAAGCCTGTGACCAAATTTCAGGAGACATTCTTCTCCGTGTGCAGTCAGAGTGGTTGCGGCGACTACAGCTGTACATTACACAGGATGGACAACACGTAGAATATGTGTTATAGCAATCAGTATCAAGGTAATTTCCCACGTTTGAACATTAATAACTTCTAAACTGTACAAGATAGAAAAAACAAATTACACCGCTAAATTCCTGAGCTCAAGCTAGTGTTATTTGATGTGTCATACACTCCAGTTCCGGTTTAAAAAATGACTTGAATCCAAAATGGCAGATTTTAAGATGGCGACCATGAATAGCATACACTCCAAAAGTTGCAGACCCTCATCAAATCTCTGTTCCCATCAACAACTTTTATTTTCCCGTCGATTTTCAAACTTCTGCAGGTGTCCAAGGACTTTTGACTCATCCTGTATGTTTATTTTTAAAGCTATGCATATACAAAGAAGATCAACTCCATTCATTTTTCAAAAGTAATACACGAATAGGAGTATAACAGTTATTTGTATTTAGCAAAAATGCAACCATCTGGCACATTTCAAACTTTTTTTCATCGTTATATATGTCGAAATTCTTTTTAAAATACGCATTATTTTGCAAAAATATTACAAACAAAGCTTACAAATAAACGTATTATCGACAAAACATATATCTTTTAAGCGAAATATTTTTTATGATTTTTTGAGGGCCGCGGTGGCTCAGTGGTAGAGCGTTCACCTCTGGTGCTTGGGGTCCCGGGTTCGATCCCTGCCCCCGCCAAGTGAACCTTGTGGTGGACAAACACCGTGTGCGTGGATTTGATCGGGGTTCTCCCGTTTCCTCCCACTTTCTTCATTCCATCATTTCATTCACTTCTCATTATCACCGTCTGCTTTAGCCTAACCGGCATAACCTCAAAGATTTCATTTCATTTTTTTTAATGATTTCTTGCTATCAAAAGTTTGATTACCATATTGCATAATTATACATATGCAATTTACTCTCATATATTTTTATTTTTATTTTTCCTATTCAAGTTCCTCGAAGTATGTTCTGAATGCAAGTGATTGAGTGGACAATGCAGATACAATGGACTAAATACACACTTTCCTTCAAGCATTTACCACTCATCAAATGCATCAAAATGCCAAGAAAAGCACATATTTCAGTCTCGTCCGTATGCATGTCTGTAAGTCTCGTCACATACAAATCTCTTTCTAACACTGTCAATGTAAATATTGCTACAATTAACTATAAGTCTGAAAACGTTTGCATCTAAAAGCAATTCTAGACATTCAAGTTACGATAACGCAGACCTGGCCTCTCCTTTTGGTCCAGGAAAACGAAGCAAAATATTATGAGCACGAGTGCAAATATTACAAGTAGGAGTTTTTTTTTCATCTGAAATTGTCATTTGCTACATAATAATTTACTTTACAACTGTCTATTACCACTATCATCAACAGGTATCAGTGATTCCTGCCACCTGAAATTCCCAGTAACATCTTCTGCATTTTCACAATTTCTGTGTCCGAAAAATTCAGTTCTTCCGACTCAAAATATTCTTCCCATTAGTATCGCAATCTAGAAGACATTTCTAATAAGAGCTGGCATTATGCAAACTCATTGACCATCCGATCAACATTCAAAGTATGATGAAAAAAGTACTTTTCATGTTTTGGAACACTTGTGACAGCAAAAGTCGCGCGGGCTACAGGTGTAGCCCATCAAACTTTCAAATAGAATAGCAATGAGCTCGTTTCGATTGTACGTTCGACCACACATTAAAGACGCAGAATGGAAGTTGATAGTAAGATGCACAGACAACCTTTGTGTTAGAATCTCAAACTACTTTGCGGCAAGAAAAACAAAAATGCGCGTATTGCAGGATAAAGTTCACTTTTATCCATTATTAGCACCCTGAAGGAGGGGCGAATTTGTGAATGGAAAAATAATCGAAAATGAGTGATGTTAATGTCTATTCCCTAGCTTTCAAAATTGACAGGTAGCAATTCTGATGACCTTTGAGTTCAGCCACCAGTAGGGGTAAGACCCCTGTCCCACCTACGGAGAATCGAAGAGAGTACCACACATAATTGTCGATAACGACGGATATTATTTTACAGTCCAAGATGTGGGAATGTAATACATATGAATAACAACACTTCCGATGCCGTTTAAGTTTAAGTTCAACTAGATTACTATTCCACGGTTGCATATGAGGAGAAATAACAATAAACGACTCCGATTTGTATCAAATTCATAGTTTTCGAAGCCCTAAAAAGATTGTCGACAATCCCTATACCGATTAAATTTATGTTTAACTCCCGTTAGTACGCCTGGGATGGTAGGAAGAGGTTGATATGTGAACATATTTAAAAAGGTTTACCATAGTGTCACAATCCATTATTCTCGATTTTGTTGAAATTGATAATTACCTGGAAGCGTTTAAATTCAAGGTGAAAATGTGTGAAACATAAAATGTCTCAAATGAGAGATTTGAGTCGAATCTATAGGTTGGGTTCATCAAGATAGTAGGTTGCAATCGTAATGTCATTTACTCCCAAGTTTTAGAATGAATGAGCATTTCAACTGCATTGGAAATTTACAAGGGAAGCGCCAAACGTGTTGCTCGCACATCTATATATGTTCGGAAATGGTGTATGTACAGTATAAATGTATATTCTAGCATGACTGTGAAACTTCTGGAGCAATTTTAACCACAATTCGTAGACAAATGACTTTCAATGACAATAGACAAAATAATGTGGCATAGGACACTCAAGGGGTGGAAGTTCGAAGGATTGCCATGTAAAATTAATGCAAACTGATTTATATTAAAGTGAAATCGATAGTTTTCGGGGACGCGAACGCGAACCGAACACTTTACAAACCGAACCGTTTCAAAACCAAACCGAACCAAATATTTCCCAAACCGAATCGAACCGGACCAGTTTGAAGTCCAAACCGATTGATTCAGTTTAGATTACAAATTGAACCCAAACCGGTTAACCGGTTCTTTTTACACCCCTACTGTCATCTCTAGTTTACGCCGTGGAAGAGGGTTTGCGAAGGTAAGACCAGGGCCATTTTACAGCAGGTACCGGCATTCAACTGGAGAGACTAAGGAAAACCCTGGAATACCCCGTCATAATGTCTGAACCAGATTTGAACCAGCTGCTCCCAAGCGTGAAGCCAGGAATCTACCAACTGAGCAACGACCGCTCGGTTTCCTTCGTAGGAGATACTATATTTCAGCATTTGTCCTTTAGGACTTATTAAAACATTCTAGGCTTCAACCAAGCGGGCATAACTGAATTGGTAGAACGTTACTTCCCGTTCTGTAGGTCCATTTTGAAATCCTGATCCTTTCATTTTGACTTCGGTTATCTTCAGTACCGCCAGAAGAATGGCAGGATAATTCATATACTAAAATGACCGTGAGCGCTAGTTTTCACCATCCCTTCTTCACAGCATGCACCATAGATGCTAGTTTGCCTTAAATTGAAATGAATTCTGTCTATAATTATATGTTTTATTTATAGATTCAGAATAGTAAAAAATGAAAATTTAAAATGAAATATTTGTTTAACGTCCCATAATTATACCTTTTAGGCTAATGCAGACGGCTTATTAAGGCAAGTTAATGATAGCTTAAGAATTGGTGAAATGAGAATATGGGAAGAAACAGGAACATCCTAGTGAAACTAACGGCCATGATGTTCACTACAAACTTACTTAAGCGGAGATTGAACTAGAAATTCATACTCCAAAGTTTAGCTCTGTATTACTGATCACCGTATCTTATCCAAAATAGTAGATCGTTTACTGTTACTATAGGATGTACGTAAAACACGTCACTGGAGGTGGTAATATTTTCTATACGCACAAAAACTTCATTCACTAATTGACGTATAATTATAGCATCGGAGAAATGCGGCAACTTTGGTCTGACATAACCACTTGCACGTCGAAGGGGTTACGTCCTTTCGCGAATACATAGAGAAAGGAATCGGGATGTATGTAGTAACCTGCAACTGTAGTGTTCTTACTATTCTGGCATTAGCCTGATGAAAGTGAAGATAAATAGGGAAAACATAAGTCAATATAGTTGGTATTGGTGATCGAATAGAGGAACTTCTACAATCTGTCAATGACCAAGAAACTATGGATAATTTATATCTAGCAGTGTTAATGGACTTAGATCCAGTTACAGGTGAAAGAATATAAAGAGGAGTTACGAACCTTTTATTAAAAAACGACATTAATATACCGACGCTTGTGTATATTGGTACATATGGTGAGTAAATACAGAGGATTTGTCAGTCCTTTGAAACATGATAAACGCTTTCCTCCTTTCATTCACTGTCATTGCTTAATTTATATTGAAAACCTAGCCAGTCAAATAAAATATGTTCATGAAATTTCAGAACATTTTAATGCCATTGCTAAATTAAAAACCTTTCTTATTGTAAGACCTCTTAACGAACGGTTGCTAAAAGTTCTCTTCCATGATTTATCAGCATCATATTCAGAACTCATCGTTTTGTGGATATTGGTTGGTTAAGTTTTGGCTTTTGCAACGGTCTGGAAAGTATTCGAAGCAATCAAGGCACATATATCTTCAGAAAGCTTCTCTGAATTATTTTATGACGATCCCAAGATTAATATTGTTTTCACAGTTGTCCTCTTTCAGTATCTAAAAGAACTTAATAAATAACTCCAGTCAGAATAAAACACAACTTGTGGCTTGAAACAAATTAAATTTTCATTTCGATTTCAGTTAGAAAGATTTCTTTCAACAGAAAGTAGAAATGTACTGCATCATTTCCCACAAATTGCACACATTTCAGGAGTCTTAGTTGAGCCAAGTTTAATTTTCTTAAAAGTGCTCAGCTGGAAATTTAAAATCTTCGAATTTACAGGACGTTTCCGTGTTTTAAAAGAAAATGAAGTTACTTAACATCCTTTTCTATCCAATCTGAACTTAACTAGAAAATGAAGTTAATTGAAGATGATATTAATATGGCTGCTGGCATGGAACGGGAAAAGATAAATATTTAGCCCTCGTTCACGCTGAAACAATTGATGGAAAATACGAATTACGAAGTTTTTATAAATGAAAGTGACTATGTGAAATAATACCTGCTGAAGCACCCGACCGATCAACATCAATTTTTCATTGTGAATGAGGTTCGGGCCTGGAATGTTTATCATTTCAATCTGACGGTGAAATTTAGGGGAGGGGGGAAAACATAAAATGACCGATATTAATATCAAATTCGTAGTTTATGAGGTTGCAGAGATGAACAGTGACACTTCTGATACTGTTTAAACCCAAATTCAACCTCCATTAGTATCCCTAATAGGACGATGGCGACATGTAAAAAAAAATTGAAAATGGCCGGTTGAATTCATAGTTTTTTGGTCCTTAAGTTGATTGGTGACAGTTATGGTCTCCTTTATGTCCAAAATGAAGCTATACTTCCCATGCAAAGAACGGGTATTCTGCTAGTACAAAGTATTTGAGGCACCCATGCAAAGAACGGGTATTCTGCTAGTACAAAGTATTTGCGGCACCTGTGCAAAGAACGGGTATTCTGCTAGTACAAAGTATTTGAGGCACCCGTGCAAAGAACGGGTATTCTGCTAGTACAAAGTATTTGAGGCACCCGTGCAAAGAACGGGTATTCTGCTAGTACAAAGTATTTGGGGCAGCAGAAAGCACAAAATTTTTCCAAATACTGTACTGTGGAGTGTTCCTTTTAAATCACATAGGCTAGGGCTTATATTCGGCGCAAACTATCCTAATAAGCATTTTCAGTTATGAAATACTTTAAGAACATAGCACGATCACCATTAACTAATTGACATCAATAATTCACTAAGGGCTATTTGATCGTTGATACAAGCGCCTTTCATCTGTATAATATCACTGAAATTCAAAGTAACATTCAAAATAACAATCTGATTAATCTTATATTTTGAAAGTATATGTCTTTATTAATTAATGTTGTTCGATTTCATTGTGCTAGCGTACTTGGTATTACTTGTGGGTGGTATTCCAATCTTGGATGGGTTGAGAGTGCCAGTTTTAAACTATTCTGTTTAAGAAAAAGTCTGTATACAGAAGGGAACAGGGTTGTGCTTAGTTTTACCTCAGACTGCAAGCAACCTGCCTGGTGCCTATTATTTTCAATATTTATAATTTCTCATTCTACAGCATAAGTTAAAAACAAGAGAAAAAGGATTAGGGTAAATCGGTCTTGCCCTAATTGAAAGAACCATTCAAACGTTCCAGTGAAAAATCGAACATATAGAAAAGATCAATATGGAAAATTTTGTCGGTGATTTCTGTCGATGCGTTCATTTTAGTTTCTTTCTTTTCTATTTCTTTTTTCTTCTTTGCTTTATTTTAGATCTCTAGTTGTCTACGGATTAGGTCGGGCTAATAAACGTGGTAGCCAGGGCGTAGATATTAATGAACTTCTCCGACTTCCCAATCAGGGTGATTGGCCGCACGGATAGATCCCAGGACCTCCTGAGTATCAGGCGATTGAGTTTTAGTCATTTAGTTAATATTAAACTACACGCTTTTATGAATGTACTGTTTATACAATTTAAGTATATTTATAAAAAAAGAGGCATTACGTTGATTTTATTTTGCAATATATTAGTTTAAATCAGTGATAGTAAATGTAGTAACCTATAAAATCACACATTTTACAAGCTCCTAATTTCTTTCTTTCGTTTCTTTCCAAAGGAAAGTTGTATTGTAAAAAAAATAATTGTAGACGCAAACTTGCCATCATCCCAAATTCTGCTCTAAAATTTCAAGGTGTACCTTATTATTGTTATTATTATTATTATTATTATTATTATTATTATTATTATTATTATTATTATTATAAGAAAGTATTTTATTATGAGAAAGTAAAATATTACTTTCTCAGAATATATTTTTTCTCAAATATTTAAAACCAACGTTTTCTAAAAAATAAAAAAGCAGAGAGAGAGAGAAATGAAATAAATGTGAAGTGGGTAAGATTTGACCCCGAGTATGAATGAAATTACATTTCTCAAAATTGACAGTAGCATTTCTATGTATACCAAGTGTACTCTTATTCTCAACTTTCCTTTACTAAATTCAATTCCCCTTACTTTTGAGAAACAACGTTCAGTCAATATTGTTCCCAATTTTAAGTACTAATTTATTTTCGTTTCTTAAGAAATTGAATATCAATGTAGAAGTCCTAAAAGGAGATCGAAAGAAACAAATAACGTAGTATTGAACACGAATCCAACCTGATGTTCCGAGCGATTTACTCGCCATTTGCCCTAATTTCCATTTTGCCTAACACTTTATCAGCTGTCAATCACAGAAAAAATCACAACCACGATTATAGGTGAAATGCCAATCCCATTTGACTTAATTCTATTACGCCTAACGATGATCTCAAGAAGGAAACACCCCGTATATAGAAAAGATCTGGCAGTGTTTCCATATTCTACATAAATGAGTGACTGAAACTTACATAAAAATGCCACAATAATTTCAAATGACTATATCTTAAAATATTTCAAATATACAAAAAATAAATTAGACAACATCAATGAAATTACTACAGTCACATTAACAATTAAGTTTGCTAGAAAAAAATACTGATTTCAAATAACTATTTATATAACAAGAGATATTTCAAATATACAATATTGTAACTAATGGCGTGGGTCAAAGAAAACTTGACGCACTACCCCCTGACCCACCACACGTCGTGACCCACCACCCACCATGAACCACTCTCATCCACTGTGACCTACTCTGACTCACCAAAATTCATCGTCATCAACTCTGAACACAATCCACGGCCTCTTCTGTACTGACTAAAGAGTTTACACTTGTAATAACACAAGACTGTGAAATTGTCACTAATTGGAGTTTGAATTTCTAGTCAATAGCTCAAGCACCACTCTGTTACAATAACGGTGAATCTGACCTTTACGATATAAAATGGTAAAGTGTTTGTCAGTGAAGAAATTGAAACAGTTCGAGGTGGGAAAAATTACTGTGTGCCTAAAATATACTTGTACTAAGAAAATATTCTTGCAAGTGTTAATTTCTGAACGCATTTCAAAACAAACTTCTATTCGCAGGAAAATACTCCTGTAAAATATGGAAAAGGTTATAGTTTCTCAGTTCACAGTATTTTTTTCACAAAAGACTTGAAAATCAGTTTTTCATAGTGTATAAAGTTGCTCTAGTACTCTCTGTGAGAGCATCTCCATAAAATATGCTCATAATTGTATTTTGTATAAAAACTAAAACGCCACGTTAAATTTAAGTTACAAATATGCATAATTGCAATTATTATAAATATTTATTCAAACTAGTTTACCTAAAGCAAAGAAGAGACTTACTAAAAGTTAGGTACAAAGTTGAATAACACAAATAAGCCATTAGTAATACAAGTATACAATTTCCATAACTCGTAATTTTCCACTTTAAAACAAATCTGAAATCGGGTTTATTTCCTGTTGGTAACTTTTTCGTGGTAAATCATCCGCAGCGGTATGATGTCCATCCTTCAACCAAAAAATAACTTGCTCGTCTACTTTGAGCTAATCTAGCGGTGGGCCATTAATATTGCTGAACAACAAGTTAGACAATGTTTGAGCACTTAGTCTATTTCTAATGTTAGTCATCTGTAAATTCATAAGGGGAAATTCCCGTTCGCACTCTGTCGTGGAAGTCGATAATACGTCTACCCGATTTCTGCAACTCCTCATCAACAATCTCGTTAGAATTAAGTCTGATAACGATTTTTCTTGGTCAGTTTTAAAATACTCAGCAAGATCATCTCTCTATCACCATACAGCATCTTTTCCATATCGATCATGTCAGTTGGCAATGTCGACTCATGGAGAACAGAAACTTCATCTACCAAGCCTTCGATAGGGAATCTTCTGAATAAATTATCAATTAAAGCCTGATAAACTGATGATTTCTTAATTGTTCATAAATTTAATTTTTGTAATTACACATGAAGGTTTGATGCCAACACCAAGTTCCCTCCCCCGTCTAGAAAGCGAAAGGGAACGAGGTTCCTGGAAAGTGTTCAGAGGTGAATGGGAATTTTCCTCCTTCTTCCCATTCAGTTACCACAGTGCCAAATTGCCATGTGCCAAATTACGATGAATTCCATTAAATTATCATAGTATAATTGTTTCCTTGTTGAATTAAGAAGGATGAAATTTGAAGTGGAAAAAAGGATGAAATTTGAAAGTTCCAAATCAGGGTAAGTAGACCAACGTAAAGGGAAAAAAGTGTAAAATTTTCCATAAAATTATGCGTAAAATCCAAACTTAAAATTTCCATGTAATTAAGCTTACAGTACAAATTTTATGCCAATTTTTCTCACAATTTTATGAGTTGATTCTCCTGTGCTGTAAGCGCTCCATATAATAAACAGAAGCTTCAGCAATTATTATAGTAGAAAACAATGGATATATGAAGCAAAGCTCTGTTTTTTTATTTCTGTTTTTTTTTTTTTTAAACGAAGACAAATTTACCAGTCTTCAGAAGATACTGTCTACAATGCAGTGAGCAGAGTGGGTCGGTAGATCATACTGACTCGGTAGGTCGCAGTGGGTCATGGTGGGTGGTGGGTCGCAGTGGGTCACAGTGGGTGGTGGTTCGCAGTGTGTCATGATGGGCGGTGGGTGGCAGTGGGTCACGGTGGGTGGTGGATCACATGCTGTTGACCCACGGCCCACTGACCCACTCAGAAAACCTGACCCACCAACCCACTGACCCACTCCATCTCTGGTAACCATACGGTGTAAATACACACACACAGTCGTATAACAGCAGACATAACAGTAGTTAGCCTCTGTCAAAAACATAACATCACAAATTTGCGATATATTACATTCACTTCTACGCGGTGAACGCTTCTGAATCACACATATATACATAATAGGGTATGACATCTATATAAGTGGCGCCGCATGACGTAGTCGCTAACGCTGTCGTATTTGATGCGAGCGGTCAAGGGTTCAATTCCAGGTAGGGACACTCAATCGAAAAAGCGTAAAAACAGCTTTTTCAGGCCAGCAATCCTAAAAAGAGTTTTTTCTGGGTTTCTCTCATTCACACCAGGAGAATGCCGGGATCGTACCAACCATAATGGTCCAGGCCGCTTTCTTCCTTCCTCATTCCTACCTTCGCTTTCATCGGATTGTGTGCTCGCCTAGGGACGTCATCCCTCATATATGTGACAGACTAAATGGCCTTAGATGCCGATAGCCCAGAAATCTAATTCCTATAACGTCTATATAAGAAAATAAAGAAATTTTCTCGTTTCGTAATTTGTCTTTCAACCCATTGATCCCCTCATTAAACCTTTCCCAATTTCCTTTTTGCAGAACCTCACGATTCCCAACCTGAGAACATATTAGAGGAGATTAATTCTGAGACTCTTCGTATTAGATGCGAGCATTGCTGCGTTGTGTTAAGTAAAAGGAGACAGAATTGGTGGAATGGGAATATGGGAGATTGCATTAACACAATGAGAAACGTGAGATATCATTTCTAACATAGCTATAGTATTTGATGAGAATAACTGTATTTTTCCAGTTGACGCCAATTTTTACTTATCTTGCATTTTGAGACATCAACATTGCACATTTTTCTCTTTCTTTTCCACTCCAAAACTATTGAAGGAACGGCTGCAAAATATAGCTCAAAATGAAATGAAATCTTTGAGTTTTACGTCCCACGGTTATGCCGGTTAGGCTAAAGGCCTAGGCTGATGATGAGAGATGAGTGAAAATGGTGGAATGAAGAAAGTGAGAGGAAACGGGAGAACCCCGGGAAAACCCACGAGCACGGTGTTTGTTTACCACAAAGTTCACTTGGCGTGGGCAGGGATCGAACCCGGGACCTCAACACCAGAGGTGAACGCTCTACCACTGAGCCACCACACCCCCAAAATATAGCTCAGACTATAACAGGAGAGTTCTTAATTGTCGTCAGTTTCCAAAATTGCTGACATACACAAGTTAGATGAGTTAAAGTGGTAAAAGGAAAATAATACAAGGTTTACTCAACAATATATATTCTTATTTCAATGAGTGAACAATGATAGAGTAAGAAAGCAAATTACAATACTTGTACGTTTTGTTCACATTTCTGGTCGCGATTATGCCCAAATTATGTTTTTTTTTTTCACCATTTTAACGAAACCATTGTACCTAGAACAACGAAATTTTACACATGGTGTACCTAAACACCAAGCATGAGAGTACGTGTAGAGATTTCTTTTTATTTTATAAAAGAAATTCATCTGCTCTTGCACTATGTTTAGCGACTGAAGTAGATAGTATAGGAATGTAGGAGAATGCACCAACACAAAGGAAAACTTGAGATATTAATTGTAACCTAGGTGTTTCATGAGCAACATTTTAAATTGTAGAGTTGGCGCCAATTTTAACGTATTCTGAAAAGCTGTGAAACTGCTCTCCAAGTTGGAGATGAAGAGTGTGGGAAACAAGATATTTGTTGTAACCTTGGCATTTGATAAGAATAACTGTATTTTTTTTTTCTGTAACATATTTTTCGGGTTGAACATTGGATATTTTTCTTTTCTATCTTCTTTTTTTCACTTCAAGACTATCTATGGAAGGAACGACTGCAGAATTTAACGCTAACTGCAACAAGAGACTTCACAATTGTCGGCAGTGCCTACAGTTGCAGGTACATGTTAAAAGATGAAAAAAAGTGGCAAAAAGAAAAAAAATACTCAACAATATACAGTACACCCCTGCTTCAATGAGTGAACAGTGATAAAGAAAGCAAAATACTTATACCGTACATTTTACTCACATTTGTGGTTACGTTCCAAATTAAGTTTTTTCACTATTTTAGCGAAACCATTGAAACTAGAAAAGTGAAATTTTTCTAGTCATTCTTCAGAGCCGTAACTTGGGGGGTTGGGGGCAACTGCCCCCCAGGGAAGCTCCCGCCGTTCAAGAGGGCGTAATTTAAGACAAAATTTTCTTATTCTGTATACGATACGAACATGAAATTATAAATGAAGCATCAATCAGGTCCACTACATTACATAAACAAAACAGCGCACAAAAGGTAAATAAAACAGAAATGAGTCGCGGGTTCATTTCAGTAAAAAATGCCTAGTATTAGGGGTCTTAGAAATAATATTTATTCGCATGGCTTTGAGATTTGTCAATATTGTTTCCTTAATTAATTTGTCATATATGGAAATGGGACCAGAGGTGTAACTAATGGCCCAACAGGCTCCGGTGCCCATAAATAGTAAAAGAAAGATGGAAAGAGGGAGCCCAAGAATTAGAAAACCAACTTTTTCAAGTTGGCCCAAATACGCGTATTAATGCTTGCCCCCCCTCAGAAAAAGTCTAAGTTACGGCGCTGTTATTCTTTTATTTAGTTCTTTTTCATTCTTTGTTAGCTGGTGTTGATTTCAGTGTTTGTTCATCGGCTGCAATCCAAACAGATAACAAATTATGTTTAGAATATAAAATATATGACAAAAAGCCTACATATCACAAGAAGGCCGTGGATGTTTATCCATAAAGTACTCATTTTAGCATTTGATATGCTTGTTCAATTAATTACACAAACTATTAACAGGTGTAGATGTGAATGAAGTTCTGTAATGTTGCAAAAAACAAAATCGAAGATGAAATCGCTGATAAAAGCCCAAAGGATAAAAATATAAAATTCAAAGTATATTCAACGTATTTAGTATAAATAGTTCAATACAAATTGTACAAGTATGTAGTAATACAGTTAAAATGTATAAGCCTAAATAAAAAAAAAAAAAAAAAAAGCTTAGCCAGCTTGTCCTAGGAATTCCATAGTAATTACTTTTAGTGATTGTAGTAATTTATTTGATATAAGTTACTTTTTGTATGAAATAGATGTGTACATATGAAATAGATAATCACTACTTTTGTCAACAAGTGCTTTTCCCTAACAGCACAATTACATAGCAGGCGTATGCCTATCATGTTCCCTCAGGTACATGGGAATACTCCCAGTACTCCTAGTACTCCCTTATGTACCTATGAGAGAGAAATCACATAGGTGGCAAGTGATAGTCAAAGTCTATGTCCACCCCTAGGCACATGCCTGACATGTACCTAAGGAACTTACCTAGTATGTTCTAGATATGTTTTTCCCCATACCGTAAACGAAAATTACTCCTTCAAAATAGGTTAAATCGCCTTTATGCGTAATTTGTTTACCTTAAGGTGAGTCTAAACAACACCTAAAACAATTTTAAAAAAATAGCCGGGGTTGTGCGCGAACCACCAACCCTTTGATTACTGGGTGCTTGCTCTTCCGACTTGGCCACGGAGGCGATAAGGAAAATATCGCTTGTGGATGAATAAATTATTGGGGTCTTTTTAATTTGGCTAATCAGAGTGCTCTCGTAACCTCGACGATAGCCGTTTAGGATCAAATTAAATTCGCTCGCCATGTAATTTTGTAACAAAATGACGCACATCTCTTTACTTTATTTCATGGTTCTTCCATATTCACTTTCAAATGATCAGCGATAGTTGGCATCTAAAAAATACAATTCTTTATCCCTAACTACGTAAATAATTAACTGTTCATATATGTATGAAAGATTCATCTTAACTTTTATTCATCAGTTATGCCATTTCTTTCTTCTAAATTGATCTCCCAAATTTGATGCATTTGTTGCTTCTTTTTTCTAAGTGATTGTGTACTAGAAGAGAAATCGGGGCAGAAAGCACGAGAAACCGTGGCATGTTTCTGCGCATGAGCAAATGCAAACAGCTGACTGTCATTTATGCGTCGCTTCAGATATCAATTATGTGCCATAAGTTTCTGAAAAAGTATGCACCTAAAGGAAGTACCCCGAACATGAAAGATATGTGTCCCAAGTGACGACATAAAAACAAATGACTATCACAGTGCGAAACTGCGCCAGGTATATAAGTGTTACATTTGTGTACATAGTCGCAAATATAAATTAGGTGTAACAAGCACCTAAAACTTTAGGTAGCTGAAGTACATATTTAGCACATCAATACCATATGTACCAAGTGTCGGATACCTAAAAAAGTAGCTGAGGTACCTAAATGGCACATGTCTAGCACATCTTGTGCTGTTAGGGTTGATCAGAGATGGAGTGGGTCAGTGGGCCAGTGGGTCAAGTGGGTCAAGTTATCTAAGTGGGTCAGTGGGTCGTGGGTCAACAGCATGTGAACCACTGTGACCCACCACCCACCGTGACCCACTGCAACCCACCATGACCCACTGTGACCACCACCCACCATGACCCACAGCGACCTACCACCCACCATGACCCACTGTGACCCACCACCCACCATGACCCACTGTGACCCACCATCCACCGTGACCCACTGCGACACACCACCCACCATGACCCACTGTGACACACCACCCACCGTGACCCACTGCGACCCACCACCCACCATGACCCACTGTGACCCACCACCCTCCGTGACCCACTGCGACCCACCACCCACCATGGCCCACTGTGACCCACCACCCACCATGACCCACTGCGACCCACCGACTCAGTATGATCTGCCGGCCCTCTCTGCTCACTGCATTGTAAACAGTATCTTCTGAAGACTGGTAAATTTGTCTCCGTTTTACTTTCAAGACCTTCATTTCCCTTCCTTTTCCACTTGTTTCTGTCTACTTACCTGAGGTGAGTATATCTAACCAGGTGTAAAAAGAACTTCAGGCACTTTTGGATATTGATATTTTTAGTTGTAATAATAGCAATAGGACTTACACTACAACTTGGCTTTGCAGATCTGTGAGTTTTTAGAGCTAACTACTGGAAAAAATACATTTTTGAATCACTGTAATATATAAGAAATTGAATGTAACTATGTGTGCCTGATCATCAGGGTCAAATTCCAAAGTCAAATGGAATTACTTTCGGTATATAGTTCGGCCTTAATACAAATTGGGATGTTATATTGCTTTTATTTTAATGCGTAACATCCTAAGGAGGTAGTGAGTATCCAAATTTTTTCCGAAAAAAAAATGAGTATCTCGCAAACCGTTAAACTTACGGAGCTGAAATTCAGTGTATTAACTCTTTATTGAAAATAAACAGAATGTGTCCTAGCATTTTTTTAAAATTCTCCTTTCTGTGAGGGAGGGGCACTTTCTATATATGGAAAATTGGTAGTGAGTTGGTTTGTAAAGATTGGGGACGGGCACGAGCGAGTTCGAGCGAGTTTTCTTTGAAACTCGACTCGACTGGAAACAGACATGTTTGAACTCGACTCTAGAACTCGGCTCGAAAAATTTCCTCCAATTCGAGTCTAATCGTGTGTGTAGTTCAAGTACTCTCTTCAAGTACCATACATACACAATACAATTATTATCAATGACACTACTACTACTACTACTACTACTTATTATTATTATTATTATTATTATTATTATTATTATTATTATTATTATTATTATTATTATTATTATTATTATTATTATTATTATTATTATTATAAGGACCGCCGTGGCTCATTGGTAGAGTGTTCACCTCTGGTGCATGGGGTCCAGGGTTCCATCTCTGCTCCCGCCAAGTGAACCTTCTGGTGGACGAACACCGTGTGCATGGGTTTTCTCGGGGCCCGCCCATTTCCTCCCACTTTCTTCATTCCACCATTTCATTCATTTCTCATCATCCCCATCTCCTTTAGCCTAGCCGACATAAGAGTGGGACGTAAAACTCAAAGATTTATTATTATTCCAGCGTTTTTGCTTCGTAATCGGAAGGTTCCATACTCGAATCCAGAGTTCAGTTTCCTGACTGAGGTTTTTCAGGGTTTTCCTCAGTTACACCAGGTCAATGTAGAGATCGTACCTTAAAATACAGACCCTGGTCGCCATCCTTCCACTTCATTTTCCAATGTTGTTATTATTGTTGATTTGAGTGCTCCAGTGTAAAATGTCCTCTGAGATTGTATCTGGTAGCTTAGTAATAGATAAATAAATATATCTCTCGTTCACTTAATTCTGCAAAAGATGGCTGATGTGGGCATGAAGTCATACATTTCCAGGTACATATACAGTTCCTAAGAGACCACCACTTTTACGATACTTTTTCGATACGAGACATACACCAACTTTGTCTCCTAGACTATTGTCGTGGTCTGTATATGAGTAAATTTAAGACCCAATCTATGCTACATTCGCGAAATGTTTTCTCGGTATTCGTGTAAAATTGATTCAAATGCGAAGTTCTCCGCGGCCCAATGCATATTACACTAATTTTAACGGCCCATATGAAATTTGCACATTTATGGGCCTTCATATATCCGGAATTCAATCATACACTACTATAACGCTCGGGAACAAATATTTTTACACTAGTTTCTTTAGATGGAACTGGACATGAATGTGGGTATATACAACAAAAAATTGGATCAAGTATTGGACCAAAGAATTGTTGTGAATGAATATTGGTCTAGTAGTACTTTACTGAGAAAATAAGCAGAACGATATGGAGGAGAAATTTGAATCGGATAATCACAACAGTGGCTTGTGATTGAAGAAGACAAAATTATGTATGTAACACTGCTGTCAAAAATAAGATAAAGTATGAATAATGATAATATATTGTAGATATTCACTATTATTATTATTATTATTATTATTATTATTATTATTATTATTATTATTATTATTATTATTATTAACAATAATAATAATAATAATAATAATAATAATAATAATAATAATAATAATAAGCTTAATTACACGGAAATTTTAAGTTTGGATTGTACGCATAATTGTATGGAAAATTTTACACTTTTTCCCCTTTACGTTGGTCTACTTACTTTGATTTGGAACTTTCAAATTTCATCCTTTTTTCCACTGAAAAGTATTGATAATTCAACAAGGAAATAATTATATTATGATAATTTAATTGAAATTCATCGTAATTTGGCACATGGCAAACAGCAGTGTGGTATTTGAAGGGAAAGAAGGAGGGGAATTCCCATTCACCTCTGAACACTTTCCAGGAACCTCGTTCCCTTTCGCTTTCTAGACGGGGGAGGGAACTTGGTAATGGTATCAAACCTTCATATGTAATTACAAAAATTAAATTTATAAACAAATAAGAAATCAACAGTTTATCAGGCTTTAATTGATAATTTATTCAGAAGATTCCCTATCGAAGGCGTGGTAGATGAAGTTTCTGTTCTCCATGAGTCGACATTGCCAACTGACATGGTCGATATGGTGATAGAGAGATGATACAGATCCACCGTTATTGTAACAGAGTGTGCTCGAGCGATTGACTAGAAATTCAAACTCCGATTAGTGACAATTTCACAGTCTTGTTTCATTACAAGTGTAAACTCTTTAGTCAGTTCAGAAGAGGCCGTGGATCGTGTTCAGAGTTGATGACGATGGATTTTGGTGAGTCAGTCACAGGATTGAGGTCAAAGTGGATGAGAGTGGTTCATGGTGGGTGGTGGGTCAGAGTGGGTCACGGTGGGTGGTGGGTCAGAGTGGGTCACGGTGGGTGGTGGGTCACAGTAGGACATGGTGGGTGGTGGGTCAGAGTGGGTCAGGTGGGTGGTGGGTCACAGTGGGTCATGGTGGGTGGTGGGTCACAGTGGGTCACGGTGGGTGGTGGGTCAAGTTTTCATTGACCCACGTCAACTCTGGGGTTGATACAAGTTTATGTCACTTATTTATATATAAGTATGGAAACACTGTACGATCTTCTATATGGGGGTATTTCCCTTCTGGTAAGATCGTTAGGCATAATGGGAATTGGCATTTCACCTAAAATGGTGGATGGTATTTTTTCTGTGATCGACAGCAGACAAAGTGTTAGGCAAAATGAGAATTAGGCAAAGTTGGAAGACACCGTTCCAAGCCTACCTTAGTACCTACCACGAAACCACTGACATCAACGCTCAAATGCCAGATATAAACTTCCACTATTATTGAGTAATCTGTTTCTAAACCTGTGATCTGCTTCTCTATTTTTGTCTTCAGATGATAAAACGTTAGTTTATATTCAGAAGGTTGGCCGTAGTTCAAATCCCAATCATACCATGCTGACTCAGGTTTTCATGTTTACCGCAATTCTACCAACGGAATGCTGGGATGTTTCCTTAGAATAAGGGACTAATTCACCATCCCTTAGATCTTTGTCAGCTTAAATAAACGATAGAACTTCCATATATAATAACATGGCAGACGTCTTTCGAAAGTATTACGAAAATTATTTATTTCTTACATTTCGAAATTCATTAAGGTGTTTATTAAATATTTTATTTACTTTTACTTTTTCCCATTAGGGTAATATTAGAGCATGATAGTTGAAAATTATTTTCCTCCTGTTTGATAGCTGTTTTAAACTTGGCCCTATTTGGCAACAGAATGATTGATGTTCCTTCTCGAACAAAACAGGCAGATTTCTTGGTCCCTTTCCCCACCTGCAAGACCTCCTCATAGTGCTTCGCATTATCTTGAAAACAATGACAATAAGAACGTGCCGTCTGTTTGACCGCTGGTAACACCAAAACCTGTTTTTCACTTGTAAATATCTTTTTCTATACAATATAAGCATTTTCTCTGAGAAGTCAACCATATGTATAGTTTGAAGCAGATTGTGGCTGACGATATTCAGAAGTTCCGTGTCTGTTTTTCGTAATTCGTGTATTTGTTTTATTCAAGTCCTTCGAACTGTATGATTCAATCGAAAAGAAGATATGAAAAAAGAAGTGGGAGTAATAATGGTGCATTATCAGACTCCAAAGTGAGGAGCAAACTCATTAAAAAACATATACTTATGGGTTATCTATATGTGCGACCAGATTCTAGAGATTTATCAACTACCGAATTTATTTTAGGCTTGAGGAATTTTCTACACCAAATAATCGTCTTGGATTGGTTGAATTGGAATTTAGCATTCCTTTCAGCATTGAGGCTATATGAGACGTGGGCATACAACTTAACGTGGAGTAACATCTACATAAACTCCTCAACAGAAATCGAACCCAGGTTCTCAAGGACAGAAGGGTATTTGTATCATTGGTATTTAATGATTTTATTTGGCATATTGTGAGCATGTAATTTTAAAATCAATTTAGTTTCATTAAAGTCATCTGATAGATATATCTGATAGGTAGATAGGTAGGTAGATAGGTAGATTATATCTGATAGGTAGATATAATGCAGTCTCTAATAAGAAGCACTTCGATGTAGTTCAGAGGTGAACATATGGTAGTGAATATTTATGGGGGTCATGTCGGAAGTTATAAAATGCACAAGATCAAAACTGTATTGAGCCTCACAGCACAAGTATTAAAATTCAGAGGTCCTAAAAACAATCAACATACGGAGGTCCTAAAATGTATTCACTGTCAATAATCCTGCATGCACAAGCCCTGAGTGCAGTAATCCTGTAAACCTCTTGTGACACTAGCATCAAGTATTGAAGTTCATACGTTGTAGCAGAATATCTTTACATATACCGACGGAGTGCGAAGGAGGTGTTCACAATTGATAAATTATAAATGCTTCTAAAAGTAGATACCATGATAGGGAGAATACTGGGGACGCGGCAGAAGATCTAAAACTAATTTTACGGCACAAAACCTAAACGGCACAAGATCTAATAATCATTTGGCGGCTAAGACCTAAAAATCATTTGGTGGCACAAGATCTAAACGACACTATACCTAAAAATCTATTGTGGCGTTACCATCGCGTCCATGCCAAGAATACTGTTAATCTATTAGTCAAAGTTTTAGATATACAGTTCCATATTACAGAATCAAATTCTAGGTTAGGTCTTACAAGTAATTTGTAGAAGTACACATTATATCGTTCTGAAAAAAAAAAAATAGAAAAAAGATAAAGCCTATTGTCCTTTCCTGCTTTTTGTATGATAGCATTTATATGGTGTCAAAATTTTAACTGCCTGTCAAATGTGAATCCCAGATCCTTCAATTTTTTTCTTTTTCTGTTTTCTTTCCTTGCTTTTTTTTTTTTTTTTTTTTTTGTATTTCCACATCATTGACCTCGTATTTACTAACATAATATCGCGTTTTAGTTATATATGTCATAAATTTAGTTTTCATTGTACTGAAGTACATTATTTTTACACATATATTTATTGTATTCAAGTCTTTCTGTAGCAAATAACTGGCATGCTAGTTATTATTAACAATAATAGTTTTAGTATTGCTAATAAGGCTGTTATCGTTGAAATTAACTGTGTTCGTAACAGTATTGTGGTAGCTACTTACTAATGAAATGCTTTATCGAATATTTACGTCTGTAGTTTGTAACACGGGAGCCCAAAGAATTTAATGGGTTATAACGTAGCCTATAGTACGTCATTGAAATTATAGGGGACCTTTGAAAAGCAACTTAATTGAAATGAATGAGAAACTTAAAAATATGTTTAAAGGAATTTTAATTAATTCAAGAACAATACATTTTAATTATGTCCCAACCGTGGTTGGGGAAGGTGTCTTGAGGTACGAACCATTGAAATAGTTAAGAATCAATGCATGGGATTCTTTCTTTTCTTTTTTTCTTTCTTTTTCTTTTTCTTTTTTTTTTTTTTTAGTTTCTGAGTTTTGCGTCTTTATACAACGTCGTGATTACCAAGGAGAGATCCGACTTTTATAAAATTGCCAGATTGAACTGAACATAATGCAATGAAACTCAAATAAACATTAAATACACACTATAGGGTCTATGTAGGAAAGCGATGTATACATTTGAAGCGCAGTAAATTTAAAATTGAAAGGAAAATTTTATTCAGTATAATTACTACATCGACATGTATACACGAAAAAAAAAATCAACAAATAACGCTAGACTACAAACGTGATATACAACACAATATGTACACACAATACTAATATAGTCACTTAGAGATGTATCCAGCAAGTTATTCTAGGAGACATGAATGTTTTACGGGATGCAAGCAAATCACCGGGATGCAGGCTTGTCACAAACAAAAAGAAACCAAAAGTTTCTATCAAAATTTTGAAAGTATTAATAACAGATAAATACATACATATTGCAGAAATATTTGCGTACATATTATTATTAGTAGTAGTAGTATAGTAATAGTAGTAGTAGTTGCAGTAGTAGCAGTATATTTCAAATATGCTACTTTTTTTGAGATGTAAGTCTTTATACGAGTAGGTAAGGTTAAAAACACAGGTTATGTCACGTGAGGCACAGGATGGCTTAACACCCAAAATAAACTGCTTTCCCACTTTCCCCCCAATTTGGTGTTAGTCTGTTGTATGTTTATTAAATTTACAGCATATTTATTTTTATTGTAATTACAGCAAATAAAGAATGTTTATAATAGAATGTAAAAAAAAAAAAAAAAGAACTTCACATCAACATGCTAAAATAATTAATACAACCTACTTAATCATCCACTTTGTACTCTCCGCTTAACTGGATGAACCCAGTTAGGGATGCGCACGAGACAAGATTTGTGGCTGTCTCGTCTCGAAAATGTGCTGTAAAAGTAATGTCTCGACTCAAAAATTGTATATTTCTCTTGTCAGGAAAATCCAGTCTCGACTCGTCTTGTGCGCATCCCTAAACCCAGTCCTAAATATAGAACAGTTTTCTGCTCAAATTTCATAAACAGTGGGAAATTTTAATATTATAAATTAAGTTGTATATTATAATTAAATAATTAAATTGTATATTATAATTATATTTTGCTAAGATAACGCTGAAATAGAAAGTATTTTGCACAGCGTTATACAGCAGGCGTTATGCGCAGTATGGTAACATGCATCATCAGGAATAAGCACCATTAGTTGTTTCCAAAGAGAAAAAAAAAAGTTTGCGCACGTAGGATATCTCTCTGTTGGTATATGCATCAATATGTTTATTTATAAAAATACAGCTCATTTACTTGATTCACAACGCTGTCTAATTACAAAATATATTTTAAAACTCAAAATTCATGAATGTGGAGACTTAAATGTAGAGTAGCGAATGTTTGTGACCGTAGTGTTTATCAAAGGCTCTCTGGATTTTTTGTTTCCCTCCAAACAGTGTGAAACTTTTTCATAGTTACACTGATTCTTCTTCATAATTACTTCCTTCATAGTCTAACATATGATCTGCTGAACTTTTACACTCATCTCCACACTGACACAATTCCGTGCAAGGTAATTAGCGTTTTTTGCAACGGGACGCATTGCATCCAGTATTACAGACACAGTGAACATTCAAAGAAATTGCGTCCGGTGCCGGTGGCTGCAAACACAGAATAGGCTGGAAACGATGTTGTTCTTCTCTTCATCCATAGTTTGTTGGAGGTTGGAACTTCGGGATGGAAAAGGTGACCGTTTCTCCACAGAAGGCACAAGTAATGGGCTTTCCAGATGTGAGGTTTTAAACTTGTGCATGTTGGTGGAAGTCGTTCCCCTTCGGCATTTTTCCATGAGAAGAGTTGCCATCGCAACTATGAGAGGTCGCTACTGGAGTCAGTGCCTGTTGAGTACATACCACAAATAGCTCTAAATTACTGCATGTTTCCTCGGTTGGTAGGTCCACAGTCTGTCTTAAAGAGGCAAAGGACTCTAATACTTTTTGTCGCTGTTTTGATAGATTTTAAATGCCTTTTTTTTAAAGCAATTTTTCCAGAAACACCTGTGCCAGTGTATGCATGGATGCTTAATAGTCCTCTACACAAATCATTTCCGAGAGCTGAATAGAGATCCCAAAGGTGAATTACGCATCTTCCCTGGAGATCACTGACAAAGGTGACTTGCGGGACAATGTCTTCAAAGTAATGTAACAGAAGCAGTGGTACGTCTGTACCTGGTGAATATATTGTCAAGTGAGCGTCAGGGTATTTTCTTCGAGCATGGATTGAATAAAGAATAATGAGTGTATTCGCTTCTTCATGACTGTGATTTTTCAACTCGTCTTCCAGCCTGATACTGCTTCTGCGCAATCCTCCCACACAATGGTGACCTGCTTCTGTGAAGACATGTTTCGGAAATAATCGATGGTCTCTTTCGCTAAGAATGCTGTTAAATGTTTTGTGCTGGAATGTGGAAGAAAATAGCTCATAGATACATTCCTGATGTTTGTGGAAGCATTCACATGGAACTCGAGTGATGTACCTCCATTTCGATTAGCTCGCATTTTATCCTTCAAGGAATTTTCTATGCACTTTACGAATATAATGCGAATTTCGTCTGATGATCGTGAGAACCACTCTATTTTTTCACAAATTTTGTTGCAAAATCACCGCAGGTTTTCATCGTCGGAGTCTTCTTCATGCTTTGTACAACTGACATTCCATCAATTATCATGATGTTTTTACTTTGAACACTCCTGCTCGAGTTTTCATCAATTTCTGACTCGGTACTGTTGCGCGAATGTAGCATTCCTTCCAAAGTGCGAATAACAGTGGCTTTAACTGTGCCCACTAGAAGCGAACCATCTGCAGCAGAGAGAGCTTGAGGGATTGTAGATAGCTCAACCTCTCCAATCACTTTTTTTTTTTATGTCATTGCGTGTACGACAGATGATTACAAAACGAGGTAACAAATTTCTCTCTTCCTTCAATTTGATGATTTTACCGGCTACAGTTTTTGTTAGCTTCTTCGCCAGATGTTTGAAGGGTCCCAAATTAAGCTTCCTCATTTTATCAAATACTGTCTGCGCGGAACCGTGAAGTCGAGATTTCACGAACTGGTCTGCTTGTTCTGTCCCTTGTCATCACAGAGAAGAATATATGTTTTTATTTTCTCGGGAACAACTGCTTTGGTTGTGATGTTTAAAAGCTCTCCTGTTTCAGCAAAAGGATTACCATAGTGAATTAAAATCGTTCTTAACTCATCTGCATTTTGCAGCATTCGAGTTTTTGAAGTTCAAACGACTGGTTATGCGACTGCACGCATTCCTTTGATCCATATAACATTTCAAATTCTTGGAGGACTTGAGTTACAACGGGTGCTGACCAAAGATAGCGATCTAGAGCTGAATCATTTTGTGTCAATCCAGTGATGCCTCCTGTTACTTTCAGTGATCGGAATCTGATGTTCTGTCCCGTGATCTGAGCCAATCGATGTAAAAGGATGACTGAACTTGCTGAAGCAAAAGTTTCCTTCTTTTAAGTTTTCAAATAGTACTTCAGGCTTGCTTTTCTGCACAATACAGAGTGGTCATTCTGGCGTAGCTTAGTTGATCATTTGAAAAAAAAAAGGTTTTCTTGAGCAGAAAGATGAAGGGACCAGTTGACCTCCCTTGTGGCCTGAATGTAGCGCAGAATAGCTTCAAATTGCTTATTATAGTTCCTTACTTCTTATTTAAAACAATATAAAGAAAACACATCATAAAATGTTTAAAATTTGAAATAAAATTATTTCTCACGTTTTTATTTGCATTGATAAGTAATAACGATAACACTGTGCTCGTGGGTTCTCTCGGGGTTCTCCCGTTTCCTCCCACTTCCTTCATTCCACCATTTCATTCATTTCTCATCATCACCGTCTCCTTTAGCCTAACCGGCATAAACATGGGACGTAAAACTAAAGATTTTATTTCATTTTTTACAAATTTCCGCACGAGCTGTAATTTAAATTTCTGTAACCTCCCTTTAACGAGTACCTCCTATTTATGGACAAGTATTCATTCCCTTTTGGCGTCCGTTATTATTAGTTTAATGCATAATCTATACCTGTTTGAGATCCCCAATTATGGTGATACACAAATGATTTGCATTTTATTTTCTCTTACTTCTTTGGTGCTAATATTCAACTAAGCGGACCTCGAAAACTATTTGAGATCTGCAAACCATAGTTTAACAAACGTTTAACTACGTTACCGTAAAAGAGGTTCAAAAATGGTTGAAAAATGACCCTTCTTGTTATTTCTGATAGCAATTCTTGTCTTCCCCAACCTTTTCTCTTCGAAACCTTGCCTCACGGTCTTCTCATGGCTGGGAACTAAGCTATTGTCATTTCGAAAGTATGCATTCTGTGTTCTTGCCACCGCCTGCTCGATGGAGCGGATGTAGAAGGCAGTGGTTGTTGCTCCGCTTTTGATTTCTTCCATAAACTACTCTGTAAGGATCAGTTAAGACTTTGTACCTGCTGCACCCCCCGCGGTCAAGAAAGGACACGTCATTCATTCACCAAATGCTGAGTATATTATCTTCAGCGAGGTCATATTTCTTTATCTAAAATAATACTATGTACTATGAACACTAGTTTAAAACTTGAAAAAAAAAATGAACGTGCAGTATGGAGTCTATCGTCTGGAGAAATTTTGCACTGAATACGATAAATTGTTTTAGTATTACTTTGCGCCGAATTTAATAATATTATATTTTACGCACAAATGATTATGATCGAAAACAATAGAAACGACCTTAATGACAAAACGCTTAACGTGTATTGATTAAACAGTTATTCAATATATCACAAATACAGTAGTATACTTGTTTATGTTTGAATATGTTTGAATTTAAGTTACCTGATATGTCAAACTTATTTTTTATATATCTTGCTAACTTAGTATTATTTTACGCTTGACTACACTCGCTTGATAAAACAATGCTATTTTCAACTTGGTATTAGTTTGATTTAAAAGTTCATATGTCAAGGTTGATTTCAGGCTGATATTTTAAGTATTAACTTGATAGTGGGAACTAGCTATCTGAATTTTAGCTTGATGTAGAATTAACCTTAGCATGCCATGACCTGCAGCAGAGAGAACAATGTTCCACATGGAAATCTAAAATGGGATAATCTTTATAGGCTGTTCCATATTTTCAAACCTAAAATTGTAGTAAATAGTTATTTTTATTTTTTTATTTTTCATTTTTATTTATTTATTTATTTATTTATTTATTTATTTATTTATTTATTTTTGTCGTGCGTTTGGCATAGGTTTTTCACAATTCCCTGAAAAATATTCTGCTGGCATGTTTGATGGTCACCTAGGTATATAGTTACAATAACGGCAGTTTTGTTCTAATACCGTTCTAATTTCGAAAACTGAACTTTCGAGAACTGAAAATTAATAGAAAATATATTTGTTTAATGATACGAACATTCTTAGCAAATAGAGGTGGACAAAGATTAAGATGATATGGCAGAAGTTTGAAACAGATTTCAGATTAAGATTTCAGGTGAGCTTGCTACTACTGTATTATTATACATTTTAAGGAAAAAATATGTTCAATATAAATAAAACATGATGTCATAGTATTTGATACTTGGTTCCTAGCAACAAGTGATTCTTAGCTTAACACGATTTGCGATACTGTTCACCATTATCTTACAGAAGAAATCTCCTTTCTTAGCCTAAGGTGCTTCGTGGCATATCTTCTCCCTCGCTTCTTAATTTTGAGATAAGAGGATCACTCATTGCATAGAATGGGATATTGTCATTAATGTGTTTAAATTGGCTGGCAGTTCCTAAAACCCAATAAAAGTTTGAAATTAATCGAAATTTAAAAGAACATAAGGATATTGGGTTCACAGAACAATACATCCCATTAGAAACATACAATTTACAAAACAAGTCCAAGTGTCTAAATTGTTTTTCCTTAAAAGGTTGTGATATCTAATAGAGAACCAGGTCTGGCACTCTTCTTAATTTTCGTACATTTCTACTTATAACTTTTTTCGAAACTTGGTAATCACACATTGCTAATAAGTCATTGCGTGTAGTATTAAAAAAAAATATCCTGCAGTACTTAAAATCTGATTAGTACTTATCTTTGATTAGAGCAGTTTCTAAGAACGTCTTCTTAACGTAAACTTTTTTTTTTTTTTTTTTTTTTACATATATTCCATATACCTATCAGTTATCGTTTCCGAATTATTTGTCCCTGTATGCCTAATGGTAACCTGATCAAAAAATATGAAATGATCTGTTCACATACGATTTTGCTTAAAAATATTCCCATACTGTAATATAGTAATAATCATAGTTTGGTTAGCTTAGTAATAGTAGCAATGATGCGTAAGCTAACCATATAGCTACAAAGGATCTCTAGGGACGCCCTTGTTCACCATACTAATCGTAAGTAAAATTTCAATTTATGGTATAGTGTATGGAGTATTTGTTATGTAGTATCATGTTTGAAAAAAGTATCATAGTACTATTTAGTAAAATATTTATCTTATATCTGTCGATTTAATGGTGTCCATTACACATTTACCATATTTATGTATGAAAGATAACAAAGACATAGTACTGAATAGAAAACAGAGGTGGTCTTTTGTTCCTGCTTCTTTGAAGCCTTAGGTTCTTCAAATCATAAAGCTTGTTGCTAAATCCTCTAACGCAGGGCTTCTCAACGCTTTCCATCGGCGTACCACGAAAGCATATCATTAATCAATACTACCATATGTCGTACGTGCCCTCAACATCGACTCGCTTACCACCAGTGTTACGCTTACCATAGGTTGAGAACCTCTGCTCTAACGGAATAAAATTTGCCCTATGTCTTATCTGCTAACTTGGAAGTGAAACGAGTAATCACCATTTCTAGCAAGAAACAACTTCCTTTCCTTGTTTTCTAAGATTATAGAGAGAAAGTCGGTCAATTATTTTTTCTCTGAAATTAACTAAAGTTGTTAATATTCTTACGTCTCTGAGGTTGACAACCAAAGTTTCACAATAAAGAATAACGTTTCTTTAGAGACGATACATAAGGGAAGATGTATTGAAATCTTAAGTAGGGAACATGTAGCTGCCTTTTCCATTATCAATACAAGGAATTTGGATTTAGTTTTGCACTTAACTAGAATAAAGAAAAAAACCTCAATAAATAATAATAATAAAATTGGTATGGTACCACTGTAGATGAGAGCGAAATATTTTATTGAAGTTCCTGTTTTCAGCGTCTTAGCCTTGAAAAATTTTCATCAGCAACTAATTAGAGTAATTAATTTTTTCTATTAAAGACGGCCAGAGATGAAAGAGGAAGCTATAATGACCTTATTATTGGATATACTTCCGGTATTGCCTTGATAAGGTAAAGGCATTATGTGGTGAAAAATTCTTATGATTTGCAGTTACATGTATTCCTTACGAGACGAGACAATATGAGACGAGACGGAATTTTAGTGACGGACTTTTGTGACACTATTCCAAGAATAAACATCCCGAAACTTTGTCTTGTGGACAACACTACCTGCCATGGGTTTCGAGCGTTAGAGGTTTCGAATAGTCCACTCTACCACACTACATATGATTAATCTTCAAGAATGTGAGGCCGCGGTGGCTCAGTGGTAGAGCGTTCACCTCTGGTGCATGGGTCCCGGGTTCAAACCCTGCTCCAGCCAAGTGAACTTTGTGGTGGACAAACACCGTGTGCGTGGGTTTTCTCGGGATTCTCCCGTTTCCTCCCACTTTCTTCATTCCACCATTTCATTCATTTCTCATAATCACCGTCTCCTTTAGCCTAACCGGCATAACTGTGGGACGTAAAACTCAAAGATTTCATTTCATTTTAATCTTCTCACTTTAAAACTTCTAATTTTTTTTTTTTTTTTTTTTTTTTTTTTTTTTGTCAATTCTATCCACTTTCTCGTTGTTATATGGTTAGTGTAGGCGTTTTTGACAACGAAAATCTGGTTAGATTTGTGGTGAAACTTATTTAGTTCAGATCCTATGTCAAGCTGCAAGTCTACATCATATATAAAAATGAAATGAAATGAATTTTTTTGAATTTTGCGTCCCATGGTTATGCCGGCTAGGCTAAAGGAGACCGTGATAATGAATAATGAATGAAATAGTGGAATGAAGAAAGTGGGAAGAAACGGGAGAACCCCGAGGAAACCCACGCACACGGTGCTTCTCCACCACAAAGTTCACTTGGCGTGAGCATGGTTTGAATCCAAGACCCCATGCACCAGAACTAAACGCTCTATCAATGAGCCACCGCGGCCCTCACATTCTATATAATATTGTTGTTGAATGAAACTCCAACTTCTACTTGATCGACTAACCAATCTAAATTGTGTGGAAATCGGTCTTTAGACAATCACAAACAGTCACGTCAGGTGACTTATTATATACGTTCATCACCAGTGGTGCCCCCTTCCCTCATGTCCATGACGCACCACCCTCAATTGTCTATCCGTAGGTGTTCTTCCATGAAAAAAAAATCTTTTCGATTAATTTTTACAACCCCTCAAACATATTTATATAGATTTTTAACCCCCACAAATATTTCAATGACGCAGTTTGCGTCATAGCCCCCCTTGTGGGCACCCCTGTTCATCACTAATAGTAACTTAATTCAATAAGTATAATCAAACTGAATACATACGAAATGTTCATATATGCAGACTAAGCTAATAAACGTGAAGTAGACTCCTGGGGCCTTATCCAGAGTAGTTTTGACACCTAATTAACCCTTACTAGTAGTTTGACTAACGAATGGTTATCAAAAGTGTATTCAGAGTCTCTGATTAGGACGTGGTAGTTAACGAAATTAATCACATGTGACTAATTAATTTAGAGAAGAGGATACCATTCTAGCCACAGTTTAGCTTGTGCGACACAACATTTCGGATTCGGATTCCATGTATTTTCATTTTTACAGACTACGCATGCGCACATCTACATTCCGTAGTTGCCACATTTATTTTTCTCACCCGATGCATTGGGATTATATTAGTTAATCATACCCAAATCAACTTTTTAGTTCTATTCAAAGTAGACTCTGAATACAAAAAAGTACATTTTCCTTAGTAAAAAGCTAGTATTTCACTAACTAGTCTGTGACTAACACTTCATAACGAATTCTCTCTGAATACCGCCCCTTGTGATTACGGTAATAATCCTCAAAACCTATGCAAAATGCAACGGATTACATAGTGTTGGAAAAAAAGAAAAAAAATAGAACCTCATTTGTTAAGGTAGTCAAAAGACCGTTTATGTAAATTTAAAAAAAAAATCCACAAATGTGAGCACTTACTTCAGCAAGCAAATTGAATTCAAGACATAAAATACTGCATGTATACATAATAAAATGACAAAAGTAAAATGGCTGTTTACGATATTTCAAACGTATACAATGAGCAAAAGATTAACATAAAATGTAGAGGCAAATTGGCCACTAAGGAGCCAATTTTCATGAAACGCTATGCTGATCGTTGAATGGCATGTCGAGGTAAGCTACCGACTGCGCAGAATAGTTTGTCAGGACTCCCGGTCATGGAACTTGAACTCCGTTCTCATATACGATATTGTGGATAATCTCTTACACCACTTTGTTGAATTTCAATTCTCTTAATAGGAACGTCTCGTATTTACACACCAAATCATTTGAAAAGCGTGATGCCAGTAAACAAACAGTCACGCGAGGCAAATCACTAAGTGTGGCTTCCAGAAAGAAACCTTTTTCTACGGTAATCAAAAGACTATCTCACGTGAACCTCAGAAAGATTAATCTACAACTGTGAGTACATTATAAATAACTAATGTGATTCTTGAATTATCAGTTAAATCAAACTTAAAATTATTTTAAGCAGCTTGCGAAAAGGAGCCATTTCTATTACAGTGTTTAGGAACGGTTGGGAATGTCCAATTAGATGTAAGGAATCTTTTTTAATATTAAAATGTTTTTCTCATTTTATTCATAGAGTCTTAGGAAGTCTAAAAAAAGTAGATAATTGGCGAAACTGTTACGCGTTTAAGGTTTCCAAAATAAAATAAATTGCTTTGCTTAGTGAGTAATTAAATTAAGTATAGAAAGCAGAGCTTTTGAAGAAAGGGCATATAACAGTCGGATTTTCAATAATTAATTACATAGGAATACACTTTCATTAAAATATTCCTGTTGACTCGTTATTTTATGTTTTATGTCAAATCTAACTCAAAATTAAGATAATTTTTATTTGCACTCACAGTAGGTGGAAAACATATATGACGAATAGTATCACTAGCACTTACATTTTTCATAGCAAGGTTGTTCGGACTCTAATAACGCCAGAGGCCAACATATTTTAGGAGAAGGAATATCATCATCTATTATCTCAATGTAAATGAATCGGTCGCTCTAAGGATAGATAACAGATCCTATTGCCAATAGGACTGTCGCTTCTAGGACTAATTCATGCTGAAAGTATCAGTATAACGGTTCAATTCAAGATGATCATTAAGGAGCCTATCCTTCAGGACTTTTAGGCGCTGATTTACTCGCTTCCATTTAATCTTTTGCGGCCTAGATTTCTAACTTCTAGCATTGACGTTAAGTCATAATTGTTTCCTTGTTCTTGCTTACATCAAGGTAACGAATTTTTCTGTTTCAACATGGAACAAACTTAAAAACAATAATAAAAAACAAAAGATAGAAAATATACTCAGTTAGAAAAAAGCACTTCATGTAAATACTAGCAATTTACCACTGTTCAGATTTTGCTATGTCTTTTATTTTTATTAGACGCAAATGGGGTGCTTAGCAAGCTTTATACAGTATTATAAAATAAAACGGGTAAATCCTTTGCTTACTGCGTAAAGTATTCTATCATCATTCTGATGAAAAACAATATTAGAAAATAAAATAAAATTAGTTTTTTTTTTACTCTAATGTCCCGTGATTTTGCTCCGATCTTGAGTGAGACGATGATGATGAGGTAGATGATAACGGTTGAATGAGGTAAGGGACAGCAAACAACCCTGGCAATCGGTGTTTGTCCACCACAAAATTCAGTTAGCGGACTGGGATCAAACCAGAGACCTCAATCACTAGATGTGAATGCTCTACTAGTGAGCCACACGACCTATTTTCAAAAGTCGATACGATTGCAGTGAATACATAGGTTTATAAAATAAATTTGGGTTCATTTCATTTATTCTAAGAAATAAAATGTTTAGTAAACTACATTTCTAATTTTGACCGAAACTTTCAGTGGAGATACAGGTTACCCGTGAATAATTTGAGTATATTATATAAAATTTTAATGTATACTATTCAAACCTGAAAGTACTTGAAACCATCAGTTTAATTTTCAAAGAAAATTTTCAAGTGTGTTGTTGAAATCTTATTGATGTTCTTAAGCGCTTCTTCATCAAAATAAGAGATTTATATGAATTTGCAATAAGATTGTACACTTTATTAGATTTGTTTAACGAAATTTGAGCACACAAGTAAATATTTTTAACAGCATGCTATTTGCAGCAGAAGCACGAACTGGTTACTATTCGACTTCCAAACTATGTTATGCATAAGTGTCGGAAGTTATAGAACGGCTTTGTCCGTCCGTCTATCTACAGGTGTCAGAGCAAAAATGGTAAGAACTATCGAGATGCGATATTTTACAATCAATTCAGCATCGCAAAGGTAGGTGCCATGTCCTCCGTAAACTCTCTATTCAAACCGAAAGTGATTCTAATTAGTTATTTCCAGTTTCAGCGTTTATCACAATAGAACGAAAACAGTAACAGATAGAAGTTTTTTTTTTTTTTTTTTTTTTTTTTTTTGCGAACGATTCAGTGATTCAAGATAACGTATCATTATTATCTACAACACTCTACTGCAACCAAAAGTGGTTCAAATTTACTTCCAGTTCCGGCTTCAATTCTGATTTCCATAGAGCAAAACAATAAGAGATCGACATATGTCTTTTTGCAAACAACGCAGAGTGTCATAAATAGGTTCTATATCTTCCGTTAATCGTCCATACAAGCCGGAAATGGTTCAAATTAACCTTTTGGTTTCTCAACAATTATAGCTATAGAACGGAAATGGTAATAAACAGTGGCAAATGTTTTCTGCAATGGATACGCTCTCTCAAAGGTATATACAGTATATAATAGTAGCTCATAATACGTTAACAAAATGTGTTTGAAATTTTCTAGTATTTCAAGTTTTAAATCTGATTTCCAAATAGCAAAAACACGAGATATCGGGAAGCAGTTTTTTTTTTTTTTAATTGTAAGTCGATACAGCGGCCCAAGAATAGGTTCCATTTTCCCCTTATCCTTTTATTCATACATTTTGGAAGTGTACCGTAGTTTCACACTGTGAAATGGAACTCATTTGTTGCTATGTAAATACAAATTTTATTAGGTCTTATATCGACAAGTCTTCCAAGTAAAATAATGTTCCTCTCCATTCAAAACTTGTAGTTGAGAACACATACAAGATTAATATACGATGTGGGTATAAAGAACCGGTTCCTGATATATTCGAAACGCGAGTTATAATGGGTCAGGGTACTCGATATTTGGATACCCGATTTTTGGTATTGTAATCGGGTACTTTATTCTTGGTTCCAAATCTGTGTATCCGATTCTCGGTTCTGGAACCGGGTACCCGATTCTCGATTCCAGATTAAGCTCGTATTCACGGGGGTCTAGGGGACCGGGCCCTCCAAAATTTTTACTGGTTCCCTTAAAATTTTCACACTAGGTTTGCAAATGAACTATAATATGGTGATCTGCCCCCCCTAACTTCTACCGCCCACCTACCTTTTTGGGCTTGCTACGGGCCTGTTCCAGATCCGGGTACCCGATTTACGGTTCTGGAACTTGATACGCGATCCGAAGTGTTAGAACTGTGTTCTCGATTCTAGGTTCTGGAACCGAATATCCGATTCTAGGTTCTGGATTCGAGTATTCATTTTTCAGATCCAGCCACAAACTACATCGGTAGCCTATATCAAGTATTCATAGTAATGAAATTCAATAGAAGTCTTACATTTTAAAATGAATGTTGGTACTAAGAGGATTCAAAATTACTTTTAGTTGACTATCAGACACTTTTCTCTTCAGTAGGTTGATTTACATTTTTTCTTTTTCTTTTATTTTGTTTGTGTGTTTGTGTGTGTGTGTGTGTGTGTATGCGTGGCGAAACAGAGTCAGATTGATAGATAGATTCATATTCTACACTCTTTTACATAATATTTTTAATGCATTACAAATTAATATGTGCTGCTGATAAATAGGTAACTAATTTGTAATCCTATAAGAAAACGTGGCAATGTGAAGTTGTTTCACATGAACGAGAGAGAGAGAAAGAAAAAAAATACACAGTTTGGATATTGACAAGGTCACTTGCCTTGCGTTCGCTGTTGGGGGTCTACCTAGGTAGAAAGCGGAGTATTTTCACAAAAGAACTGGAAGGGCAGGAAAAACATCTGCCTTCAAAAATTTCCTTATTCCGATTTGTTGCAAAAATAAATGCTTGATTTGACGTCGGCTTTTAGCTAACAAAAGATCATAGCAAACAGTGAAATTCATTGGACTCTGTTGATAGTAACTTGAGAAAAAAAAAATACCGGCGGACCCACTGTATAAACTATATGTAAACCTAATTAATGTAGTACAAATAAACATCTTCAAAAAATCGTTTGTTACCGTTGGTGAGCAGCAATGACGCCAACTTTAATTTCTTGGGAGAGCGGAGGGGTAGACATTTAGAGGAAGCACCTATTTCTTTTTTTTTTTGTGTGTGTGTGTGTGCCGAAGATATTAGTTTTATATTACTTGACCTACAGTACATTATAATACGTGGGGGGGGGGGGGGGAAAGCAGTCGGGGGCGAACGAAACCACTGATGGTGCTCGACCCCTTTTTCTTCTTTAGCGTCGTCACTTTTCAAGAGTGCACAGTGCAGTTGTATTTTACTATGAAGAAAAGTGTAATTTTCAAGCTCTTTAGATAAGACACGACTGGCAAATTTGCTGTATATTTTTATTGTAAAACAAACATTAAATCGACTGAAATTACAAAGGAAGCATCTTCTAGCTTTGTATTAGCAATATTAGCTCAGCCGCAAGTTATTCTTACTGTCGAAAATGATAAAGAAAAAAATCTACCTAGCGAGGGCGCCGATCCTTGGGGAAGGGAACAGCGCCCTCCCCCCAAAGCTCATATGGGCCCTTTCATTCTGTTTGTGAATATTTAATATTTGGCATAATTTGAATGCAATTTGTCTTAAAATCCTCATATATATGCCGTCTGCATACGAATGGGCCCCCCAAATTTACAGAGAAATCGGCGCCCTTGCTACCTAGACTACCTAGTGAGAAAACCAAGGAAATGTCGAAGTTATAGTAAGTCAGTATTGTAATTTTTGCCTATCGTGTCAGAAGTGGTCAACATAACTTATTATGCATGAGGGCTAAGATTTTGATTGATTCTGTTGAGTTTATCGTCCCTTTCAGCCAGGGGCGGATCCAGGACCGACTTCTGGGGGAGCGGTTTGTTGTCATACTGTTACTGAAAACTACTTTTAACAGTTTTAAACTCTGGGAGGGTTTTATTTATATATATATAAAATAAAAAAGTTTTCTCTTCTGGGGGGGATTGCCCCGATCGCCCCCACTGGATCCGCCACTGCTTTCAGCAACTAGGCTATGTGAAATGTGGACCTACAGCTTAACGTAGGAGCTAGTCCATGTGAACTCTCGGCGAGAATTTAACACAGATATCCCGCTCGTAAGATACGTACGCTATCCACATAACATTTAGGGAACTTACGAATGATAAAGGAGATGGATGATAATGATGGAAAGATGGAAGTGAATGGAAACGGTAAACTCTGAAAAAACATGTTCATGGTGGCTGTTCATGACAAAGTCCCTTATTGGGAGCTGGAATCGAACCACGGACCTCATACGTCAGAGGTGAGCGTTCTACCACTGATTCAAGTTGAATGATTTCTAGTATTGTTGTTATTTTTTAAACCATTGAGTCTTCAATATTGTGTTTACATGTGCTTGTATCTCTTCTGGTTTCAAAGGCACAGTTTGTTAAAAACCTCGTGGAAAGTTTTTCAAAGATCTATTATTTGAAAATCAAACCTGAGAGGAGAAAATGTTGAAGAATGTTTTAATCTTATTTTTGTAAGTTGAATCACCTCTCGAAGTTTTCCTGTTTGTTTTGCAGTCACCCTGTATATAACTGCTTACTTTGTCCATGTATCATGCTGAAACCAGTAACATGTTATATGAAGTTAATTTCACTACAGTTTTCAATAGTGCTGAAGGTTATCGAAACCAATAATAATAATAATAATAATAATAATAATAATAATAATAATAATAATAATAATAATAATAATAATAATAATAATAATAATAATAATAATACATAATCTAACATTTAAAATACATACTGGATTTGGTAATACCCGAACCCACAAATAATAATATGATTATAGGAAGTCCCATTCTATGCATAGGAATGAGGTGATTTTGAGTTTAACGTCTTTTTCAATAGCTAGGCTGTATGAGACGGAAGCTACTGATTAATGTGGAATCCGAACCACATGAGTTCCTTCCGGAAATCGAACCCGGGTCTCCTACGCCAAAGGTGCGTATGCTAACCGCTTAGCCACGAAGAAGCACTCTATGCACAGGAATGTTGTGCAACCAAATAGCAAAATTTTAAAAAAAGAAAGTCTGATTTTTAGGTTTTGCATTTCATATGATAAATTTGTAATTAACATCAGAGCTGTTCTTAACAACAACAAAGACAGTATAGACTACAGAGAAATACCTGACTACATGGTTGAAGTTGAACATATATTCTAATTTTCTGTTTAAACTGAGAATCACAACTAAATTTTCAACCATACGCTACCCGTCTCTCTTTTATCTTACGATTGCAATAATTTCCGATATTTGTAATTCTGGCTTCATACTCTTATCTGCTACAGTCTTGAATTCAAACATTTTCAAGAGGGGGCAAAATAATCTTAGATTTCTTCACGACCTCCAAACTTACAAACAATATCTTTGAAGTGTAGTCTGTAGTGATGAAAGTAGATACTGCTAAAGACGCTGAAGTATATTCAAATGTTTTAGGTTGAAGATGAAAAATATCGTTCTCGACAAATGAACCATCATTAACTTTCTTGTGTAGGTTGTCTTCATTCTGAAACTGCCTTACCCATAGAAAAAAGTGCATATTGGGAAGTTATATGACACCAGAACGGACACTAACAAATATTGAATGTTGCAATCTACCAACTGAAGAAAAGAGATGTTACTTTGTCAAAAAATAAATGTCCATTAATTCTATAGTTTTTAATTCATAATTAAACAATGTGACGTAAATTAGTAATGTTAAGGTTCACCTTCATACCTCAGCTTAGTATGTTTATCAAATGTACGCTTTTTATTAGAGAAACTCTTTTAAGAATGAGGAAGTCAGGAAAATTTTTAAAAATGTTGAAATTTAATGATATACTTAAGTTTGATAATAAGAGCTGACAATCAATCAAGAGGCAGAATGTTTAATTTAAAAATACTTTGGAAAGGAAAAACACATCCCATATTAATGTCTGGAGTGCTTTGCTTGATGGCAATAAACAGTGCATCCCTTGAAAACTGGTAACATCTCACAAGTAATCTATCATACAATAGAGTCTTAATGGGAAAAATATTTTTTCTGAATGTAAATCCATTCTTGACTAGCTTTCGGTGACATAGATTAAACCAAACAGGTATTCCTATTTGGCCAAACATAACCGATTGCATTCGCATGCCATGGTTTCATAGCTAAAGTTATTCAGCGAAACAGATAAGGAGTGAAATGCATACCATAATGCATAAAAGCCGGGAAAGCCTACATATTTTAATTTATCCTGTAACTTTTTTTTTACATGCTGAGATAAACTATGTTACTCTTGAGCGAGTTCAATCCATACCAATAGTTAAATTCATTTCCTTACTCTAGACTAACCTCAGTCCTGAGTAATACGTTCCGTTAGGAAGTGCAGTAGAAAGCATAGAGTAAATTTTTAAAAGCCTGATAATATTAGGAAGATTATAATGAAACGCACTTTCTTTTAGATACGGTAAAATCAGCTTGTGGGTGGAACAAATTTGCCCATCGTTTTTAACTAAATAGAAACACAAGTAGAGGGGAGAATTGGAAAACGTGAACCAAATATAATATGCATTATATCACGTCAAAACTGAAATTATATTTCCATATTCAGAAAATTCTAATAATTTCTTTTTCTTTTTTTTTTTAGAAAAAATATAATTTCCTAAAAGTTTTTTGATTTTGTAGAATATAGCGTGTTTTTTTTTTTAACTTAAGGCTTGGTCTTATTCTTCAGGGTTGAAATCAGTTAGGAGAGAGGAGGTGAATTTATTTCGTTAAAAAATTCAAATAGGCCTCTATCATTCCTTAAAACAGCCAGATTTTCATTAAACTTTGGTAAATCCTTTTGGCTTTGATGTTAATGTCACATTTCCTTTCAGATTCGCAGTAGTCCTCATTGATTGTGGTTAAAATTCCCAAAGTAAGGAAAAAGAGGAGTGACTTTACTCTCCTCAGTTAAAGAAAAACTCAACGATCAATTTTGTTTAAAAAAAAGACGAAGAAGAATGAATAATGTCTAGTTTAGCACAGAACTACCCATTTTGTTTGGTATTTAAATTAGATAGGAGAAAGAAAACTAGTCACTTCATCAAGAAAATGGTCCCACGTAGCGTAGTCGCTAACGCTCTCGCTTTGGTATAAGATTCGATTTCCGATGGACATATTTAGTACCGAAAGCGTAAAAGCTTTTTCAGATTTTTCCTCATTCACATCAGGCAAATGCCGGGATGGTACAAGTCACGAAATAAAGGAATCGGTCGTGAAACCTACAATAGAAAGAGAAAATATTCCCAATCATGTTCACGTGATTTAACTTTGCTGCCTTCATGCGAAATCTGTAAGGAGATGCCTCACTCAAGCAAGTCCAGTGCTTGCTTAAATATAACCTTAGTTTTGATACTAAGCTTAGTGCTTTCAGATAGAGCGAGAAGTGAGTTATTTATTTTTAACTGGAAAAGGAAAACACGGACAATAATTCATATATGCTATACGCTTTACAAGTGTCTTATTACTTGTCATTTACTTATTACTTATGATTTACTTATGATAATTTTCGTATTCTACTTCAGCAGTACCATTTGCCCAAGTGCTTGGACGCAAACTCTCCAAATTTAAAATCCCTCCCCCGCAAGAAATATATAGGAAACTACTTCACCTGGGAGCCTGTATCTCAATTCTATTTTTAAAAAGAAATCAGTCTACATCTGCCTACGCCTCCGTCACAATTTGACTATTTCGATAAAATGAAAATGTTTCTTTTACTTTAATTTGCCACGACCATACACTGAGGTTAAAGGAAAAGATGATGGTAACGAATAAAATGGTGGAATGAGTAAAGCGGAAGAAAATGGAAAGTTCCCGACAAAACCAACCAATACAGTACATACAATCCACGAAGTCTGTCCGTCCATGGTAATAAATTTTGAGATTTTTTTTTGCAATCCATTCAGCGTTTTAAGAATAGGTTCCGCTGTATTCGTTTTAGATATAGATTTAAAATATAAATTCAGATATAGATTTAACGTGATATCTCCACCATTGTGAATTTGGAAGAAGTTTAATTCACAGATGTCTTTATTTGTTGGCTCATAACTTCAAGAAATGTCTCTTGTCCTTGCCACATTGCCTTTACACATTGACCACTTTTGTTTTTGGTTGACTTCCTTGAAGACTGAGCTACTACTAGTATTTTATAAATATTATATTATATGGTGGTGCAAAATAAATAGTGAAAGTAGTAATCTCTTATATAATGACTAGCACGTATTCCTTTGATATACAAGGTACAAGATTCAAGCCCCAGTGGGAGATCAGATTATACTTTAACGCAGTTGTTACCTCTTTCCTCCTACTACTCTGAGTCGGGTTTTTCCCTACCTAATAACATTGGCATTCTTTTCAACTGTTTTTCACTTAAGTAATGAACAGATTTTCACAAAATTTTTCATGGAGTTATGTTCATGGTAAAGTACTGGACACACGCATTTGTAATTTTACTACAAGCATTCATTTTAGTTGTCAAATTTCCTCCCTTTTTTCACGTGACGATTTGCAACACCGCAGTCTCTATTTATATCCTTTCTAGCGGTGTGCGAGGAATTGGTGTGAGTCACTTAAAACAAGTTTTAAGCCCTGTCTACATCACAGCTGTACAATAGACATTGTTCTCGTCTTCTTCAAAACGAACAAATGAATGAAGGATAATTGTGACACTGGCAAGAAGTTGGTGCATATGCTGTTTCTGCTGCTACCTCACTGTTTAGTGTATTCATTCCGTTCCCACCTAACTCACTACCACCTTAGAAAAAAATGATTATGCTCGGTTTCAAACCTAGAAAGTGCCCTTTGCTTCTCAACTACTGCAAGGTCTTACTTGGTGATGGGTTATACAATTATAAATTGCATTTTGTACATATTGAAATTCTGAGTGACACGTAACAGATAAAGCACACATAACAGATAAATTTCCTGGGTGAAATAATAAGATAATAATAATAATAATAATAATAATAATAATAATAATAATAATAATAATAATAATAATAATAATAATAATAATAATAATGTGAAATCTGTGGCAGAGGAGTAAATAAGACCAGGCCCTATCATTATGCTTTGACATTCGTATAGGGGAAGTACGTGGTCACCACATCAGCTCTCCTTCGCTAGTAATGCTTGCTGGGATGGGTACGAGTCGAGCTAAAACTCGACCTGAGTTTACAGTCGAGTCAAAGGTAATTTTGTCGAGTCAAGTTTCGAGCCGAGTTACTGTTTCCGAGGTCGAGTTTCGAGTGGAGTAGAGTTTGATAAATGGCTTGCTCGTTCAGCTTGTTTTAACTCGTTTTGAAATCATAGCCTGATTAGACTCGGAAGCGAAAGCAATGAGAAATGTAAGCAGTAATATGGAATATTCGCGTCTCGTCTCGTTTCAATAACGGAACAATATATTTTTATAACAAGACAGCCTCAAATGTTGTGAGCACCAATATAAGTATATACTGTATTTCTTATCATAAAGGCTTAGACTTGTACGATCGAAGTTTTGAACCCAAGCCAAAGCCCATCCGGGTAGTGATGTCATCCGGCTCGGTTGAGATAAGCCATCGGCTCGCATCAATTGAGGCGATGCTTAAGCCGGCACGCTTGAGATGTCATCCGGCTCGGTTCAAATGAGCCACCCGCTCTAGCTGGCTCAGTTGCGATGAGCCACCAACTCGACTCAGATGAGCCATCGGCTCAAGCCAGCTTCGTTTAAACGTCCATCGGCTCGGTTCGACTCTGCTCAACTGAGCCGCTGGCTCGAACCGGCTCGAGTGAGCAATCGGCTCGAGCCGACTCGACTACGTGAACTGTTGGTTCGGCTCACTTTTCGGTTCCGATCGATAGCGAATGAGCTGAGTGCCGTTGAGAACCATAAACACGGGCCGAGCAGTTTTGAACATGTTTGGACAGCTCTTTATAACTTTTAACAATTTTTGACTTGAGCCCAAATACTTCCTCCTCCGAAACTCAAAACCAGAACCTCGTGAACGATGTCCTTGCCTCTTGAAGATTTAGACTTTTCCACAACCGAGGTCGGCAGTCAACTAACTTTTAGTATTCAGATACAAACCGCCTATTTTCATGGTTAAACACCGTGTTGTAATAATAATAATAATAATAATAATAATAATAATAATAATAATAATAATAATAATAATAATAATAATAATAATAATAATAATAATAATAATAATAAGCTCTAGTAGTAGTAGTGGTAGTAGTATCATTGGTAATTATATTGTCTATGTAGGATGCTTCAAGAGAGTACTTAAAACTACAAACAGGATTCAGCTCGATTTGGCTCGTTTTGGCTCGACTTGACTCGAAGCTAGACATAAATTCGAGTCGAGTTTCGGGTCGAGTTCTCGAGTCGAGCTCAAAGATGTCTCTTTCGAGTCAAGTCGAGTTTCAGAGAAAACTAGCTCGTTCCCGTCCCTAAATTCTTGATTTCTTCAAAGGTTTATCTTATTTCCTTTACGATTTTGTTTAAACGCCACTACCGATGCCATCTTGGTCATTCAAAAGAAAGTGCTGACCAGTTTAAATGATGTTTAACTTCCCAATATATCAGTGCAGATATTATATTCTAATAATAGAATCCAATTTTCACTTTGGCAATTTTTAATTGTGTTAAAAAGTATTCTTATATATATATGGGAAATTTAAAATAACCTCTTCTTGTTGCACAAATGTGTTGCTATTGGCTGTAGGTACTGTCGGATTTTTCCTGTGCTAGATTTTTTGGTATTGATCAAGCATTGTAAGACAATTGGGAACTGGTAAGGGGAGCTGAAGTGCTGATCACCGATCGCCCAATATCTATGAGAAATTGAACTGTAATATCATGCATTCTTCTACACAAAAGTACATATGCACTTACACTTTTACTAAAAAGATACATACAAATGTAACTTCCTTATTATTATGGCTGTTTTTCAAAGTATGAATAGGGATACACACTGGTTGGTAATTTTTGGGCATAAAATTCATTTTTAACTATTTTCATAACACAGTCAGAGTACAGTAAGTGGCCTAAATATCAGTGCCGATATTATGTTAGTCTTACTGATCGATCAAATATAGTAAGAATTCGTCATTGTGGAAAGACATAACCTTTTAAAATGGACTAATAACATGAAATGTTAGTTGTCATTAATACCAACTGGTTCTGAGCAGAGCAGTAAGGGATGTTCCATATAGTTGCTATGATATCCACTATAGAGTTCGTGAATTTCAGGAGTAAGTTGTTCCATTCTCCGCTGAAGGTAGTTTTCAGGTCCTCAAGTGTCAAAGATGGAGAATTCCGCTGTGCAACCCATTGTCCAAGAGCATCCCGATCATTCTCAATGTATTTCAGGTTAGGTAATATGGTGACCAGTCTCTTTGGTAGGTTCTCCCACATTTTGGGATGTTTCAAATTTGGGCAGCTCTGTGATTATCGTAAATAAACACCAAGTCGGCGTCTATCGGTTTGATGGCTTGGGCTACCACTACATTGTAACACCCGTACATTAATAATACTTATTATTATTATTATTATTATTATTATTATTATTATTATTATTATTATTATTATTATTATTATTATTATTATTATTAATAATAATAATAATATTTCTACGTTATTATACAGTCTTGAAAACAACAGTAAGCCTTAGAGTATACTTGTATGTTATCAAGTAGATAAATACGGTTTGCTTATTAAAAAGACTTCTTTTTTTTTACTAGTTATTACGGAAAAAGGATCGTACATTTCTAGCTTCATGTGCTGCGTGAAATGCCCGTATATTTTGCTTTGGATAAGTGGTAACTCTATCCATTAGAGTAAATGAAAGTTTGCAAAAGAACGCTGGAATAGCTGATTAGCCAACTAAGAAGGAGCATCAGTTTGTAATAGTCTCTCAACGTAGCGCAAATAAGCAAAGGTAATTATAACAGGTATGCCCACTATCGCAAAATACTGTAAAACAAAATTTGTTTTGCGTTGACGCAAACCGCTATGGAATGAAATTGACGATGTCCGAGACAATTCCAAGCGACTGAACTTCCCAAAATTCGTTGTCGTTACTCGTATAACTTCCCTTTACCCTTCGCGCACGCCCAAGAAACCGATTTCTCCGTAGACAGCTTGTGGTACCTGGCAGCCCGTTCGTAAGGTGCGGTTGGATGTGGAGCAAAGAATTTGTTGGTAACTACACGATTATTGCTGAAAGAAAAGGTGGATTTCTGCTGTGTTGCCGAGTCGAAGATCATTTAAGTAGCAAAACACGCTACGTGCAAAGAAACTACCGGATGTTTTTAAATTCATATAGTTCTCAGAAAGTTGCATCATTGAAAGAAGATACTAAAGTATAAAATTATCAATATATATTCCTTTTTATTGTAATACATTTATTTCGTAATATTCAAGGGCTACCACCGGTAGCCCGCAAAATGCGCCACTGGGACACGCTGTACTACTAAAAACACATGTATCATCTTATGACCTTGCTACAACACCGGTAACAGATCCAGCTGCAAAGATGTCCAATAGTGTTCGTCCTTTTCTCACAATGTCTACCGAACCAATAATTGGGACGATGGGAACTGGCCCAATGTCATGTTCTTAAGTGAGTTACGTTTCTGTGTATCCAGTGATTACAGCTACTGTTATCATTTGGAGTTGCAAGAACAAGGAATACCATAGCATTCACAAAATACCTTCATGCATTCATAAGGTGAGGTCATGTTATGGTATGTTTGGGTATCATGAAAAATAGATGAACATCGCTGCAACTTTGGAGAAGTATCCGCTACCACTGAATGATATCGTAACATTCTGACAGGAGATGTACATGCTTTTCGTAGTGAATGGGCCAGACGTGTTGTTCATGGACGGCAGGACAAGTAAACTCATAACCACCAACCTTGACGAGACTGGAGCGTGAGAATAACTGCAGAATGGACTCACCAACATTTTTCCCAATTAGAGACTGAAAGAGGTAGTAGATTTGTATCACTTCCAGTTTTAGTAGAGTGTGGATAGAACACATTCTTGGAACGCTTAATTAATTGCAGAAAAACATTTATTTCTATCCGTTACCGTTTAAACTTTATAACGATTAACTTTATACATAAACAGGTTGACATTTACAACCTACGGTTTCAATAGTAGTTTGAGAGAGAAGACAAAACCTATTCTTAGAACGTTTCTGTATGGAGATGAATATTAAAACCGAAAATCGTTGTGCGATTCTACCAGTTTTGATTTTTGTGGATACTTAAAAATGGAAGTGAAATATACTTTTGAATGCTTATTTGATTACAGAAAACTGGTTTCCTCTATCTATGACCGTTTTCTACTCTATAGCAATCACCGTTAAAATTAAAGGTGGATAATTTTCTCTAACTTCCTTTAATAGAGAAAATACAGCGGAGGTGGAATATATACCTGCACCGCTTAATCAATTACAGAAAACGTCTTCCCGGTATGTGTTACTATTTTCACTATATAACTATCAACCATTAAGCTGAAAGTATCTTTTTACTTCCAGTTTTAATAGTAATGTTACACTAGACATCTATAAATTTCTGAGACGTTTAATCGATTGCAGGAAACTGCTTCTCTCTATCTGTTATCGCTTTTCACCATATAATGATCAATCAAAAGCGGAGATGAATAATTTGTACCGCTACAGACTTGATTATCGGCTCGAAAAACGAACTCCTTTTCTAACTTTTACCTTCTAAAGTTTGACTAAATTTGGTGATGATTGATCAATTCGTTCTTGAGACTTTTATCTCCCTGACGAACGGAAAATGTACATGTATAACGGAATTTTGTTAAACCGAACACCACGGAAACTAATTTTCTGTTACATTGTGCTATATATTGAAAGACCAAACGTCTAAATCCTGTAAACACGCATATTTCATAAGAAAATAAAATAAAGTAAAACATACTAAAAGTTAACCGAACTCTTACCACTATTTACGAATCTTAAAAAAACTCTGAGTAGACTCCATGAGTAGGTAAAGGAAGATTCAAAAACGGTTCCAATTCGAAACAGTGCAAATATAGTCTAAAAAGAAAAGAAATCAAGAATCAAAATTTTACAATAAAATAAAAGAAAGAAAAAGATGATCTCAAATTCGAACAGTCCAAAATGGCAGAAAACTGTTGCCTCGTTCGTCAAATTCGTCGTCGTTATAGTGTTTGTAGGTCAGTACTTTCCTAACATTTTTGGGGACGCTAAATAATGATCAAAATCTGGGACGTAAGCAGTGAATGGAGTCCTGATATTCTGATCATTCCAAAATTCTAATTTATCTATAATTTTTTTTCTTTACTGGTGAGTTTACAAATTTTAAAAAAAAATTCCTCATAATGAATTTGATTCCTCCAAAAGCTTTGGACCCTTCTCAAATAAATTCATGTGACGTGCCTGATCAAAATGTTGCAAAGTTTCAAAAAATACATGTATTATGTAATTTACCTAGAACAACTTTTGTCTTATATGAAGGCGGGACATTTCCTCTAACTCGTCTTGTCCCGTACGTATCCTTAACACTGCGAGTCCGCCACCGATAGTTTATAATTTTTAGACTGCATATCTCATGTCGTTTTATATATATATATTTAAAATACCGACTAGTTTGAAACTCTTCTCTCGCTTTCCTGTATCTCTGAAGTTGTCTAACTTGGCGTGATTTCTTGAATGGAAAATTAAAATGAACTGAAACATTCACACCCCACCTTTATTCACGCCCCACGATTGTGTCCTTTAGTCTAAGGGAGACGAAGATTAAGGGAAGTGAACGATGATGGGAGAATTAGTGGAATGACAAAGTTGGAGGAAGCGGGAGTACCCAAAGAAACCCTACGGACACGATGTTGTCCACCCCAACTCACTTGGCCAGGGGTCGAACCAAGGAACCAATGCACCAGAGGTAAGCACTCTACCACTGAGCCACGGTGACCCCACTCTTGAATGGAAGACTAAGTATTTTGACTATATGTTAGGAATTCATCTAACATCAAATAAAATTGTTGAAAATGCAATTGCTGTTTACATCTTTTCCTGTAAGTGAAGAGCGAGCTTAGAAATCGAAAGAAACAACAGCCAGACTGCGGTGAACTGAAGGGAATGTGCGATTTGTTGCACGGCATAAAGAGGTTCAGTGTTCTGAAAATCCTCTTGTCTCTTTAAGTTTGAAGGAACCGTAGCTATTTACTCAGTTGTTGGAATCGAGACTAATGTTGAAGGCATAATGCAAATTTACACTTTGTACAGTAGAGCGTCGATTATCCGAACGTCGGTCAACCGAACGACCGCTTAACCGAACTATGTACTCGAGACTTGGTTTGAAGCCCAAGATGAAAGTGACCACTTTCAGATATCTGTAATGAAAAAAGTACGTGACTTAGGTGCTCGTAAGCGTGTAGGCTTGCTTAGACAGACCAAAATAAAGGATTTTTTAAACGTTAATTTTGTGTACTGTGTGCATTGTTCATGCAAAATGCGTAATATGTACATATTTTTGTTTAATAAACTGTACCAAATAATATATATTCCTACTAAAGTTGCCTTTGTACGTTACTTTGTAATACTTAAAGAGATGCCTGTTTTTATGAATAACTTTACTGTACAGTACTTCTTTTTGGCAAAAAACATGTCCAGTTCGATTATCCGAACAAACCAGTTTTCCGAACACCCATGTCCCCCAATTACTTCGGATAATCGACGCTCTACTGTATAAGGAGAAGTCTCCCTAAACAGCTTATAGAAATAAATCCTTGATCTTGAACTAAACTTGACTAATAATTTTTTGTTCTATTTTCAACATTATTCGTTAATAAAGTGGTAAAATATTAATAATACAAACCGTGTAATCAATATGTAAAACTAGAACTCACTCACTGACATAAAATAACGGGTACTTCCCGGTTAATGTGGAAAGTTGAAATTTGACATGATTGTAGTTTTTTGAAACTAAACCACAGGAAAATTGCAAAAAGTTTATATTTTTAATTATTAGGGACCTAAACGGAAGAAGAAATTCTTCATGTTTTTTCAATGGCCTTTTTATTTGGACTTATAATCTCATACTTTAGTTACTTGGAATTGCAATAAAAACTTGAAATTCGGTATGCTTATACTTTCTATAGGATTATTTATCAAAATAACTAAATAAAAAATCTAACTTTAATGGGAATTTATGGGTAATTAAAAATCTTCCCTATGTTATTTACATGGGACATATATTACACCTCAGAATTATTGGCACGTCCTGAGAGCTACAATGATTAAATGTGACATGATTGTAGCTTATCGAGACTAATCCACAGAAAAATTGCCAAAAGTAAATATTTTTCATTCTTACGTGCCATAAAGGGGGATGAAATTCTCCATGTTATTTAAGTGGAATGTTTTTGACCTATAATTTTCTACTTTAGGTACTTGGAATTGAAATAAAAACTTCTAATTCAGTATGTATGTACGTTTTTTCAGCGTTACCGAACAATATCACCAAATATGAAATTTTCCATATTTAGAGTGGTCTTACGAGAAACTGAAAAATGGTTTCTGTGTTATGTTTGCATGGGACATATTTAACCCGAACATGTTGAGGCACTTCCGCCAGGATTTTATGATGAAATTGGGCATGATTGTAGCCTTCCGGGACTAACCTAAAGGAAAATTGCCTAAAGTGAATATTTTTAGTTTCCAAGGGGTCTAAAGAGTGGATGTAGAAACTCCCATCTTACTTATAAGAACGTTTTTCTGGGATACAAAATCCTATCTTTTAGGTATTTGAAATAGGCAAAGGAAACTTGAAATTCGGTAGAATTGTGGGTTTAAGAAGTGATGGGCCGTAGGTCGGGCAAACGTGGGGGTTTGGAGGTAAATCCAACTACAGGCCAAATTTCGGAAATATTAAGGACAAATGCACGGAATTCATTTTTCATGGAAAAGCTGATAGATAAAAGATGCAAGGCCGTAGGCCCAGCAAATACCAGGGTCTGGGAATGAAGGCCCCCATCTAGCCAAAGGCTAGTCTATATTATGAAATTGAAAGACACGATGTTAGTTACACTTAACATCCTGAACTACCCAACCGATTTCGATCTAATTTTCAACGTACGTTAGATTCTGGCCTGGGAGTGTTTTTATTTATTTACTTTGACGGTAAAACTTAGGGAAGGGGAGAAGGAGATATAAATAAAACTTAATAACTTTCGAACAATCCAAGCAATTTGAATTAATTTTTCAATATAGATGAGGTTCTGGGAAGCTTATAATTATTTCATTTTTTACAATAGATAAGGGAAGGAAAGAGGGAGGTATATAAAAATAAATAAACATTAATTACTCTCTAACCATTCTACCGATCTTTATCAAACTTTCAGCATAGATGAGCAGCAGACCTGGGATTGTTCTCATAATTTCACTTTGATTGTGGATCGTAGGGAAGGCAGAGAGGAGACATAATAAAAGTGAAAATGAAAGTGACTGTTTTTGTGCTTTAATAAATCTTGAACCATGACCCCGATCTGAATCTAGTTTTTAACATAGATGAGGTTCGGACCAGGGATGACTTTTATCATATCAGTCTGACTTTGCAACTTAGGGAAGAGGGACAACGCGAGATATTGAAAATGATTGAAGATGATTCATATTAATGTCGAATCTATAGTTTTCTGGGTCGCTGAGAAGAACAATGACACCTTGTCCAATCCAAATTAAGCCCTGAGCTCCTCCGTGGCAAAGCGGTTTGCGTGCGCGCCTTTGGCGTGGAAGACCCGGGTTCGAATTCCTGGCGGGAGCTCATGTGTTTCGGATTTCCCGTTAATCAGTAGGTCCAATCTCATATAGCCTCGCTGCTGGAAAAGAACGTTAAACTCAAAATCATCATCATCATCCAAATTCAGCCCTGTAACTGAATGAAAAGGGAGGAGGGGATATATAAAAATTACCATTATTAGTGTCAAATCCGTAGTTGCTGGTTCGCTGAGTTGAACAGTGAAATTCCCGATCCTGTTTACATCCAAACAGCCATGAAAATTGGGGTTGGTGAGGAGGAGATGCATATAAATGATCAAAAATGTCCGATATTAATGTTGAATCTATAGCTTTCTAGGTCGCTCAGATGAACAATGATAATTTAGATACTGTTTAAATTCATGCCACTAAAAACATAAACAGCATATTTCACTGGTATCAAATACGTGAGATAAGGAGAATTTTTATTTTAACCCAGCTAAGAGGGTAATCAATTCTAGTTTGCTCTAAATTTAGAAATATATAAATAACTTTCCCAAAATGATAAGTTGTATTCACAGAAATCATATTGTTTTTATTTTTTTAGAAGTTTCTTAATCATATAGTATACAGAATGACTAAGTTATAATGTTTTCTCAGGCTATTTCTTGAATTACTGTTGTTGTTGGATTAGGTCTTTGCATCCCTTTCACCAAGAAGGCAATAAACCCACCCTTTCGAGGTTTGGACTTATTGTTTAACGTGTGATTCGACACACTAGTGGGCCCGAACGGAAACGAACACGTGTCTACCGTGCCAAAGATATGTATGTTTACCAATAATAGTTAAGAGGGAGGGAACTGTTTTCTGGAATTAGAAATTTATATGTAATAATATTTGGGGAAATAAGGAAGTTAGAATAATAAAGTGCTTTCGCTTTCACCTACAGAAAAAATATCTTTATTAAGAAAAGACAATTTGTGTCTAATTTATAACAAATGTATATACATGACGGGATAAACTGATATAAAAGAAAACTGAAGTTGTTCTCGCTTTCTTGCTGCTTTCAGCAGGGAAACGAACACATCCTTGGGTTCGAAAGCCACTTCACAAAAATGTTATGTGGCTTTGTTGAAAATGACCATCTCACAACTCTGGACGGAGCTCAAATCTCGCACAGGTTACTCAGCGCAGCGTACTAAGAGAGAGAGAGAGAGAGAGAGAGAGAGAGAGAGAGAGAGAGAGAGAACGAAGCGTAATAAATGCGCTATTGGTAATCTTCACATTAGAAAATGGGACAAATAGAGAACTTAATTAATGCTTGTAAAATTCTAAATCCATGTGTTCAGACCTTGGTTATGGACTGAACTCGATGAGAAATTTTGTAACCGTTTGTTCATTCCTAACTTTAAAAATGGCCGAAAAGTTTTAACGTTATTAAATAGGGAAACTCAATTCAGTGAAGACCTTCCTGCTGCCAAAGAGACTATAATCAACCAATTAATATTGGATGCTCGAAAATATTGCTATATACTGGTATATTCATATGGAGGTATTTGTTTCAGTTTAGCGACCCGAGTCTAGGTGAGATATATATCTACAATTTAAAGCGGAAACCAAACTACCGTACTGCACAAATGTCTTCTTACCCGGAATGAGACTCGAGATCTGGTGTACGGAAAGCGCGCGCATTGGCCATTGGATCAGCGGGAATTACATCTGACAGTATCTCGGTAAATAAGTTGTTAATTCTTGACGCATGCTTGTGATAACCTGAAACTGTATAAGTAAACTAAGCAAATGATTTTCTGCTTATCAATCGTATATTCTGAAATTTTCCGAAATCTAGCAAAGTACGAATACTTATACTAAATCAATCTTTCCTAACATTGGAATTTTCACTTTACGGTACGTACACGTCAGATTCATTTTATTTAAAATTAACAACTGTTTTCCACTATTTAATAAAACGTGTTCTTTTGGTTTTAATACAGTGTGCCAGATATTATCAAAATATGATTCTGAATCAGAATCATGAACTTTGAAACTATTGAAAATGGTAGTTTGAACAATTACTGTATACTTCTGGATTCAAGACGACCTTTTTGTCAACATTTCGTGCTCAGAATTGTATGGTCGTCTTGGTTTCGTTGAAACATAAAAAAGTTTCTCTCAACAGGACCACAACTTTCAATTAAACTACAAATTTACCCACCTCGTTGCCTACCACATTGAACGTTAGGATATCGCGTGGACCATTCCAGTAAGGAAGAGTAAGGGAAGCCTGTATCTGATATGATTATTAGTATAGTTTTAAAGTTCAGAAAACATAGGCAGTATATACTGTGAATGTATCTTTTTCTGCAAGGATGTCATTTGGAGAGGATATGGGACAATTCGTCTGATTAAATTTGAAAACACATGCTTTGGTATACATTGTATATCAGGTATACTAATATCCTAATGAAACATGTGAGACTCATGTCATCTTACAATCTTGCTCTACCTGGCAAAACTTAAAATGACGTAATTGGTTTCTTGTAAACCTTTGTTAAAGAATAGGGGTCGTCTTGAACTCGGAGTCATCTCGGATTCAGAAATGTAATTCCTAGTCTCATTCTAGTAAAAGACCACATACGTTGTTTCGATGTGAATAGAAATCTAAGAGAGGAATATCTTTTTAGGAAATATTTGGTCCTCGAAGTTATTTGCCGTTTTAGAAAAAGAAAGTGAAGGAAAACAACAGAAAGCAGCCTAGATTGTGTCACTATTGGTAGAGGACTTAAGGAATGCTATGTTTTTGGCCAGTGATACACATGATAGCACCTAATAATAATAATAATAATAATAATAATAATAATAATAATAATAATAATAATAACAGTGGTCTACATATGAGTTTTCTGCTTATTTAGAAATTTTAAATGATTATTTATAAATCAACTTTGCCAATTTTAGTTAGGAAGTTACTTTCTTGAATCACTAAGATTTTTTTGGAATTTAGTCATAACTAACATTATTCTATACATGTGTCATGTAATATTATAAAGTGACCGATATTAGCTTTTCATCAATAGATTAATGATCGTCTGAGATGCATAGTGATAATCTCTTTAAGATTACCCCAATTTTATTCCCCATCGGTATGAGTGGTGAGGGGATTTCTGTTGGGAACTGCTGATTACGAAACCATAATGCAAATATATTGTTAGAACTAAAGAGTATCTGTCTGAAAAATTCTGCTGCAAATTATTTCCCTTTCGAGGGTAGCTGTGTTGCGTTTAGCTGCTTTAAAACATTAAGCACTCATTGTCTTCTGAGTTAAAGGTATTTGGCTACAGAGTTTTATGTTTCCCACTTCTATCGTTTCAGAGAAATATTTCTTCAAACAGAAATAAATGGATAGAAAATGAATTTTACATACAGTAATAACAGCAGAAATTTCCGCGCTTCCAATTTAAGGACGCCAAATTGTCAGTATGTACGGAAGAACTTTGAATATACTCATCTAAGATCAACTGCGACGTTGCCAGCTTGGGGACGTCAAATGATCGGCAAGATGTATAGAATATACTCCTAAATGTATATACAAAACCGACTATGGTACGCCTAGCGGGAAAAGTTGGAACTACCAAAAGTATATTATTTTACAACTTTCTATCATTTTAACGTCCTCTTCCATTTCTTCACTTCGTTCTAAAAGCTTTAAATTAATACTAATAATAAATCTTTAGCTCCAATTACCCTATATATGAATGAATCTATCAGACTCATGCATCAAACATAGAAAAATAAAAACACAAAGTCGATTTCCAATGGCTTACAATTTGACGTCCGGTATACGGACGTCAAAAGATCGCGGACGTCAAATGTTATGCAGAAACGCAATGTACGGAAGTCAAATTGATAGAGTTCTGTATATATATATATATATATATATATATATATATATATATATATATAAATGAAAATATATATAACACTATAACAACTTCGTGAGAACTTTTACACTTTTAACTAATACACCAATTAGAACACTTAAACTATAAGAGCAATAACTGTATTCCGAGGAATTTAAATATAAGATATAGAACCAGTATTAATTCGATGTGCCCAGTTCTACATTTTGTTCCGAATGGCCGCTTAGGTAACCCGCAGCTCATTCGAAACTCAGTAGTTTTTAAGTTTTCCTCTAGAGACGCTGCATATGCCGAGTGTCCGGATGTTTAGCATAACCTCTAGGATAACATGGTTTCTTTTTGTTGTTTTTTTATTTATAACCAAAATAAAGTGTCATAAAAGTTATCACACGCAGCAACTATCAGAAATGAGTTACCACCTCTACAGCGCGTGCTGGGAGTGTCCCCTGTTTTGATTCACACACTGGTTAATACATTTCACTAGGTTGGTACCAACTTTATGAAGCCTAGAAGTGTTAGTGTTCTCAATGGCACTGCGAATGTTTGTTTCCAGGTCTTGAATAGTTCTAGAATTGTTCTTGTAAGTCTCTTGCTTTAATAGATCCATATAAATGAATAGTAGTGTTCCCGGGTGCAGGTATGTAAAAATTTTATCACGATAGTTTTTAAATTCGTTTTTTCATTGTATTCCGAAATTGCATAATGTTGACAGATCAGCAAGGTTGTGTTAATTTTTGAAAACTACCATTTCCCTAGTAGCTCCTTACAGATGCCTTATCCTATTAGTTTTCGGTGGAAATGAAAAATCCTTTTTTCTACTCCATAGTTTGCATGCTACTCCAACTGAAGAAACTGAATATTAACGACAGAACATTCATACGTATGAGCCCGAAAAGTGAACTTTTTGGTGGAGAAACACCGAGTGCGTGGGTTTTCTTGGGGGTTCTCCCGTTTCCTCCCACTTTCATCATTCGACTATTTTGTTCATCACTCATCACCACCGTCTCCTTTAGTATAACAGGCGTAAACGTAGGACGTAAAACTCAAACATTTCATTTCATTCTTTAAATTTATATGTTTTGTCAAAATTGATTTACACCTTTAGTTACATCTGGCAGCACTGTGTTGTTCCTAGTGTACTTCAATCGTTGATTTCTAGTTTAAAACTTTTTGCATGAACAAGTCTTCATTTTAGTGTAACCATTATTTGTTTGTCTCTTCAAGTTGAAAAGTTCTACTATCCCAAACTCCAGGTTGCACTGTATATTGGACACCTTGAAATTTTAATCTGCAGTAATCATTTTCATAATTTTTCTCTTTCCTTACTTTCAATAAGTAATTTTAAAACAACAAAAAGTGTTTATAAAATTAGAAAATGATCCAATTATTTACGAGAAATGTTATGAATTAATAGCTAATTGAGTATATATACTTATTGAAACTAAACATTTCGGTACACATTTGATGGTGTCATAATCGTCTTAAACTTAAATTCTCGTTCCGTATACAAAGTGTTGATACATATAATTAGATTATTAATTAACATTTTATACGTTTTACGTGGTCCAAACGTATCTTCTTTCTTTTCTATCGCTCTGTATCTCCCTTGGGCTTTCTGTTTAATCAGCTTTTGATTAAAAGAAGGACGAAACGTGATGAAAGGTCTTAATATTCTGTGCTATACTACTCCCACCAAGGCAAAAATATTGGTATACTAGAGTTTCTGCCAGTGAAAACTCGGTTCACCCAACACTTTGCTAAATTTAGACAATTTCCATTCTACATATTCTATCAGAAATATGGTTTATGTGTTGGGCAATGTAAGGTATTTTCAATCTTTGAAAAAGTTTTTGTTTACCTGGCGAAATTAAACCAGAAAGAGCTTCCAATAAAATTAATGAAGTCAGTTGGAATTAAATGTACCTAGATAGCAGTAACTTAAACAAAAGAATAATAATTATTATTGTCATTTAATATTCTTATTATTACTGTTGTTACTAGAGCTTTTAGAACGAAACTGATAATGTTGCTATTGAGTGTTAACATATAACTTTTCCATCTCGATACAAATCTATATTTATTAAAGATTATTATCGAAAGCAGTTTAACATGTATATAAAATTTCCATCATAACTTTGAGATAAGTTATGATAAGTTATGTGTATGTAATAACTTGGTTTTAGGTTAACTGAATAAGGCCGAAACAAATAGAAGTTGTCAGAAATATATTCTTCATGTTGACAGTCATATACACTGAAAGTTAAAGGGAAGTTATTTGTATATTTTTAAAATATGAAATGAGTGACTACATGTGATTCCAAGAACTGCAACATTACAATATTATAAAATCATAATCATTTCCTTTAGATTAAGAATGAGAAATAATAACATTCTTTAAGATTTATATGACATTCCCTTAGAAGAAAGTTCATTTGTTTCTGTCGGTGTGTATTGGTAATTGTCATATATTATCAAAGTAATTATCCATATTGAATTACGTATCAATAAGTCTGTTGTTCTACACGTACAGAATACTTAGGTCGTTCTTACTATTAAGCACGTCAAAAATCAAAGAATACATGCTATTTCTTAAAAGAAAAGCGTTTAATACAATGTCTACGTTCTCGCAAAAAACCAAAAAGATTTTATTTCGTTCAAGGAAGCAAGTGAAGCAAAAGAACTGAAAATTGAAGCTAGGTTTTGTCTTCCTATTGTTTTCCTCAACAAAGCAGATGTAAAAATTAGAAGGCTGTGGACGTTTGGTATATGGGGCGATGCATACATTTTAAATTAGTTTAGTGTGTGTTTGTTTCAAAGCATGTCTTCCAAATCTTTAGTTATTCTACGTAATAAACAAACAACTTTCTATGATTTTTCTCAACGTATGTGCGTTTGTAGGTACAAATACAGTCCGTAGTTATTTGCCTAGTATAAAAGGCTAAAGTTTTGATTTGGATTATGTTTCAATACTAGGTTACTAACCATATAACATTCTCTTTTCAAACTATAAACCTCAATTAAAGATGTTTTATTGTGTTGCGTTACGATTTCCTAATATATTAACGCCAACTGGCAGGGGAAAGCGTTGTACCTTTGAAACAATGTATCTTTGAACACCTGTGCTTTTCTCGAATTCAGAGCTATCTAGGTGTAGTGATTAAAATTCGTTTGAAAGAGTAAATAAAAGAAACACTACATACGAGTTTGGCTGTTGTTTACTGAATGTTGTGCCGAGTAATGTTAATTTTTAATCTTTTCACCCTCAAAACGAAGATTTTTTGTAGTTAGCTTTTCAGTTTTGTGCTTTTCAGTTTTCGCTACTTGTGATATTTATTTGTCCAAATTTGAATCATTGGTGAATACAGTAATATTTTTAGTTTTAACTTCTCTTCAATATTTAAGCTAGTGGAGATTTATTTTTTCCTCTTGTACCTATGAACATTAATGCATCATGTACCTTCGAACGATAGATAATACTGTTTAAAGCTACACAATGTAAGTAGTTAAAACAATTGACATATTTTATATAAGTTAGGTTAGGATATAATGTTATTAATTATAATTTTATGTAGTTTCTAAATATTCGCTTATTGTATAACATATAAGGTTGTTAATATTTTTATATGTTCAACTTTATTGTTCACAAGTTTTTGTTAAATCAATTTTTAATTTAATTTAAAAAAATTCAATTCTGGGGAACTCTTTTATAGCTAAACCTTTTTTGCAATTTATAACTATTAATATTTGCGGCTTCTTTTTAGATTATTGCCTAAGAAACGTTGTAATTATCACTTTGTTCAAAGGTGCAAGAGGGTCCGTTCAATAGTAAATGACCGTAATGTACCTGTGAACAAACCGGATGTGTTCTTCTTATATCCCATAAAAGCTACTGTAATTATGTTACACGTTTAAAAATCATCCTAGTTGATACCAAAGAGATGACATTTCAAATATACGAGAAAAATTGGGTTAAAAGTGCTGAGTGTTAGCACCAAAATTTCGAAGACTAAAAGTGTTCACAGGTACAACGCCTTCCCTTACAGTAAAATGGGTTCAAGGAATTTAGCTATATATCTCAAGATCAGTTCATCGATGTTTCTTGGAACCGTTGAGCATTTTGCGTTTAACGTATTGTCCTTTCACTGTTGAATTTATTATCATCATATGTTTGAGTGTGAAAAACGTAAACGCGGGACTTAGAGCTAGCAAATAAGTAAATAATTCTTTTATCTTTTCCAAATTTTACATTGTCGAATTCATACAGAAGCAACTTTGCATAGACATCTCCACAACTAGTCCTATCAATTTGAAAAACCATCCATTTAAAAGCATCATTCGCCACCTTTTGAAACAATGTCACTTGCCACATCAACCTCCCTATTTCGTCAGAAAAAAAAGCTATTGATAAGCAATCACTGCACCAATGTAGTGTAGGGAAGAACACAACACACAAGAATTTGAACACTTCTTTACTCACTATAGGCCTACAGAAATGCCAAATTGAAATGATTGTCTCCAACAAGAAATAAAGCTATGCCTTTGAAGCAGACAACAGTTCGTACAGAAAAATCAAAAAAATGTAATGTGTAAATAGAAAGTAATGTAATAAATCTGTAATTAAAGATTATAATTATAGCAATATATAGGTAACCAAGAAAGTTCTTTCACTTTTTCACCCATCCCTTCGAACACCATATATCACTTAAGATGTACCTGTAAGATCAACAATATTCCCCATCAGCTCCGACGACCTTGTGCCAACGTTCTGGAACGTCATAGATTTCATCGTGGTAGAATTTGGAGGGCCGTGAAGAATCCATAAAGCGCATTTTTACTTCTACTAACAATTTGAACTGGTGTCCTCTTTGTACAAGTAATGGATATGGGATAATCGGACGGTGCGATGTCCGGTGAATACGATGGATCTAATAGTGTTTTCTTTCGAAGTCGTAGAATAGTGTGCCGACTTATCCCAGCTACTTGGGGCGGAACGTTATCCTGTAACAGGAGTACCCCTTTGCGATTCAGGAGTGTTGGCTCCAGAGGTTTGAGTTTTTCTTGAACACGGCTCAACTGTTAACAGTACACAGTTGCTTCGTCCAGGTGTTAGCTATTGCCGGTGCTGGTAGCTGCACGATGCCTCGAGTAGTCCACCGAAAACACAGAATGACCTTTTTCTGGTGCAGTGGTGGTTTCGGCAATTTAGATCCTGTTCATGGGATCTTAATCAATGAGGGACCTTCGTACAGGACCCACTTCTCATCTCATGTCAACAACCTGTCCAGAAATGGCTCCTTCCTTAGACGAGAAACCAAAGAAACACAGGTGTCAGTTCGTGTTGCCTTCTGGCCTGGCATCAAATAATGTCGGACCCATCGTCCTAACTTCTAATATTCCCAACTCAATGAGCTGCAGAATGTCTTCTATACTCATATTGAATTGTAGTCCCAGTTCCTTACATGTCTGATTACTGTTCTCTTCAATATATTGCTGCCTGAAAGTCTTCTTTATATTGGGCTTCCGGCATGTGGTGCGTCTTACAGTGTTTCGTCATTGTCTTTAAACTTGCTAAACCACCGCTGCACTGTCCATGTAGTCACAAAACCTTCACCAAAAGTCTGGCATATCTTCCGCTCCGCTGCAGAGGCTTTAAATCCCAGTTTGAACTTGTGCAGCATACACTCCCTTATGATGCTGTGTGCAGGTCCCATGTTCACTTTGTCCTTGTGGAAGTTCACGGTGTAATTGAACTGCCACAATCAGAATGCATGTTAGATATGTCCCCTATCAAGACCTGACATTCGTCTTATCTAAATTCGCAATCAACGTCCGTTGTGAGGGCCAATTGAACACAGATCTCCATAAAAAAGTGACAGAAATTTCTTTGTCACCATTATAAACACTGTATAAGCATATGATCTATATTACTGAAATTTTCAAATTTGATAAATTACTTCAATTGTACTTGTTTTAACTTGTGCTAAGTTCTAGCCGACAATAATTCGAAATGCACTTACTTATAACCTGATAAGCTTTCTCGTATCGCATGCGACAAGAAAGGAATACAACGTAAACAACGTTGATGAATATAAGATGGAAATAGACGGACCAGATACTTGAAGGACAGTATTTAACTAGCATCTTCCTGAGTTAGTCTTTTCAAAAGATGGCTATTTTAAATAACATAGTTTTTTATACGTTTCACGTTTTATACTATATGGCGCATATTTTACCATTCATACAAATGCACGAGTTGCTCGTGCTGTGCGGCTACTCGTCGGTATTCTCTACAGTTTCCAGAGATGAATTAAACATTAATTAAAGGATTGGATATCTTTCAATTAATAATTTCCATCTATTTCTTTATATGTAAAGTAGACTTGCTTTATTTATTTATGTATATTTTAAAAATTATTGGTAGTGTTCATGACGGATTTGTAATGCTATGTAGTGCTACATAGCTGTGTTTGAAATTAATCTCATTCGTCGTCTTTACATATAGAGATATAAGAAATATGATACTTAAATCCGTATGAAATAAAAAGTGTGTGTTGTTTTCATTTTAAAAATTATATCAAATTCACCTATATTTCTCAACACTTAAAATGTGTAAGTTTGCGACACTTAATAAAATATGAAATCCCAGACTCATGTAAGACAGGTAACCCGAGCAGTACGTCAGCCGGGGTAGGGGGAACGCGTACGATACAGTGGACAAAATTTAATGATGCAATGTGGAACACTTTTATGCATGAGTTTAAAATACACTTAAATAGTGAGTGCACAGTAGCATGTATAAATTGCTGGTTGTCAATCTGACATCTTTCGTCCTGAGAATGCCCTAAAACCCGTAATATTTAATTCGTACCACTTTCGGTTTCAATAATGGCTTAAGGTAGGATATATAACCTATTCTTGAGGCAATAAGTAGATTTTTTTTAAAAAATAGTCTTACCGTTTTTGCTCTACGAAATCAGTATTCAAATTGTAAGTATTAGTAAGTTTCAACTTTTAAAAAATGTTGCAAGCTTAATTATGCATACTTCTGAGATGCTGAATCAACCAGCGGAAATCGATTATCAGTATTATCGTTTTCGTCGTATAGTGATGAATGTAGGAGTTGCTATCGTTGTCTTTGTTGCCATATTGAAACGGGTCGAGTTCTGTGGCCTCGCTAAGTGTATAGTACCACTTACAGGTCCTGAAAGTAAGCTAGTTTGATGTGGTGGTGTAACTAAAAGTTGGGAAGAAGTTTGTAGAGAAACAAACTTTTCATGCGGCGATACTGATGACTTCTGCGTTTATACATCGGTGATAATTTACGTAGCATCATCTTCATTCGAAAGATTTCATGAAACTTTCTCATCTTCTGTCAATTCATCTTTGCCGAATTCAGAGAGATGTTGTGCCATACTCTTTGCAATGGTAACAGCAGAATAGTTGGTGCCAACTTTGCGTGCAGTATCACCACTGTTGTTTTGCAGACACAACCCCAGAATACTTCAGCTGGTTGACAACCTTTGGCACTCAGAACCTGGATGAAAGGTCGCTGGTCCTATTTGCACGGATTGGGGATGTTGATCGCCATCTTTCACTTGTTGTATCTGTTAAACGGAAACACATATCAATAACTATCCTACATCCAACACAGAGGGACATTAGCCATTGCACGCTATTAAACAAACAATATCCTCCTACACACTATACCAATAATACATAGAACGGACTTTTATTTAGACATACCATTAGGTTGCACATCCATCAACTTGGGAATAGTACAAGTTGGGTTGATGAATCCCAATTGATATGACTTCGATCCAGAAGGCAACACGAGAAGACACTTGTGTTCCTTTGGTGTCTCGTCGGAAGAAGTGATCATTTCCGGACACGTTTTTGACATGTGATGAAACGTTGTTACTGAGCGAAACTCCATCATTGGTTAAGATCTCATGAACCGGTTCCAAACACCTGAAACCACTGAAGAAGATTCGCTTGTGTGTTTTGTAAACTGCTCGCTCCAGCGTGTGTCGGGAGCTACTATCAGCTGGTCCAAGTTTCAATGCAACTGTGTACTGTTAGCAGCTGAGTCGTGTTCAGGAAAAAGTCAAACCCCTGGAGCCAAAACTCCTGAATCTCAATGGGGTACTACTGTTACAGGACAACGCTCCACTCCAAGTAGCTGTGATCAGCCGGTACACCATTGTACATCTTGGATAGGAAACACTATTGCATGCACCGTATTCAACGGACATCGCACCGTCCGATTATCACTTTTCCATTACTTGTACAAAGAAGACAGCAAATGAACTTTATACCTCCTTCGCTTCACGGTCCGCCATGTTCTACCACGATGGAATCCATGGCGTTCCAGAACGTTGGCAGAAGGTCTTCGGAGCTGATGTGGACTATTGTTAATCTTACAGGTCTTGAATGACATATGGTGTTTCAAGGGATGAGTGAAAAGCGAAAGAACTTTTTGCTTACCCATATATTTCTAAAGTGATGGTCTTTAATTACAGATTTGTTACATTAGTTTTAATTTACACATTATATTTCTTTATGTTTCTTTACAAACTGTTGTCTGCTTGAAAGGTATAGATTTAGTTTCTTGCTGGAGACAATTATTTCAATTTGGCTTTGCTATAGCCCTATAGTGAGTAAGTTGTGTTCAAATTCTAGTGTGTTGTGTTCTTCCCTACACTACTGTAGGGCAGTGACCAGTATATTTTTCTGACAAAATAGGGAGGTTGAGGTGGAAAATGACATTGTTTGAAGAGGTTGCAAATCATGCTATTTCAGGGGATGGCAAATTGACAGGACCAGTTTGGAAGATGTCGATGCAAAGTTGCTTCTGTATGGATTCGACAACGTATAATTTGGAAAACAAAAAAGGATTATTCATTTATTTGCGAGCTCTAAGTCTCACGTTTACGTTTGTAACGCTCAAACATATGATGATAATAAATTGAACAGTGAAATGACAATATGTTGAACGCAAAATGCTCAACGGTTCCAAGGAACGTCGATGGACAGATCTTGAGATATATAGCTTAATTCCTTGAATCCATTTTACTGTACCAGTTGGCGTATATATAATTGGAAAGCATGAGGCAATACAATAAAACATCTGTAATTGAGGTTTATGGTTCTAAAGGCAAGATTATATGGTTTGTAACCTAATATTGAAACATAATCCAAATAAAAAACTTTCGCCTTTTATATTATTCAAATAACTGCTAACAGTATTTGTACCTCAAACGCACATATATAGAGAAATAATAGAAAGTTGTATCTTTCTTTCATAGTATAATGAAAGATTCGGAAGACATTGTTTGAAACAAACATACATTAGGGAAATTTAAACCTAAGCATTGTCACATATACTAAAAGTCAACGGCCTTCTTATTTTTACATGCGCTTTGTTGAGGAAAACAATAGGAAGTCAATACCTAGCTTCAGTTTTATGTTCGTTTGTCTTACTTACTTCCTTGAACGAAGTAAAATCTCTCTGGTTATTTACAAGAACGTCGACGTTTTATTAAATGTTTTTTTTTAAGAAATAGCATACATTTTTTGATTTTTGAGGTGCTTAATAGTAAGTTCGACCTAAGAATTGTGTACACGTGGAACAACAAACTTATAGAAACGTAATTTACCTTGATAAGATATGACAATTACCAATACAAACCGAACGGATAGGAAGGTATATTCCTTCTAAAGAAATGTGATCTAAATCGTAAGGAATGTTATCATTTCTTATTATTGATCTAAAGGAAGTAATTATGATTTATTTATATTGTATTGTTGTAGTTCTTGGAATCATATATCAGTCACTGACTTCATAGTGTAAAAGTATGTAAATAATTTCCTTATAGCTATTAGTATATATAAAGTTAAATAGGAGGTATAGATTAGTAAGTTAAAGCAAACCCTTTACCATTAGACTGTTAACATGAAGAATATCCTTCTGACAACTGCCATTTGCTTCGGCCTTATTCAGGTAATTTATTACAAAATTATGCATTTTTATTCTAACTTATTCGAAACTTATGACAAAAAGTGGTATATATTTTAGTTTATATAAATGTTAAACTGATTTTAATATTAACCTTCAATAAATACAAATTCGTATCTAGATTGGAACGTTATTTGTTAGAATTGGATACCAGAATTATAAGTTTGATTCTAATAACTCTAATAATAATAATAATCTTTATTTTAGTGCCGCGAACAGCTTTTGGCAAAAAATACAGCACTTGGTATCAGAGTATGCGATGGAATAATAATACTACTAAAAATAAATAATAAGAAAGGAAACAATAAAAAGAAGGGTACTAATATAAAACACAATGTAGCTAAAAGTCAGCTAAGCAGAAATAATTCCTTGTCAACGCAGTAAAACTTACCAAGTTTTCCATCCATCTAAAACAACAAGAAGCTAAGAACAGCAGTCATAAAATTACATTTGGCTTAATGTTTCTAAACGTCACTGATTAAAACCTGTCAGTCAGATTACATAAAACTTTCACATTGTTTGATACAATAAGTCTAAAATGAGCTTAAAGAATATGTCAATCTTTTTAAAATTTCACATTTCCAATTCAGAGGAACTGGTATTTCTTATGCTACGATTTGGCAATTTAAAACCTATGTTTTGTAAACAATATTCACTGATATAAATGTTATCTAGTATTTTTTGCATGCATACTCTGTCGAAATTTCTTCGTCTATTCATAAGGCTTTCTAAAAACCAATAACCAGTTCAATATTCATAACTATGTGAGTAATAGCTCATTTTCATTGTAAAATATAGAAGTCGAATAAAACATCTTTGCACAGATTCGATCTTGTTTGTTAAAGGTTTAGAAATGCTGTTCCAAATTACCGAACCAAATTCTAAGTTTGCTCTTACAAGTAATTTATATAGAAATACAAACGTTTTATCTCTTTGAAATACAGGCCACTGTTTAAAAATAAAACCTGTTATCCTTCTGGCACCTTGTACAATACAATTTATATGATTAGAAAACTTTAACTGACTGTCAAATGTAATATCTAGGTCTTTAATAATGCTTACTTTCTCAATTTGTACACCATTGACCTCATATTTATTGACATAATATTGAGTTTTATTGGTGTATGTCATAAATTTTGTTTCCTTATTATTAATTTTTAGAAAATTATTTCTACACTACGTGTTTACTGCATTTAAGTCTTGTTGCAGTAAATAATTATCGAACTCATTGTTGACTAATCTGAACAACTTCATATCTTCAGCATATAGGAGAATTTTAGAGTATTTTATTTTTTCTGTCAGGTCATTTAAAGATAAAGAATATAAGAGAGGGCCCAAGGGCGACCCTTGTGGTATTCCGTTTTTTACATAGCATAGAATGTACAGGTCCGATTTTAACTTCGTAAGTTCTGTTTGACAGCTTTCAAACCAGCGAATGTACAAAGGTGACAAACTAATATTTGATAACTTGCTAATGAGATACTTATGGCTGACAGAGTCAAAAGCTTTTGATATATCTATGTATATTACAACGCCTTGCAATTTATTTTTCAGTGCGTTATAGGTATAGTCTGTAAAATGAATTAGATTAGTTACAATTGACTTGCGCTTATAAAAACCATGTTGAGACTCATTTAAGATATTTCTTACATTAAAATATATGTGTTTATGGACAATTAGTTCAATATCTTCGAGAATGCATTGACAAGAGTTATTGGCCTGTAGTTGCTTGCAATCTGTCTATCACCTGATTTATACACCGGAACAACATATACTTGCTTCCACATTGAAGGATATACACCTGTACGTAATGAAATGTTAAATATATTTGCCAAACTAGTTGAAAGTTCAGTTGCACAAGCTTTTATTACATAATAAGGAATATTATCTGGACCTGGAGTAGTGTTCGGTTTAGTTTAATTGCTTCCATTACTTCTAAAACAGTAACGGTAGGAATTCCGATTACTAACGATATTCTCAGGCAATACCTCTTGACCTGCTTCTAAGTTAAAAGCTTCATAAAGTACTCTTAAATGCCTCAGCAATTTCGACAGTGTCTTGAATTAGCATACCATTACAATTTACTTGCTTCGGTACTTGTTTACAGTCAGACTTTTTAAAAACGTTCCAAAAATATGAGCTGTTCTTATAAATACTATTTTCTAAACCTGAATAATAAGATTTTCTTGCTTCAATATATTTCTTTTTTACAAGTTTGCTTAGGTCTGAATATCTCTGATACCATACGTCATCATTTGTTCTTTTGGCTTTAACAAAATATTTAGTTTATTTGTTTATAAGTGCTTTCAATTCTCGCGTCATCCATGGATAATTATATTTTTGTTTACAACCAATTGACTTCTTAGATACATGCTCATTAAATACAGAATAAATTAAATTATATAAATAGTCAGTGGTTTCATTAACACTGTTACTGCAATTGTTTATTAAGTCAATTTCTCTAATGCCCTTGTATATACCTAGGAAATTTGCTTGTTTGAAATTATATGTATCGTACTGAGGAACGGGACAATATTTGCCACTATCTATAATTTTCCACTGAAACATGAATGGGGGAATAATAGTAATAATAATAATAATAATAATAATAATAATAATAATAATAATAATAATAATAATAATAATAATAATAATAATAATAATAATAATTTCATCTAGTAATTGCTTGTATTTATAGTTATATTCCGTAATTTTTGACAAATTTCCTCATTTCCTTGAAAAGTTAAAAATACAGTACAGTTCATTTTCGTTACGTATAACAACTTCATACACATTTCAAACGCATCTTCGACCAAAAATGTTTTGGTTTCTTGAGGACAAAAGTCTAAAACGCTTTCGTGAAGTGATAGATTTGAGAAGGGTTATTCAAAATGGGAGAATGTTTCCCCTCATATTTAAATATTTCTCAAGATAATGAAACCACATTGTAACATTACTTCCACTAACATTTCAACTTGTTATTGTCACATGCTCTGATACTTTGTCACTAGTATAGAAAGTTTCATCAGGAATGCTTTGATACAACCGGTAACTGATAAATTATTCTTGAAAGAATTTTGTCTATTATTTCTTTCAAGAAATTATATAATACTAAGACAAACATTGTTTCACTGACGAGGAAGGCATTTGTTTCCGGAACTCTTCTAAACACTTCGCTAGTAAATGTTCTTCATACTTTGCAAGAACTGGGATATCACCAAATGTTGATTTTGTCTGCTGTGTCAAGCACTTTTCAGAGTTGACCTGAGATCATAGTATTTTTCAATAAATTTAATTTTCTGTCCACCATGAACTGTATCGTATATTGTATATCTTTTTTTCTATAGTGAGCCATTTTTCGTCAGAGAAGTCCTACTCTGAAACAAGGAAACAGACATTTTGGTACTCTTTCCTCTTTTGTAGACTGTATAATCTTTCATTCGAAAAATTACTTTTTGCAAGCGAACTCTAGATTTCCTAAGAGAACAAAAATCACGTTTTCTTCTGCAATGAAAATATTTTGCTGGATGTTTCCAAAGATTCGCAACCACTTAAATTGACAAAGCAAAGTGAATGAACCTAAGCTTGCCTGTCCTTTTCTTTTAAAAATTGAAACAAAAGGAACTTAATACAAGTTTTAAAATAGGATTGTTGATTGGTATTTTTAACAGACCGAGTCAGTTTTAAAAAATCTAATTGATACGAGTTGAATACAAGTATTATAATTGGTTAATTTTAGAACACTACATCCAAGGAAAAATTTTGTACATCACTTAAATCGGGGCACACAAAGAAAGATAATAGTTTTCATAGCCAGCAAAGGAATGTAGGTTCCTCACTTCAATTCATAATATCATTGATAGGCATGCAAAGGACACCGTGATAGGCTCTGTATCAATTACTGTAATAAGATAAATTTTATTTCCAGTGACCTCCCCTGATGCCTTCTGCTCTTAACATGCGGCGAGCAGGAAAGCAGATTTCTTAGGATTAATTACTTTCACATGCTCGTGGCAATAAGTTGTATTACAAAGTAATAAATAGAAGTATCAACGTAAGATTATCACTTAAAAGGGTTACACATTATCACAACGATATTTACAGGAAATGGTTCTCCTAAACGTGCGAAATAATATTGCTTGGAACCAATGACTTCTGTTCTTCTTTGTTACACTTGCACGGTCTTCATTTTACATGAGGAAACAGGATTGATATGTAAATCTGCACATTATAGAAATAACTTTGTAGTATAAATGTTAAATATTTTCTAAATAACTTACCCTATGGCCTATGGAACCCAAGGATTCAATGCGAAGATTTAAGCTCTCTACTGACTTCTATAATTAGTCAATTGGATAACGTTTCTAGTTAGTATTCCTATTTCTGCGAGATCTATCTTAATATTGTCCTCCCATCTGCGCCTAGTTCTTCCTCATTCTCGTTTCCCGGTTCGTGGGATTTTGAAAGCGATTCTACTTTCTTCCATCCTGGCTACATGACATGTCCATCTGAGCCTCCTAGACTTGATGACCCTAACAATGTTTGGTAAAACATATAAATTATGTACCTCCTGAATATTAAGTTTCCGCCATTCCCCATTACCGTTTTTCTTGGGTCCGAATGTTCGTCTCAGGATCTTGTTCTCAAATTCTTTAAATCTATGTTGTTTCTTCCGAGTAAGTGACCGTGTTTCGCAAAAATACAGAACTACAGGCACAATCGTTTTTTATATTTTAAGTTTCAATTTACTCGACATAAATTGCAACTACAAGAGATTTTGATCTGAATAGTAACATGAATTCCCTGTTTTTAGTCGACATTTAATTTCATCGTGAATATGGTTTATGTCTTGTTACGTGTGATAGCTTGATCACACTTTATTTTGGTTATAAAAAAAGGTAAAAAGAGAAATAATAGTTAAGCATAATGTTATCCTAGAGGTTATGTAAACGTTCCGAACACTCAGCTTATGTAGCGCCTCTAGTGGAAAACTTTGAAATTACTGAGTTTCGAATGAGTTGCAGGTTACCTAAGCGGCCATTCGAAACGAAATGTAGAACTGGGCAACATCGAATTCATACTGGTGCTATATCATAAATTTTAACATAATCGGAAAACCGTTATTGTTCTATAGTTAAAGTGATCTAATTTGCGAATTACTTAAAAAAGTGTTAATGTGTTAGTGATATATTATATTATCATTTATATATATTTGGTGTCTAAATATATGCGGGAATTTAGGGCCGAAATTGAGAAACTGTTCTCCTGGAGGTATTTAACGGGTTTTTTCAATGTGATTGAAGAATGGTGAGTGTTAAACTTTTCTCATATAAATTCTAGTAATTTTTACATAAGGTATCAATATGTGAGATAAATTATATTGTTATAACTTCTATATGAATTCAGGAGGAACTCTACAAGAAATAAATTTTCTATGATTTATAATATCATTAAAGAATTTAGTAGTGTCAGGATTTGTACCTTTATTGGCCTATTTAAACTCGTGCTGTGTTGCATAATAGGATATTATATTCAAAGATATTTCATATTAGTTAACATATTTCATATTGTAATCATATTTAATGTGTACTTTCAATAAATTTTTGATAGATGATATAAATTCTTCTAAAAAAAGAGAAAAAACTGAATTTTCCATCAAAAAGAACGTACTATATATATATAACCTAGAAAAAAATAAGACTAGGGAAGTTAGTTTAGAGCGAAATTAAAACATGGTTATTATAATATATATATATATATATATATATATATATATATATATATATATATATATTTAAGGATAATTTATCCATAGATAAGGGTCCATAGATTAATGCTCTACATCTTTTGATGATATACCAGTTTATTAAGAAGGAAAATATATGTCTAAGAACTCTAACCCCCAAAAATATTTATTTAGGTTTCCTGGATCATATGACCAGCGGCCCAGAACGGAGCTCCTTTGAGGCTCATTACAGACTGCTAATATTGATCCTAGATATTTTAAGTATCCACATTTTCAAAAGTATTATTTGATATTTTAACGCATCCATAATTTGCCTATTACGGTTCCGACGAACTTCCAAGTATTTAGTGTTCTCTGCATTTACTTCTAAACCCATGTCCCTGCAAGCGCATAATAAGGCCTCTGTATTTATTTCTGTTGTTCTTCTATCATCTCCAATTTAGTTTATATTACCAGCACGTGCCATAACCTGGTGAACCCCATTCAGCTCTAGGACCTGGTCGCTATCTTTGATTTCCCTTATAGTGTATTCCAGAAGAAAGTTGAATAATAATGGTGGCAAAGAATCTACTTGTTTTCACCCATTCTCGACGGGAAAGCTCGTGAACAAAAATTTAATTTACTTTGGGATTCATTTGAACATATCTTGACTAATGTAATTAGATTTTTCGGTATTCCAAATTCTGTAAGAATGTTTTACGATGCTTCTCTCCTAACTAAGTCGTAAGCCTTTCTAAAATCAATAAATAGTTGCTGTACAGGGATATTGTATTCAAACTTATTTTCGAGTATTTGTCGAATTGTAAATATTTGGTCGATAACTGATCGATTTCACCTAAATCCGCACTGATAATCTCCAATAATTTCATCTGCGTATGAAGTCAATCTTGCTAATAGAATGTTTGAGATAATTTTATAGGACTTTGACAGAAGATATTTGCCTCGATAATCACTACAGTCAGTTTTGTCTCCTTTCTTGTGAATTGGAACAATGATTGATTCTTTCTACTCTTGTGCAGTTCTTCCTTGTTCCAGATAAGAAGCTTGAGTTTGCGTATTTTGTCCACAATTTTTTGCCTCCAGTTAAAATTAACGCAGACGGAGTTTCGACTACACCCGGAGATTTGTGTTTCTTTAATATATTTATTGCGATTTCTACTTCTATTCGGTTAGGTTCTTGTATATACGGTTCTGGGGTGTGTATTTCCCTTTCTCCACGAACATTAATTTTTGATTGAGTGTTAAGCAATTCTTCAAAGAAATCTTTCCATCCAAAATTTAAGATGCTATCTGTGTCAGTGACAAATGTTCCGTCAGCTTTCTTTAATATATACGCACGAGAGTAGAAGTTTTCTTAAATTCGTTGATCTCTTTATACATATCCCGAATGTTTTATTTTTACTATTATCTTCAATTTCCTTAATTTTAGCTTTCAAAAAATCGCATTTCTTTCTTCTAAGATTTTTGGAAATTTCCACCTTATGTCTACAAAATTTTTTTGTAGTTATTTTATTCGGATTTTGTACCCAATGCAAATTTGCCTGTCTTCTCCTCTCCGCTAGTTGAATGCATTGCTGATCGAACCATGATTTGTTACTACGTATTTCCACGTGCCCTAATTTTTCTTTTGCTGAAATTTTAATGCTACGTCTAATTTCAATCTAAGTATCCTCAACACTAGTGCACTTCTAATCTTCCAAAACCGAGAATCTATTCGAAACTTCAATTTGGGTTTCCTCTCTTATCTGGCTCTCTTCTAATTTCTTTAAATTAAATCTCTCCGTTTTCAGACGTTGAATATTTCTTTTATTCAACGATAATCTCTCTCTTATTACATATATATAATTTTTCTTATGTTATTATTATTATTAGTTTTATTTAAGTATGACATAGGTGACTACAGAAATGAGACATTTTAAAGTGTATTGTTCTCTTTAATAGGCTCTTGTATCTTCTAAGATAAATCATCTTCCTTCAGCGCCATCAGAAGGTAAGACTACAATTTTTATTTGTATTTACAATTTCCAATGAAATTTAATTTGCAATTGTGTTTATTTAACTCATAGCATATGCTATGATCGATACCAAAAATGCATTCTTCCCATCAGCGTGGTTTCTTGTCCAATGAGTCTGGTAATATATAATTCATTTGAGTGGTGTTTTTTGTAATTTATGTTTACTTTGCGAACCTGAAAGTTTCCCTTATTCTAATTGGTTCATTCACTACAATGGTTTCCCAGAACATATGAAAAGTAAATATGGGTGTTTATTCTCAACTCTAGGAAATATGTTTATAAATGTGTACTGAAATATGTATAGTTAACCATAAGGGGATAGATATCAGTTTCAAATTAAAACACATTATTGTTTGTAAGATAATTGATCTAACAGAGTTAAAGAGTAGAAATTATATTTAATTTCTGGAATTAGTATAATGTTTATATCACAAAACACACTACAAATATTTATGTAAGACATAATAATTACATGTAGGGACTTGTTTTTACAAACTTTACAAGTTGTACAACTCTTCATTTAAAAAAGTACTGTAAAACAGAAACAATAAATTCTTTGAAAATTATTTGCAATAGTATTGGTCCTAGTAGCTTAATGTTAGTAGTGAATTTTATTCTGTACTTCCAAAGCTTGAAAGATCATTACCGTTTATACTAAAAAATTCATATGAGATCTGTGTTTTATGAAACGTGTCCCAGACTGCCGAAATGTATGGAATGTATTTTTTTTTAAAAAATACATAACTCAAGTACACATATCAAGTATAAGGAGCACCTAATGGAGACTAATATGAAGAAGTCAGAAACGTCAAACTAGCAATGATGTACGAATTGAGGAGAGATAAGAATATCACAAAAAATAAGCTAACAACGTATTTTTCAAGAACATTACAATGCAATAACACTAGATATCTCATTTTTATTATTCAAACCTTGAAACCACATAGAATATCTACGGTATTAAGTGAATATGCCAATTATGGTCCTAATGACTATACTCTGGCTCTTAATCCTTAAATATACTTGCTTCAGATATTAATTAGCTATTCAAATTACATTTGTAGGACATGGTGCGAAACTACACAATTCCAACAGAATCGCAGGTGGTATAGTTGGACTTCCTGGAGAATTCCCATTTATGGTGAAGATGTGGTACCCTGGTGGGTGTGGTGCTAGCCTTATTAGTGATCAATGGGTTATGACTGCAGCTCACTGTCTGAAGTAAGTTGTGCGTTCTATTTCAAATTATTATAGATTTTATTATTATAATATAGTTTGCGGAAAAGAATCGCGATTACGTACTGCATATCACTTGTTCTTCTGCAGTACTCCAACATGGTATTTCTATTTGTACTTGCTCCTCAAATAGTTTGTGATTTTCAACATTAAATATGAGTCGGCAGGATCTCCTTCCAGACTGTTTTAGAGTCTTTGAATCGTCTCCTTGCTGTTCGCGGGAGAAGTAGTAAGACACGTACAAAAACAAGAATGTTGGTTCCGGTTAAACCGTACTGCATGTACGCAAATAGTTCCCAACACAGTGCACAACTATCACTAGTAACACGTAGAAGAAAATTTGAAAAAGACCACTTATATTAGGATAAGTTGAATATATTATTTTCAGATGACAGATTACAACTAGAGTTTATAAAGTAACATATGATGTCTTCATTTCAAAATTCTTCTAATTGTTACGTTAATCTAAATATATAAGGTACTTCATGAAACAGAATGAAAGAATTCCCCAAACCACAAAGCACATTAGGAATACCATCTAAAATTTTTTATCTAAAATTTATATATATATATATATATATATATATATATATATATATATATATATATATATATATTATTTTTATTTATTTATTTAAAGAAGAAAATTAATATATTCGGTGAATCCAATATATTAAAGAATATACATAAAAATACAAAAACATATTAAATTATAAAATAACAATATACAAAATATTAATGAAAATTAAATAAAAGAATAAGAAAAAAATAACTGCTACAGAAATTAACAAGTAAATTTTCTACTTATAAGTCCTATTACTTCTCTAAAGGAAATCGGACTTCCTAGATTCCCTTTATTAGTAGAGTTTAACGTACCCGGTATTCAGAGATGACAGGACTTCGGATTTCCAGAAGTCATGTCTATCTCCCAGTGTCGGGTAACTTTATTCAATGCACTTATTTCTATATTGCCAATTTTTTGTATTTTTTATGCAAAGAATAAAAAAGATAGAAAATGGCTCACATAAGCAAATGCTTGTGTGTGAGCCTGATTCTCGTGTTTTATTTTTCTTATCGTAACATATGAGGTTTATTCTTACTTTTAGCTAACAATATTTTTTTTAAACACTTTTTAATTCTTTTAAACACTGTAAAATTAACCTTTTATATGTTTTCAAATTACTTTCATCTTTGATTCGGAGTGGGAGTTCATTACAGATCTTCGGAGCTCTGTAATATGTTTGGTATTGAGTTATAGATCTACTCGTTGCTCTAATTTCTAAATTTTTGTTTGTCACATTTCTGGTTATATACGTATGTTTTATTACTTCCAATTTATTTCTGTTCTTTTTAACATATATTAATACCTTCTGCAAATATAATTTTGAAAGTGGTAGTACTGAGAATTGGTCATAGATTCTATCTAGTCTACTTTCAAGTCCCTTTTTAAAACATATTCTTACAATTTTATTTTCCTGAACAATCAGAAGTTTTAAATGAGTAGGGTAAGCAGCACCCCAAATTAATATACCATATGTAAGTATACTATTTACCAGAGCATAATATACAGTTCGTAATATTTTTATGCTTGGAATGTTTCGTAATTGAACAAATTTATATAATAATTTTCTTAGTATTGTGGCGATATGTGTAATGTGAGAAGACCATTTTAGATGCTTATCTATAAATATACCTAAGTATTTTACTTTATTTTCACTAATAAGAGGACTACAGTTACATTTTTCAGTATTTTGACAATATTGCAATTTTAGTGACATGTTCTCTGGCTGTCCTGTTATAGTTGGTGAAAACGTTATATACCTGTTTTTTTCAGCATTTAATACTAACTGATGATTATCAAGCCATTGTTTTACTTTCTTCATTTCTGCTTCAGGTTTTCTGAATGCATCTGTCCATGTTTTACCAGCAAATATAAGTGAGGTGTCATCAGCAAATGATTGTATATGCCCGTCCATTTTTAAATTACACAAACCATTTATATAAATTAAAAATAATATTGGGCCTAATACAGTTCCTTGAGGGACTCCTTGTTTTACATATAAATAATTGCTTTGAAAGGTACCTATTTGGACGGCCTGTTTTCTGTTTTTCAAGTAACTGTTAAACCAAGATAGCGACAAACTCCTTATTCCACATCTTTCTAGTTTATTTAAGAGAATTTTGTGTGATATTGTGTCGAATGCTTTAGCTAGGTCTAGGAAAACTGCAATTACTTTTCATCTTTATCAACATTTTTACAAACAATCTGTGTTAAATTGTATACCGCATCTGATGTACTTTTACCTTTTTGAAATCCATATTGATTTGAAGAAAAGAATTTATTTTGTTCAAGAAAATTAACTAATCTTCTATTCATACATTTTTCTAACAGTTTAGCACAGTTACTGAGGATTGATATAGGTCTATAGTTATTAGGGTCAGCCTTTGAGTCTTATATATATATAAGTTTTATTACAGCAGTCTTAAAATCATCGGGAAATACACCTGTTTCTAAGCTTAGGTTAAAGATATACTGAAAGGTTTTAATATATTTGATTTCGTATGTTTCAATACACTTGCTGATAATCCTTCTATACCAGATGTTGTTTTTGGTGATACTTCATTTATGAAGCGTTCAATTTCCTGTTCAGTGATTGGAGTGAAGAATATAGAGCTTACTACTTTAGTTTGAGAATTCAAATTCAAATTTATTTTATCATCAATCTCTTTGTTAACTATTTCTTTGCCAACACTGGAAAAATGCTCATTAAAACTATCAACTATTAACATTGGATCACGTTCAAACGTTACCATTTTTAGTGTTTAGTTCATTTATTTCTACATACTTTTTGTCATTTTTATCTATAATATCTGTTATTACTTTCCATAATTTACTAACATTGTTATTACATAATGTAATTTGTTTTCTATAGTACTCATTTTTAACTTCTTTTATTAATTGTGTTAGTTTATTTCTATACCTTCTGTAATATTCCTTAAGTTCTAAATCGTTTTGGTTTTTTATTACTAAACGACTTAATCTATCTCTTTCTTTTACAGAGTTGACTAATCCTTTTGTTATCAATGGTTTTATTTTGCGATATTTACTACTTACTTTTTTATTTTTATTGTTAATACGTGAATTACTTATACAATTTTTCATTATTTGGATGAAATTCGAAGTTGCAGTATTAACACAATTACTGTGTTTTACCAGATTCCAGTTACATTTTTTCAATTCTTCATTTAATAAAGTATAATCTACAATTGTTTCATATGATATATTTTCCCTCTTTTGTATTGTAATGGGAACATTTATACTAGTGAGAAAGTGGTCAGTTATACTTGTTTGCAACACAGCTTATGTGACGTTCAGTGGACTTTGATACTTTAAAAATATATTATCTATACAAGTCTTACTATATTCTGCAACTCTAGTGTGTTTATTTATGCATGAAACATAACCATGACTATATAGTAAGTTTAAATACGTGTCTATATTTTCACAGTATTTGTCACTTAATATATCTAGATTAACATCACCTAAAAGCAAAGAGCAAGTTGATGAATTTTTAAGCTCATCATTTAGTGATTATATGTAATACTATTGTCATGAACTATATTGTATTGCAAATAAATATTTAACTTAATATTTATGATTTCAGAAATACAACTGCTTACTACCAGGTAATTTTGGGAGATATGAATCCATACGACACTGATAAAAATGGAAGCCTAATTATAAATGTAACTGAAACATACATACATTCGGGATTTCCTACAATAAAGCACGACATAGCACTCTTAAAATTGCCTCAACCAATTCAATTCACCGGTAAGAAAAACATTACAAACTACTTTATTAATAAATTCCTTGAATGGTAAGATACAGCTTGTTTTCGAGGAAATTACTTCTAGTATTTTAGTTCATATTTGAGTGAAAAAAATGAAATATTAGTATATTTTTTCACTTTCTCATAGCATTATCAAAAACAAGAAACGAATATGTGTAACGTGAGCGTGAACCAGATAGATTGAAAAAGCTCTAAGTTAACGAATACAGTTTAAAGAGCTTCAGGTAGCAATGGATTCTTGTATGGTCAGAAATTGAGGAGGAGATGAACCATCAAAGGGCCCACTGTCATTTTTTTTACGTTATGTGTTATTATTGAGTCATGTACAGAAAAATAAATAATTGTTTTACACTATAGTAAAGACTTATTTTCTTTAGTCTTATAATAATAGATCTTAATTTTATTGAGCATAATCATCTTTGCAGGTTTCAGATCAACTTATTATACTTTGTTTCCACTTACGTAGGAACCTACCTTTTGTATAATTATGAAGTTAGAGAATTTTATATTGCCATTAGTTTGTTTTCATGTATTTCAAATTCAAAATGAGATTTTCTAATCCATATCATAGTAATTGAAATTCGATATTACCTCAGAAAGAATGAGGAAGGTTCTCACCAGTCTTTCAGTTTTTGTGGAATACATATTTAGAGTTAACGTATTTTCCACATAAACGAAATAAAGAAGACTTGTTCAATTTCAGTTTGTGCCTTTTTAGCTGTTTTATTTTTGATTTACTGTTAGTGTTTAAAAGTAAAATTTTCCTCTAAAGTTACAGTAATTTTTGACTAACAAAACCTCGGCAGAAAATTGAAGTACAATAATTCTGTTACTTAACTTGGATTAACGCTTAGTGCAAGCTGGGTTTGAAGGACTTTTGAAAAAAGTAGAATCGTACTATGTTTTAACTAGAAAATTTAAAGCGCTGATCGCCAAACCGCCGATAGCGAGCTAGTAGTAGGTTGCACGGATATTTTCAGTAGCTATCGTTAACGCTTGAGTTGATTAACTTTGATTCCTTCACTGAGCTAACCCTAGCAACAAAACTGCTTGTTTCTCGTGCACAACCGCCATTGTCAGCGTCATTTAACAGTTGATTGTATACGCGTGGGGTTGTGCATGTTATGTTTTTTTGTATATATTAGATCTTTTCTAATTTGCATAGTTAAATTTTATATTTACTAGTAATGTAAGTTTATAAGGAAGAAACAAATGTAAGGCTTTTCTAAGAAAAAAGTTGATAGTTCTCAGTTGGTAGATCACAGTAAAATTTAAAACCGGTACAGTAGTTTAAAGGCTTTATAAATTTCTGACAAACGATTTAAAGTATTTTACGTTACATAATGAAAGAACAGAGTTAAAATCATCTTATGAAGGAGTGTATTTTTCCCCTTTTTGTGAAATACTAGTTCATGCACCTTTAATTAATAACGTTTAAAAATTGAAATGAAATCCTTCAGTGTAACGTCCCACGATTATTCTCTTTAGTATAAAGGAGATGATGCTCATAATGTGTAACTGTTAGCAAGTGATAGTGAAACCATTGATAATATTGAAAGGTTTTATTTCAGTTACTTTTGTTGGAGGGTTTTGAGACTTTAATACAATAATAGCTGTGTTTATCAGGTAAAACATTTTCTACCAGAAAAGTTCATTAATTTTATGTAAAGTCTTAAATTTATACTCCTTAAATTAAGGAAAAATACACATAAAATAGCGACTATTTTATTTAAAAACACTTAATTAACGATATGGTAGCAACTATAGAATTTAAACTAACAAATAATCATGTCTTCCAAAGTCATTTTCAGTTATTACTCTGTTCATTTTTGACATGAAACCCGTGCAAAACAAGTTTACACCTTAAAAATAAACCCAGTTAGCCTTTCAGAAGTAGCACAGTATTTTCATATACATACTTATGGATTAATCTATAATTAAGTGTACCTTTTCATATTCATTGTTGAATGCTGCATGTAGTAGAAATCAATTAAAACCTTGATATTTAATGAATGCCACCATAGTAATTGCACTCCAGTTTCATTATTTATTATTACACATAAAGTTCTCTAATGACGTAAATACGAGGGTCATTACGAAAATTTTGAGATCTGAAAAAACTTACATACTTAAAATCAATTTATACACTTACATTTTCTCAAAGTATTCACCATTACACTGTACACAGTTTTGCATTCTGGAAAACCTCTTTTGGAAGCAGTGTTGCCAGTCTTTTTCTTTAAGTGTTGAAAGTTCATTCTATTAAGCCACTACAGTTTCTTCAGGGCTGCAAAACCTCTTCCCAGGCATGCGATTTTTGATCCTGGGGAACATAAAATACCACACGGGGCCAGGTCAGGGCTATACGGCGGATGAGTCATAAGTTTGACCTCCGTAGATTCTAAAAACTGTATTCTGATGTTGGCCGTGTGTGCGGACGCGTTGTCATGATGAAGCAGGACCCCACGCAATCCAGTTCTTGGACGCCGTTTCCGATCTTCTGGAACACTTTTATTAGGCAAACAGTAGTGTACCACTGAGCAGTAACCGTCCTTTGTTCTTCTAGTGGAACAGTTGCAACTTGGCCGGATTTGGAGAAGAATGTTGCATATCATATTCTTCCTCACACTTTCGTGGGTGGATTTTCGTCTGGAAAGACCCAAACTGTAGATTGTCGTTTACCTTCAGGATCAAATTGATAGATCCAAGTCTCATCGCCAGTAACAATGTCAGAGATGCGTCCAGAATTGCCTCCATCAAATTTTTTCAAGCATTTCTTCACAAGATTCCACACGCATGCGCTTCTGCTGTTCAGTCAAAGTGTCAGGCATCCAACGAGATGAAACCTTCCTGAGCCGAAGATGATCACGAAGAATTTTTGTTACTGCTGGCGATCCAATGTTCACAGTAGATTCAATGTCCTTGAAAGTTGTTCGAGGATTTTTTCGAATCATTTGTTCTACAGCGGCAATGTTTTCATCTGACACAGCTGTTGCCGGACGTCCAGCTCTCTCTTCATCTTTAAGCGATGTCCGTCCTCTTCTGAATTCATCAAACCACCGAAAAACTGTAGCACGGGAAGGAGCAAGGTCCCCAAATGCCCCCTGCAAACGATCAAGGCTTTGTGTCTTGTTCAAACCACTTTTGAAATCGTAAAGGATCATTGTCCGAAAATGTTCCCTTTCGAGCTCCATTCTAGACAGCCGAATATTGCTCACATGAACAAACAAGTGAAGGTGATATGTCCACGCCGATAAGAGAGGCGAGTTGAAACTTGCTTCGCTTCTTCGATCTGGATATCACTACCGAACGCAATTGTTGGAATTCAAATACTGTGCCACAACAATGCCTATCTCAAAACTTTCGTAGTGATCCTCGTACAAATTGATAACACGCATGTATCAATTCCCATTGGAAAATGTAAGCATCCCTTTTCGTATAATTGTTTTTCCATTTATTAATTATGAAATGCTTCAATGAGTTCTTTTTTCTTTAGATTTAATCAAACCAATAGGGTTGCCCTCCAGAAATGGTGATACATTTGCTGGACGTTCTGCTATAGCTGCCGGATGGGGAATCGATGGTGATGGTAAGTAAACTCTTCCATAAGTTCTTATGAAAAATGAACATCAACCAAATATTAATAATTTAAAGTATGAATCACAATAATGTGTTTTCAATCATATTACTTTTTATTTCAGAGATGTTAGAGTAGCATATCTTGAACTTAAGTAGTTGTTTCTAAACATAGTTGAACGTGAAAGAAAAAAAAACTAATATTTATCTCTTTAACTTGAATCGTACTTTCTTATTTATAGATTATTCTCTCGTTAGAGGCTCCAGAAGTTTATAATTGGATAGAGACGTAATGGAATTTATCATTCAGAAGCGTTATTCATAAATTCACGGGCTCAGTCAATGTGTACTGAGCGTTTATTGCACAGAGAAATATACTTACCAGAAATGTAGAAAAAGAAAGAAGAATGTTTGGAGTAGTACGACATATTGAAAACTGTTCCCTAAAAGCAAACTCCCATTCTGAGAATGTTGTTCAAAGGAAAAGTTCACTGAGTTTTTTATTAGGGCAATTTTCATATATGATGATCGTAACATGGTTCCAGTGATTTATTTCACAAAACAGTAGAGCCTGCAATTACTTTTGACTATACTGAAATATTATGAGAATGGAGAAAGCAATGCAAATTAATTGCAATATTTAGTGCTGTGACTTTCGATTATTTTATTCTGAAAATGACTAAGAGAATTTCATTTTGTTTTCTATTGCAGAGAGAATTTATTTTGTTTAAATCTATTGCGACACTTTTGTATTGTCCTTCATACGGCAGGGAATATTGTGTTTATTATCTAACGTCCGTTTTGAGCATAATATAAAAAACTTTTATCTTTCCTACATGTCTTTCTTCTTTACCTTAAGCATAATTTTGAATACTTTTGCACTTATAAATATATTTTAATGGGTATGTCTTCATTATAGGAAGATTATATGCGATATTTTCCCCTTTTACAGGCGATAACACCAATAATGAACCTTTAACATGGACAACACTTAATGTTTTGAGTGATGAAGATTGTTGGTGGTGGAATGTTGATCCCTATGAAGTTTGTGCTGTAGGAGAGCCAGGGCATAGCAGCTGTTCAGTGAGTGTTAAGTTTTAGGGTAATAATATTTTAACACAAATTAATATATTGTAAAATTTAATATAATGATTGCACTAAATTTAGTTTCCAGTAACTCATAACTCGAAATACATTGTCATAATAACACTAAATCCAAAGTAACGTTATAGTTTGTAAGTAATTAGTGGAACTCAAACTCTTTTGCGTGGATAATATTGTTTGAAACGCAATCTAATAAATCAAATTGATACATCCAAAGTGATAAGTGAAAATTAAATATTTCTAAACCGTATGTAGAGTGTGTTGCGAATACAGATACATACAATAGTGAAAGAAAGCATTTTTCCTAAGGATGATAGTAGCACCAAAAACCTATGGGAATCGTGCCATTTGTACTTTATATGTCTCTGCCTATTTGACTTACCATTCGAAAATACTGAAGTATATGTAGCGTATATATATCTGATTTTGACGTAAAATTAAGAGATTTTTATGAACTAATAAATATATTATTTGTTGCCACCAACCGGTGCTGGTAAAATATATTTCTTATATTTTTTCAGTTTCGAATTGAGTTTTCGTCGTATGAAAATAATTCTACCCTCCAGTTAGATGTTGAAGTAGCTGAAGTTCATACCAAACTTTTATTAACATATTTGTACGAAACTAATTTGTTTTACACATTTGATTTAATTTTCATTTTCAGTTTAGTATCCGTTTTCAGCAGAGAGGCTATATTAGACCTAGCCCTATAGTTTAAAGTGGCATCCAAATAACAGGAGCTCCCGTCGGGAATCGTAACCGGGTCTCACACGAGAAATGCTCATACGCTAAACAGTTTGTCAAGAAGGAGCTGAATTGTTCTCTATGAGAGAAAGCTAACTTCAGGTTTGATGGGTTAACAACAATTTGAAATTCTTTTAAAATCGAATTTTGATATCTTTGTTTTTCAGTTTAAAGTTGTCTTTTAGAGTGTCAAATTATTTTTTTTAACTTTGAGTCAAATTTTCTGAATTCTGATAATCGAAGTATAAGTTATAAAAGTGTATTATAGATTGTTTATGATTATATAATTTTGAGAACATCAATATAGTAACCCTACGTGATGCTACAACAGTTTAAGTTTTACGACGAGTGTAGCTCGTCATTGCGCGATTTGGCACCAGGAGGCCATGACAAGCTAGACATGTCATTCTAGTGCAAGAGATTAATGAATGCCCTCAATATTGTCCTGATAATTTCTTTGATAGTAGCATGTATTAAATTAACGATATGCATACTATAAAATCATATATGTATTAAAGAAGACTTCGTTAGGATGTATCAAAACAGATACACCAATAAAATTGAACTTTCTTAATAGTCAACAAATTGTTTATTAAAAACTGATTATTTTGAAAATGTATGCAAGGAAATATACATATACACTGATAGTTATATAATTGTTGAAGACAACTAGTTTAACAAGTTAATTTGAATAAAGTACTGCCTTATTCAAATAGGAATTATTACTATTAAAAGTGTCATATTATCTGTTGGTAAGAATTGATAATGAAACTGCTTTAATCATATGTGTATTGGATTGAATTTGAGTTTAGCCAATCCCATTCACTAGTGAGAGTATATGGGATATAGACCGACGTCTTAACGTGTGATCCGAAAAACTCGAGCTTCCGTCTAATATCAAAGCCTGGCCTCCTCTCCCACACCAAAGGCGAGTACACTATTTATCTAAGCATATGTGATCACGAAATATTTCGACTGAGAGAACTAGTGTATGGAAATGTTTATCAATTTGCATTATATAGGTGTGGTCGTAGAACCACAGTCGGAAATACGCAACTTACAAATTTTAATATATTGCATGTGTAAGACCACATGGAATGACATTTTAAGTGATTTGATTAGATTTCTTTGGCTTTCATTCGTTTAGCTGGAATTAAATAAAATTACACTTTGACATAATTGGGGCAAGCGTGTGTGTAATCATTTGATCTCATTCAGTGGTAATTTATAATGGTCTGCTCCAAAACAACACAAGATCTACGTTCTATATTGGGACAATGTGGGAAACAGTATAATTGATTTTTGCAACGTTTGCCTTGAGAAGTAACGAAACCTGGTAAATAATGACGCTGTTAGTATTCATTAATTCTTACAATGCCATGAAACAATTACAACTGAAATATATTACAGTTAACATTGCTGAACACTATTGCTTTTACTTTCTGATATGAAATTGTTAAGCTATTTCTAATAGAATCTGTTAAGGTAAACTCTTGCCTAAAATAGAACTCTACAAACTTCTTTAAAGCTTCTGACATTCCTGTTCACTGCTCATATACAATAATATGTACTTTTCACAATACTCTTTATTTCACATTTCTACAATAACATATTCTCTGAATACCATCACATTTCTTGACTAATTATATGTCTTTTCTCTCACCTAACTCTGTTTATCACTTTACAACATTATTCTGCAACAAGCTCCGAAATAACAACAACTAACGTCATATCTCTCTAAATTCCATAAACAACTAACTTGATATCTTCACAACTACATAGCAACCATTCTCAGTTCTTCTTCTCTCTCTCGCTTTTCCTAGTACAGTTCTAATACTAAAATACTTTCCACCCCAAAGTATTACTCAAGCCTCATTCCATACACTAAGCCTCATACCCCTAACAGAAATGGACTTCAAAATGTGATTAAATGTGTTGTGCCTATCATAAAGATAGAACACGTAATAGGAGAATGATGATGCATCCAGAATATAAAATTGATACCACAAGGTCTCACATCACTGACTAGCGTTAAACTACCTTCTAATTTAACACACATCAATATTGTTTATGAGAGCTTTGGCATTGATGTAAAAAATAGTCCCTCAGTAAATCCACAATGTATTGATCAAAATCAAGCATAATTAAAAGAATCACAGTTCAGTAACTACACAAATCACGAATATTTATAGTAATTAATATACCGGAATTTATGTGATATACCTAACTACCATCAAAAGGAAGTACAATTGGACCTAATAGAGAGATTAAACCCGGATTCTTCCAATTGCACAACTACAACATTAAGCGCCATCCTACAACCTTCATGAAGTATACCTTATGTCCTTAATAATAATAATAATAATAATAATAATAATAATAATAATAATAATAATAATAATAATAATAATAATAATAATAATAATAATAATAATAATTGTGAATATATTTTAAATTGTTACGTTTTCTATTTCTAATATTATCACTACTATTACTTTCAGGGAGATAGTGGAAGTCCTCTTGCCGTAGTTGATGGAGATGGATATGTACAAGTTGGTATAACTTCAAGATCTGATGGAAACTGCCCCACTTCCAGACCAGGAATGTATACTAGAGTATCATACTATCTAGACTGGATATCAAATATAACAGGGATATCAGTATAAACATTGAATACTATATACTTATATAAAAGAATGTTAATGATTTTGTATATTATCTAGGCAGTCGAATAATGTTTTTTGACCTTATTTTTGACATGAAATGTTAAATCATTTATATAAATAACACTTTCGATAATCTTGTACTTAGTTCCAATGACCATGAGCAAATTATATATACCTTTCAAAATACTGTTTTATTATGATAATTATGTGTTGTGTAATGAAATCCTAACTTCTGTGTAGCTCTACAATTTTATTAGTACGTTCTCAAATATTTGAATAAAGATTATTGATATTAATGTACAGACGTTTTGATAAATAATCCCAACGTATCTATTACATATTAATATAACTTCTCAAACTACAACTTATACTTGTAATAAGAAAACAAACATTTTTACACCATTCATTAGTACACGTTCTAAAGTATGATATGTTTGTGACTACTCCATGGATTGTTTTGCACAAATAGAATAATTTCTTACCGATAAATGTTGCATTGTTTTGTGCTATTATTGGATAAGTATCAGCACGTTTGTTGGTTTACTCTTAATTGTGGAGATCATGTCTGTGGAATTTATGTAAATACTTTACATCTCATCTTAATTTATTCTTCCAAGGAGAAAAAAATGAATACCTAGTTACTACAAGATATGAATTAAGTCTAGAATGGCACATAGTGACATACTAACTTTGAATGTATCCGTACTTCCCTAAGAATGAGCCTAATGTATTCGTGAATTGTTTGTTAAACACGTTACGTTCTCACTGTCAGACAGTACGAATCAAGGTTGTAGACATGTGTCGCAATGTTATTAATATTTCCTCTGTATAAAAGGTGGTTCCAATTCTAAGACCGAGAGAAATGGGATATTTTTCATATTATTATACATCAGAAGTATCAACATTGTAAATGATTAAAAAAATTCCCTAACGACCTACGCGGAGTCGAACTTAGGACCCTTTCGTTACGAAACGAATGCTCAAGCCACTACTCTAAGACCGCTCTGTTAAGTAAGAGGGACCACCCATGTTTATAGCAAATTGCATACCTTTACTATACAAAGGTTTTAATAAGGATGATACACTCTGATTTCGGTCATGATAAAATACTATAGTGGAGAAAATTCTAATGTAAATTACAAAACAAAAGAAGACACACAAACACGAAAGGACATGAACCAGACAGTGATTTTCAGAGTCATTCGAACGCTTCACTTTAACATGGTGCTTCAGACTACTTCTTAACTACAAATCAGATTTTGAAAAAGTTGCAGTAAAAGTTGTTCGCTTCGAAGATGGATATCCAATGATACCACACTCGACCCCCTACCCCCATCGTCGGGGGCGGGAGGGGGTGAACTTTGAAATCATAAATAGAAACACCCATTTTTTATTCCATATTCAGATTTTCCCTGAAAAATACGTAACTTTTATATTGAACATTTTTTTCGTTCGTAATGGATGGCGCTGTAATCGACAGAACTCAAAATAGCTTAAAAAGACGAAAAAATGAGGCATTTAAAACTGTTTTTGGACATATCTGGAAAACTACAAATTTGATTTTGAAAAGGTTGAATTAAAAGCTGTTCGTCTCGAAAGGGGACATCCACTAATACCACACTCGACCCCCTACCCCCATCCCCCGGGGGCGGGAGGGAGTCAATTTTGAAATCTTAAATAATAACTCGGTTTTTTATTCCTGATTACCACTCTCCATGTAAAAACGCATAACTTTTGTATTAAAACATTATTTTTGTTGCGCGATATATTGCACAGTAATGTACAAAAAATCAAAATAGGTAAAAACTGTTAGGGATGGGCCGAGTCGAACTACGAGTTCTGAGCCGAGTCACTGTTTATGACCTTGAGTTTCGAGTCGAATCGATTTTGATAAGTAGCTCACTCATTCAGCTCGTTTTAACTCGTTTTGAAATCATGGCCTGATGAGAGTGCAAAGCGAAAGTCATTTAAAATGTAAGCAGTAATGTGGAATACTTTTTGTGCTGCTCACGAGATGGGACACTGGTCGCTTCTAGTCTCGTCTCGATAAGAAGACGACAAGAAATTTTTATAACGATCTTAGTTGGCCTCGGTTCAACTAAGCCGATGTGTAGAGCCAGCTCGCTTGAGGTGAGCCATCGGCTCGGTTGGGATGAGCCATTTCCTCCGTTTGGTTGAATTGAGTCCAGAACTCGAGCAAGGTTGGTTGGGTGAACTGTTAGCTCGGCTTATTGTTCGGTTCGGCTCATTAGTGAATGAAATGTGAGCCGAGATGTTCGAGCGGTTGATAGGCCTAAGCCCGGGCCGAGCAGTTTTGAACTCGTTTAGACGGCGCCTTCTAACTTATAAGTTTTTGGCTCGAGCCGGAATACTTCCTCCTCTGGATCTCAAACCCAGAACCTTCTGAACGATGTCCTTGCTTCCTAAGCTTCACTACTACCGAGGTCGGCAGACAACTAGTTTCTAATATTGAGATACAAACCGCCTATCTTTCGTATTTATACACGGTGTTGTAATAATAATAATAATAATAATAATAATAATAATAATAATAATAATAATAATAATAATAATAATAATAATAATATGCAGGAGTATCTTTGATAATAATTATATTGTCTATGCAGGACAGTTGAAGAGAGTACTTGAAACTACATAGACCTACAGGAATTAACTCGTGTTGGGTCAACTCGACTCGAAACTCGACCCGAATTCTAGTAGAATTGGAGAGAATTTTTCGAGTAGAGCTCGGTTGAATGTCTATATCGTCTGTTTCGAGTCGAGCTCAAAGAAATCTATTTCTAGTCAAGTCGAGTTTCACAGAAAACTCGCTCGAACTTGCTCGTGTCCATCCCTAAACGGCATTGACAAGCGATAATAATAATAATATTAAAATGTTTGAAATGGTCACTATTTTCTGCGATACATTCTTTATCATTCACATTTACGTCTATGAAGCAAGGACTGCGGTCGTGCGTAGCATTCGATGGTCAGACTCTCATTGTACATGTAAAACATACAATGTGTGTTGCAGAAAACGCGCACCATTTGGAACATCTGTTTCAGGAAACAATGGAGATGTATGAGAAGCAAGGAGACTCTCCTAAAACAAGCACCTCGATGGTGAGGGTCCATGATATATGGGCGCGAGACGTTTAAGAGCGGCCCCTTGGGCGCGAAATGTTTGGACGCAAAACATTTTATACAAATAGGTTTCCTACCTACATATACTGTTTTTCATTACTAGAATCCGGATGTATAGGCACTAAAATATGAAAATAGGCACTGGAAATTTCAAAAAAAACTTCCACAACAATTTTGCAAAAACTAAAAATAACATCTTCAACACAGCAAAGTTCCTGCACGTCATGCATAACTTATCTGTACCAGTAAAAAAATAAATAAAAAATGCCAGACTATCCGCATCTCTAGTATCAGATCTCCGTACCGGGCCTGTATTCAGGGGGTCTAGGAGGAAATATTTCCAGCCTCCCTAAAATTTTTACAGTAGGTTTGAAATGGACTATAATATGGCGACGAACTATAATATGGTTGGATCGGAGCCCTTTAACATTTTTGGACTGGCTACCGACCTGCTCCGTACTATGCGATTAATTTTGGAAGAATATTTATTTTTAATAAATTAAGATATATATGTAATAACGACATGTAATTTGTGTAAAAAAAACATTTTTTCTTAAGGTTTAGTTATTTTAAAAATGTGACTTAAAATGTGTACAATACTGTACATATTTTCATTTTTGCATTTCCTTTTTCTATAATGAATTATGAAAACGAATGTCACAAAACATAGGAAATATTTATTAATTACTGGTCTGTATCAAGAGGTCAGAAAAATGAATAAGAGCTGTTTCTGAAATAAAAATGGAGTTTTAATGTTATGGATGGGTGGTTCAGGAAGTGAGTATTTATTGAATGCTTTTATGTTATTCGATCTGCCCATTAGGCCGTATAGTACAGACTCAATTGTATTAACAGAAAGTTATATCAGATTTCATAAAAATAGGCACTAACTATTCGTTGGAATAGGAGAAGTGGTTTAAATAAAATTTACTGTAGGCAGCCTGTGAGACCCCAAAATAAAATTCTGTCTTTTTGATATTGATCGACTTGGCAGTTTATTGATGCACTTCGAAGGACAGAAAAAAGTAGAACTTATTGTACGAGGCAATGCTTCGAGAAGAAAACCTCCCATGGAAAGAAGAAAATATATTCGGGCAGATGAAAAATTTGTACTGTTGTACAAAAATTTTGAAACTGTTCATATTGTAGAATACTTGCAGGGTTTGGCCCATAATTCCGTCATGTAATAATAATGTCATGGTAAATGTAACATAAGATTTTTCTCCATCTGCATTAGGCATATACAAATATTAACTAGGACAAAACTAGGCCTAACTATTTAATGCAACCGAGACTTTCAGTGACTGTTTTCCATAGGGCATACTGTAATAACGTAACGAAAATTTAGTTTTTTGAAGATTTTTTAAAAAGAAAATTGATGTAAAATTTCATATTTCTGAATTTCTTAAGTTGTGCAGTTATTTTTTATGACAGAGTATTTATGATGTTAGTGATTATTTTCAAGGCTTTTAGTGCGAAACCAACCGAGTTCTCGTTATGAAATACATTATAATTATAACCTATTTAAGTCGGTTAACCTATTTAGATATACGGCTTTGCGCCCAAACATTTCGCGCCGAAACGGCATTGCGCCCAAACGTTATGCTCCGGATGGTGAGAGGCAAGGGAACTTGCATTGTAAAAAGCATCCCGAAGGGAACAAATTATGATATTACTACATTCAAGTCGTTGTTCCTAAGAAACGCTAATACTAGATTTTAATACATTGATAAAAACAAACCGTGAATGTTTCTAAATGCTGTCTCCTTAAGTGACATCTGTGACAGAAATTACACCAATAATGTGGGCATAGTAATGTATTAAATTGTGGAGAATCAAGTGTTTTTGCTATAAAAACACCGGTTTCTCATTACAGATTTTAGAATAACTGTCTTCCTAATATCAGATGGTAGTGGGAGGGATCAACTACTATGTAATTTGATAGCATTTGTGAAAATAACACAAGTATTAACTTTTCTAATCTGATGTGTATTTTGTAACGTAGCCGACTTTAATTTTATTGACTGTTTGTAACCTATCTTTATTTTGTCTATTACAGCGCCGTCTATCATGCAAAGAAAAAAAGTTCAAAACTTACACATTTTTTTCACGGAAAATCAGAATATGCAATAAAAACTGGGTTTTCTATATAAGATTTCAAAACTATCCCCCTCCCGCCCCCGAGGGTGGTGGTAGGGAGTCGGATGTGGTACTATTGGATGTCCTCCTTCGAGACGAACAACTTTTGCTACAACTTATTCAAAATTCGATTTGTAGTTTTCCAGATATTCCCAAAAACAGTTTTAAGTGCCTCATTTTTCAAGTGTTGGTAAACCATTTTGATTATTGTCGATTACAGCGCCATCAATCACGCAACGAAAAAAACTCAATCAAAAGTTACGTATTTTTACACGGAGAATCAGAATATGCAATAAAAAATGAGGGTTTCTATTTAAAATTTCAAAGTCGACCACCTCCCGCCCCCCGGGGTAGGGGTAGGAGGTCGATCGTGGTATCATTGGATGTTCCCCTACGAGACGAACAACTTATATTACAACTTTTTAAAACATCCGATTTGTAGTTTTCCAGATATCCCCAAAAACAGTTTTAAATGCCTAATTTTTCGTGTTGGTAAATCATTTTGATTATTGCTGATTACAGCGCCATCTATCACGCAACGAAAATAAATTTCAATACAAAAGTTACGTATTTTTTCACGGAGAATCAGAATATGCAATAAAAAAATGGGTGTTTCTATTTAAGATTTCAAAGTCGACCACCTCCCGCCCCCAGGGGTGGGGGTAGGAGGTCGTGCGTGCTATCATTGGATTTTTCCCTACGAGACGTACAACTTTTACTACAACTTTTTCAAAATCCGATGTCTAGTTTTCGAGGTATCCGCAAAAACAGTTGTAAATGCCTCATTTTTCGTGTTTGTATGCCATTTTGATTTTTGTCGATTACAGCGCCATCTATCACGCAACGAAAAAAATGTTCAATATAACAGTTACGTTTTTTTTTCACGGAGAATCAGAATGTGCAATAAAAGATGGGGTTCCTATGTAAGATTTTAATGTTACAACCTCCCGTCCCCGGGGTTGGTGGTAGGGGTCGAGGCGAACAACTTTTATTACAACTTTTTCAAAATCCGATTTGTAGTTTTTCAGATATTCTCAAAAACAGTTTTAAATGCCTCACCCGGTATATATATATACACTGACGGTCAAAAGTTTCCGGGCAGGCGCTTTAATTTACATTTTCATGAGCTAATTAATATATATTCGATAGAGAAAGCCATCAGTTCGAAATATTTTGTTTGTTTATGCCTCTATAATGTTTCAGGAGGATAATAGACGTTTTTCGTTTTTGTAACATGTTTACATGCAGTAGAAAAGAAAGATTATTAAATTATTGTAAATTGTAAGTAAAAATAACGTGATCAGGATCATGAAATAACTTTGCCTGGTCAAAGTACGGTTAAACGTTAGCAGTTAATTCCTTATTATAGTTACCCTTCGAATATAATTCCTTAGTATACAGGCCTTATCAGACATAAATAATGTCAGAAGTTTACATTATTAGTGAACAATATTATAAGGTACAGTACAGTGACGTTTTGAGCAGTGTTTGTTTGGATGTTTTTGCCTCTTCTGACGATTTCTTGCCGTTATTGTTTGAAATCGTGCACAAAGGTAAGATATTAAGTAAAGAGGTACACGTTGGTTTCATTGCGCTTCATAATGTGGGCTTTTCTATTCAACAAATACCTTCCAAACTGAAATAGACTCCATCTAATTTTGCTGATTCCATCAAGCATTTTCAGCGAAGACGTAAGAACGTGGACGAAATTCAAACTGGAAGATCCTCGTATTACGTCACGTACGAAAAAATGTATTATTGTATTGTTTGGGAAAAAATTTGAAACTTACTGCAGCGGAACTATACTACTATATATATTTGTGTGTGTGTGTATGTATATATAGAGCCTGTTTCAGAATTTGTGTAATTTTCTATAACACTGGAAGAAGATTCACACTATTAATGTGAAATTCGGCATTCTTATTGACAAATATCTGAATTTTACAAATTTTAGCAGTAAATGAGAGAAAGTCATTGTTTAGCCCCTGTTGTGGTGACGTAAACACAAAACTTAATTTTCCTCATGGGAGATTCAATGATAATTTTTTGAAGCAGTTTTCTTCAATGATTATTGATAAAGATTTTGGCACACATAAGTATATTTTGTTACCAAATGCAATAACACTAATCCGAAATAATATTATAGTCGTCCCGAACATTAATTTGTAAAGCTCCTGTTTTGTGTCGTTAAGCGATGGTCGATGGAGAGTCACCAAAATCCCAAATTGTAGTTTGGGAACGTCAGTAAGCGTCACCTTAATCACAAATGTCACAGAATTAATGGTATGATTAATGGTGCTCCTTGCATGTGCCAGTGACTGTTATTGGGCTGTATTCCAACTTTTAAAATCTCACACAAAATTGCCTTAAATATTCTTAGGAGGGACTATCAGAATTTATTTTCTTTGGATCAAATGATATGAAATTCGGTGTTATTGTAGTAGAAGGGTGTGCGTAAAATAATATAAGATATTATTTTGATAACGCACTGCCTTAAGGGAGCCCAGGGGGGAACAGATGATTGTGAATATCTATGTGAATTCCAAATTTTAGTGTGGAAATGCCAATGAGCGTCAGATTAATCATAAATTTCAAGGTAATTATATTCCAATGTTTCTTACATGTGACCGTGACTGGTATGGGGCCTCAGCTCCCGTCCAAAATTCACATAAAAATTCGGTATAAATATCCTTAGCAGGAACATATGGGATTAAACTTTGTTTTTAGTCAATTAATGTGAAAATTGGCGTTCTTGTAGTATAAAAGGTATGCATTTTTGAAGTCTGGATTGCTGTCTTAATAAGGCAGCTCGATAGGGGCCATAGGGTGCGTAACATATGATGTTGAATCTTTACAAAAACTCTCAATTTTATTTTGAACATGAGAGCGAGTGCCAAATTAATGACAAATGTCACAGAATTAATACTCCGATGCTTCTTGGATGTGTCAGTGACTAATGTAAGGCTACAGACACTCTTCTAAAAATCACATGAACAATTTACCATAAATATCCTTAGCAGAAACATACCAGAAGAAGCTATATTTTGGATCAATTAACGTGAAATTTGATTATGTCTTATTAAGAAGGTATGAGATTTTCAAATTTGGAATGCTATTTTGGTAACGGCCCGCCTTAGGGGGAATCAGGGGCAAAGGGGGTGATTTTTTTTATAAAAATGCAAATATTTTCTAGAAATGAAAATTGGCTTCAGATTAATTCAAATATCACAGAATTATTTTTCTAATGCTTATTGCATGTGCATTTGGGGCTACGCTCCCCCTTCCAAAAGTCGTATCAAAATACGCGATAAATATCCTTAACATGGATATACGGGTACAAGGTAGATGTAATGTATTTTATCATTATTGCAGACAAATTTTGTGATATTGTTATTTAAAAATCTCAAATCTACTGTAAATAATTATCTTCTTTCACTGTAACAGATTATGCATATAGTTTTGTTGTTATGGTATCACTGAAATATAATCAGACAATTTGCATTTGTTAAAAATCAATTGGGCTCTTGCTATAGCACAGGATGACACACACAAGTTCCATCGTACTTTCTGCACACTTAAGCAAATCCAGCTCGAAATAGAACATAAAATGACAATGGAAAATGTCTCAGGAACCACAAAGTTACAAATTTAGAAAGTTACGTTTACATTTCAATATTGGTTTCTTTATTCGTAAATAATAAATCTTTTTCATACTTCTTACACAATAACTGTATGATCCCACTTTCCAGATAATAAACTACTCTTATGTACTGTATACGTAAATACATCAATAAATCGTATAATATCAGCACACGGTTGTAGTAGAAACAAATGCCTCGCCAGGAATAAGAATCATTTCTTCAAAATTACTCCTTCTTGAAAACAACACTTTGTGGTCCAATCACCATTAAATGCTTAAAAATATAATTAAACTATGTATAGGAGAGATAATATCAACTTACTTTTATTCAGCATGTTCTAGTGAACGAATAAGACAAAATAATGTGAACACCTAGAGCATTGTGAACACCTTCTCTAACCTAACTAGAGTGATCATCTCTACACCCTGGACAATTCTCTGTTTTAACTCATCAGGTAGATATGTTACAAAATGTCAAGTTAAGGTTGGTCTAAAGCCATGAAATAGTGTCGCCAGAAAGAAGTACAATTTTACGTTCTCAGGGGGCATAGCTTTCAGTTTTTACGAAACTTACAAAAATAGATGGCAGTGTTGTCGAACCCAATTTGGAAGATTGAATTAGAAGTTTACCTCCCCTTCTTTATTTTTTTCCTCGCGAAGGATGGGGGATTTGGTTTGTCTGCGACCTTCCTAGGAATTCTGGTAAAGAACGCTGAATAGCAAAGAGGAGATCAGGCACCCAAGTTTATATCGTATACCATTGATCTGTACAATATATGAACGGGTAAAGTGCAAACATTTGAATTCTTTATCCAGTATAGGAGTTTTGAAATGCGTTACTCCTTTAAACCTTCATGTACTATCGGTGTGGAGTCATAACGCTGTTTAGCGATGAAGACAATATAAGAAAAAGAGAGAGAATTGGAAAATAATTTTAACGACAAGATTAGGAAGAGAGAGTAGTGTTGTATTTACGAAGATACAATAGTTATTATCAAATATTTGGAATTAATGAAAGAAGTGGCTAAATTGTTAGTCAATTGTAATGGGTCATTTTGGCACATTGTCCTTACTGTTATGTTTAGGCTTTGATGTAGTATGTCATTTTGTTAAGTGCTGGAGTAGCTGCTAATTTCTTGGTAATTTCTCTCTTTGAAACGTTGTTTATATCTAGAAAGTCAGTATGCAGCATTAAGACCAATTTCGAATAAGAAACTCCATGATTATTATTCAATAGCAAATGAAATATTTAGTTTATTTAAAAATTAAAAGTAATTATAAAATATAAACTTGTAATTTTCTGTAAATTGAACCCAAACTTTTGTTCTTTTAAGTAATTCAAACTAATTTATAATTTATATTAAAATAAGGAGAACAAGATGTTGTTGTTCATTTTAACATCCCCTTCAGCAGCAAGGCTATGTGAGAGGGGACCTACTGATTAACGTTGAATCGGAACCACATGAGCTTCCGCCCGGAATCGAACTTGGGTCTCCCACACCAGAGGCACGTACGCTAATTTGTTAGCCACGAAGGAGCTCAAGAAAAGAAAAATACAGAAAGCAAAAATATGGAATTTCAATATTCTATAAATTTGAAATCAGAAGCATTTGATCTACGTCTTGGAATTGCAATATGTAGAATTAAGCTTAAAACAATACAAGTTATCAACATAGGAGTCGTGGAAAATATTTAAATGCTTTATAATAATTGATATATTAAGTACTGAAGTTAATAATTAAGTATTTTTTCCCGAAAGTCAGAATGAATACGGTAAACAAGGGTGACTAGTTAGACATTATCTCTGACAATCTTGTATTACATGATTACGTCTTACCTACCCATTTACCTTTGAATACTTCGGATGTGTACCAGGTGGTAGCGGTTCGTAGTACAATATCAAAGTTATGTACGTACGAGCGTGCTTCCCCTCCCCGGCGTTCTTGAGTGTTATCCAAATAATATTTGGAAATAGGAAGATTGAAGACTCTTCACGCTCTATTTGTATATTTACTGATTGAAGTACATTATCTGATATTGATTTAATATAGAGGCTGTTATCGTCTTTTCTTTCAAACAAAATGTACAATTACTATCATTGTATATTTATATACTATTTATACAAAACGTATATAACGATGTTCCTGAACATGAGATAAATAGAATATAAAGCATGTGTTGTAAGACATAAATGAATAATTTACGGAGAAAACACAAAAAATATGCAATTGATGTATTGTACTCATGCATGCAGTTATTTTTTAAATTAAATACCAAACTATACGTGATTTAAAACGGAAACTTACTTTTCGTAATTTTCGAGTTACTTTTTTTGGGGGGGGCGGGGGTATTACCTTCTGGTTGAAATATAGAATGCTCCTTATCAAATCTCCCAGTTGTCAGAAAAAAAATACTACCGCAAATGTTTCCTGCTTTATTTTCTTTAGATAAACACCGCCCTCCTCCGACAATTAGCATTTGATTATAATTTTTATATGAAATAAGGGCCAGAAATCCAATTATTAGTGACTATGTATTTTTGTCTGCTATTAAATTGTAAAATGCATGAAATCTAAGATTTGCTTCCTTCGAAAGTGTAAAAAGTAATTTATCGAAAGTGAATAAAAGTAATTTACAGGCTTATGTCCTTTAGGCTAAAGGAGGTAGATAATTATTGGATGGAAATTATTTATTAATTTTATTAAGCTTTTCCGCAGGAAATCGAACACGGGACCATGTACGCCATAGGATCAGTTGCTAACCACTCGGAATATGTGAATTTATTTCCTGTGAGTTGTAGGAGTATATTTCGACGTAGGAGAAAAGAACGAACTGCGATTGCAAGCACTAGATATTTCTGCTGTTAACGTTAACTTTATTTCATTTGATTTATTATTCATTCTGTACATCATACTACAGGTATATCATATTGAATTGAATCTGTCATATTTCCTATTTTCAACACTAACGATGTGTTAAATGGAAGAATTTGTTGAAAATAAAATTAATGAACCGATTAAAAATAAAGAGAATATGTATACTTCTGTACATAGCAATATAACTATTTTTTTACTTTCAGAATGATTTCATAGAGTATAAGATCTTGGGGTCTCTGGTTCAATCCGAGCTCGCGTCAAGTAGACTTTGTGGAGAACAAAAATAACGCACTTGAGTTTTTTCAGGGTTCCCTGTTTCCTCCCACTTTCTTCATTCCAATATTTGATTCGTTCTCAATATTTCCTTTCACGCTTATACTTGAAAAAAGAAAGAAATATATCATAACAAAATGCATCGCAGTAAGCTTTATCCTCAAATAAGGAACAGCTAGGCTGCTGGGACCTTCCGACTTCCAGCAGAAGCATTACGAGTCCCGTTTGTTATGGTTGTTTTTTGCCTACTTCAGACCTGTCTTGCAATCAGAACATATTTGATAATTCTGTTCAGATCGTCCTTGGAAATTATACCCTGTACATAATTCCTTGCTTAATCATTATACAATTGATTATATATATATATATATATATATATATATATGTGTGTGTGTGTGTGTGTGTGTGTGTGTGTGTGCGTATTGATAGTGAATTAAATTTTAGTTGTGTAGCGTTATTTTTTTAATAATTTAACCTTTCTTGTTTCATAGTATTTAATATTTGTTATTAACATCTTCTGTGTTTAAGTACTATTTAATTTTCTAATTACACCTTTAGTTTGATTCAAAATATAATACAACAAAAGTTACTGGTTTATTATACTAAATACTATAGATACGTTGCAATTTCAAGATTGTTTTCAACAATTGTTGATTCCAGTGGCGTATCGGGAAATAGTTGGTGCGGTTGAAAAACTCTCCTATCATTCCTTTTCATATACCGTTGAAATGGGACAAATGTGAGTTTTCTTAAATCTGGAAACATTAACAATATTTCTATTATAGTTAATTTAAATGTTAACACTGCATCATTTCCAAATCTTTATACAGTATGAATGAACTAGAGTATACACTTATCCAGGAAGTGCAACGAAGTTTACTTTTATTTAAATTGAATGTAGTCATGAGTCATTTCTAACGATTTAAGTGTTCATCTAATAGTGAAACTCTAATTGAAGCTTGAAGAAAATGTAACAATTGCTTGAGACACTGAAACATTTTTCCATTACGTATACAGGAAAACTCGTGTGAGGTACCGCGATTATGATTTCAAAGTTTCCCAAAGAATACAGTTCCAGAATTTCCCAGTGAGAAACTTGTGTTTGCTTCCCGACATAGTATCATTTATTCTGTACAGTGTATGTCTCCGGAGGTTGTAGTGAAATGAACAAATAATAGGGTAACAGAATATCGGGATCTTCTGTATGGAATTTCAATATATTCGTGAGGAAGACATGATTATGTAATGATGGTCAGGAGCAGGGAAGAAACATATGTTCAACGAAACTTAATAGGATGGATTATTATTATTATTATTATTATTATTATTATTATTATTATTATTATCATTATTATTATTATTATTATTATTATTATTATTATTACTATACCCTGTACATATTAGTAGTATTAGTCAAGGTAGATAGGTTTCACCCACCTTTCGCATTCGAATGGCAGGTTGACGAAAAATTAAATTTCTTAAATGCAGATACAGCTCAAGCTCAAGGTGAGTTATATAGCTATGTAAGAGCAGACTTCTATCAATTATACGAGGACATTAAAAATGAGATGAAAGTAGATACGTTTTCAGAAAATGTAAATAACAGTACGGTAGTATTACAAGATTGTTTGGAAAATATATTGAATGCAAATGTACCGAAAAAGCATATTATACAAAAGAAGAAATACAAGACTCCTTGGATTACTAAAGAGTTAAAAGCATTAATTAATAAAAAACAAAATATTTTGTAAAATTGGTAATTTAGAAAAGAAAACTGGTAATTTAGTCATTTATGAAAAATTTTCGGTTTTAAGAAAAAAAAGTTAAAAGAATGTACAGTAAACTTAAAAAAATGTTATTTTGAGCAATTGGAGAATAGTATTCGTACCAACAAAGTGTATTTTTGGAATAACTTTAAAAAGTCTCAAGACAAAAGAGTACCAAATATAATTTTGTTCAATGGTACCACAATTACATGGGCAAGGCAAATTGCTGAATTTTTTAAAGATGTATTTTACAATAATCTTAATTTAAAAGTTAATACCCTAGATTGTGCTGTAGTTAGTAATCTGAACAGCGATAATATAACGATTCCAGTAATATGTGAAAATGATGTTACTGAAGTAATAGGTAAACTTCGGCCTTAGCATCTTCAGGACCTGAGAGCTTTCCAAATTATATCCTTAAAGCATGTTCGAAAGAAATAGCTCCAGTCTTGTCAAAAATATACAATACCTCATTAAGAACAGGGTCATTCCCATCTAAATGGAAACATGTACAAGTGGTACCGGTTTACAAGAATAATGACAAGTTAAATCCGAACAACTACAGGCCGATAGCCTTATTGAACATATTTTCTAAAATTTTTGAAACCATCATTCACAAACACATGTTTTTTAATGTAAAAAATATATTGCAAAAGTCACAGCATGGCTTTTATAAAGGGAAATCAGTTGTAACCAATCTCTGTGAAATAACGGATTTTATCTACTATGCAATGAAAAGTAGACCACAAACTGATGTCATATACATTGACATGAGTAAAGCTTTCGATCAGTTAACCATAGATTACTATTTAAAAAAACTGTCAAATACAGATGTAACACCCTTATACCTAAAATTTTTTGAAAGCTATCTGACTGGTAGAACATACCAAATTAAAATTGGAAATGTCATGTCAGATTCAGCCCCCGCAAAGAGAATTTTGTGGTGGATAAACAACGAGTGCGTGGGTTTCCTCGGGATTCTCCCGTTTCCTCCCACTTTCTTCGTTCCACCATTTCATTCATTACTCATCATCACCGTCTCCTTTAGCCTAACGGGCACAACGTGGGACGTAAAACCCAAAGATTTCATTTCATTTTCTTTTCTAACGCCTTTGATAGTTCGACTTTAGATCCCATCGAATATTTCTGGTTGCGTTGTGATTGACAACCATGTAAAGAATATTAGGTCTTGTAGCGTCTCGATCTCTTGCCTATTATGTACGAAAGTCAATTTATATTGATGTCTAATTTAGTCAACTTCAGAAAAATAATTGTGCGTCTTTTCCATGCAGTTTCGTTCCATCCAATTTCTGTCTGATTATGAAGTTAATGTTGATCTTCCATTTACATTTTGATACAATAGTGTTACAACCAGTGACAACGCCAGCTTGTTCGGGAATCAAGTAGGGCGGCAGAGAAATTTTTGGAACCAGTTCTTATAACCGAAAAATCCACTTTTCTGTTACTTGACTTACAATAAAATACATGTCTTCGGGTTCAGTCGACAATGATGGTTAAACACCGGAGGGCGCTCGCTCCATTTCCCCATCTGCTCTTGTAACTGCATTTTCCTATTGGGTGCTACAATTTACTCATTAATCTCCTTCTAATTTTAATACCTGAAGCCGTTCGTTCATTTCATTGAAGTTTGCGTATCTTTCATTAGCGAGGCTATATGGAATGTGGACGTTTAAACCAGACCTTCTACTCCAACGGTGCGTTAACTAAACGTATAGCACAAGGGATCTCTAGGATCGCCGTTCTGCTCTAAAATAATTATAAGTAAAAAATACTTTCTTTCTCTTGACGGAAATGTTTTTCAGATGAAGCTGAATCTGAGCTGACCTGCGGTTTTTCAATGCTAGAATCCTGACCGCAGGCGCGTTGGGTCTCTGAATCGATCTAAAGTCCCACTAGTGATCTTCTAATCTGGGCATATCCCAAAGAATATGGAGATTACAAAACATGAAACAAAATAAATATCATTATACTGCATGAAAACAAAAGTAATTTTTGCAAGTTCTACGAACATGTAACTATTTCTGTTTTTATAAATAAATTGTTTAATAAAAATTATTTGACTGTGAAATATAGTGTTTTCTTGGTTTGAAAGTTAAGGCTTGGTCCCAATTTCCACAATTGTAATTAGTCAGAATAGAGAAAGAGAATACATTCAATTTTAAAAACAAATTTAGTAAGGGCTGGATCATTCGTTGAAATTACCAGATTTTAATTAAACTTTGGAAACACTTGAAAAATAAGTGAATTTCAAATTACTCTTATGAGTCTTCAGTGAAATTCGATTTTGATGGGAAAGTCATATTTTCTTTTAGACTTTTCAATAATCTTTACTGATTGTGGTTTCATTCGGAAGAAAACAGTTAAATTTGCTTGTATCAATTAAAGAAAAGTTCAGCGATTAATTTTGTAAAAGAAAATCTAAACAAGGGTTCTGGTTTATTTGGCATATAATTACACATATTATTTAGAGTTGAAATTAGACAGAGGAAATTAGTCGTCCCTGCAAGAAAATAAAAAGAAACCTAAACTAGGCATATTTAGTTGCATTTGTTCAAAAATAAAGGGAAAGAAAAGCTTTTTTATGAACAAAGTCGTATGCTTTCACGAAGACTTTCTAGTTGAATCTATATCTTATGGTTGACGTCAGGCAGGATAAATGATGAGTTCAAATTGTTACTTAGGTGTGAAGGGGAGAGGTGATTTAAATCTCCCTTTATGCTAAAGAAAATAGGTTTCAAGAATTATTAGGTATTGTTTTTTTTATTTTTTTAAAAAAAATATGTTTCCAAGCATTTATTTTCTTTAAGACTTAAGATTTACTGCTATTACTTGGAGTTGACATTAGAGATAAGGATCAAATCCACCGGATGCTGATAAAACATCTAATTATCTTCTTTAGCATTATTTTCTTCGAATCGAATAGGGTATATGCTTTGTATACGGATTCCCAGCGGGGTTCATCCTTTGGGATTGAAATTAGTCTGAGAGTTGCGGATTGCAACTCAACCATCTTAAAACAATGTGTATATGAATCTTCAGGAGAAGTTCTCGCGGAGGTGCCCTTCCCACACCCCTTAGTGGCGCTACAGAGTCTTATCGATGCTAGAAACCAAAGTTGAACTTAAAAGGTGTTAAGACTATTACCGAATATCTTATTGATCTCATAAATGATTAATTGATTATATGTATTAGTCTTTTTCGATTGTTTGCATATCACCCTTCCCCAGACTTGCAGGTGGATGCAGAATTTTGTGTTAAATGTTATCTGGAATGTGTCAAGCAGCAGCGCCCTAAACCTATGTATTCGACATTAATATCGACCTTGTTTTGATTATTTTTTTGAATCACCTATCCATCCCTAACTTCATTAAGAGTATTGAGACTTCTACCACTCGTGTAAGATGAAGTTGTACTTGAAAAATATCGGAACTGTCACCAATTAACTTGGAGACATCGTAAATTCTAGATCCGACGTTAATAGATGTAGTTTTCAAATATTTTTACACGTCATCCATCATTTGCTGAATGTGGACTTAAATGTCATCTGTAATGTCGCTATTCACATAAGTAATCCACTAAAACTATGAATTGAATACTAATATTGGTAGTGTTTGACCATATTTACATCTTTCTTCCTACTCCCTCCAGGAGTGATAGATAGATGTAATCCACTGGGGGGTAACCTTGGACTTTAAAAAAAATCTGAACTGCCAACAATTAATTTAGCAACGCCGAAAACTATTGATGATGTAATATTCGTCCTTTTTTAATTATTTCTATAAGATAGATCACTGTTTCACCCTACTGGGTGCTAATATCAGCTAAAATTGGTCATAAAGCTCATCTACAGTATCACGATTCATCTCAGTAGCATCGAAAACTATGAATTCGACAATAATATTGATCATTTCCTGTCATTTTAATGTCATCCCTCCCACTCTCTCCTATGAGCGAGCTGATCGTGCACCAACAGTACTGTCTTCCAGAGAGTAAGTAATATGTCTACCAAGTTTGAATAGCATTGCTCCAACTGTTTCAAAGTTATACTGGAATGTACACACATAAGTATATATACATATATATATGTATGTATGTATGTATGTATGTATGTATATGGTCATTTTATATAGATAGAATATTTGAAACGAATATCTGTTGCAGAAATTTCATCACATGTCTATTAGTTAAATATACTAAACTGTTCAATTTTGTTTCTTTATTACATTCATAAACAGTCTTTACGGTGTATTCGTTGTTGCAGCAAGCGATGCGACAAAGCAGATTATGTTGTTATTAAGTGCATTTCTAAATCCATTATTGGATACATCTTAACTCAAGTTAAAAATGAAATCCTACGATCTTAACATTTCTAAACTTAAGATTCATAATTAGAACATTATTACATTAATTTCCATTTGCATATAGTTGTTATTAATTTTATTTTTCCAAACTCTCGTAAGCGTAACGGTCATAGCATTTAGTTATTTGTTAGAGATAATTACTTGAAGTTGATTTTGCTGTAGTTCTATAATGCGTAGTGAAGCATTCAAATTTAAAAGAGTTGAGTGATACCGTGTTGTATACATTAGCAGTTGGCAGTGATGTTGGTTATAGAATTTTGTGGGAAACTAAGGACAAAGGATACTCAATGTTGGTTTTGGTACAGGTTGAAAATTCAAACGAGCAATTTTAGAGATATCAAATCAAACATTGCTCAATATGCATTCGACAATCTAAATTTTGGAGAAAATAAAAAGAGTATTTATTTATTTCTGAGCTTTATGTTCCACATTTCTGGCAGAAGCAAATGATGATAAAGAATTCAAGATTTAAAGGACAATATATACCACATAAAATGCTCAGTAGTTTCTAAAGTCTAGACTACAAGCTTTTAGATATGTACCTTGGTTGTTTGTACCATTTTTGGTACAGTAGTTGGTGTAAATATGAAAGGAAAACGTCAAACAACATAGTAAAATACAATAGTTTGTAAAGACAAGATCATGAAGATCGTAAACTTCTTTCAAAACGTAATCAGAACGAAAATGCAGTTTATATGTATTCTAGAAGCGTCGGACCTGAAGACGCGTACTCGCTAAACGAATTCGAGAACAGTTGCAGATTTATGTATGTAGAATAATACCAAAAAATGTAAGACATAGATCAAATCAAATACGAATTCCACAAAAGACACTGAATCGTAAGTAGGGTTGCATCTAGTAAAAGGCCCAGTTATTATTGTTAATAAAATCCGTGTGACCTTTTGAGCAAACTAGATTGAAGACAAAACTTAGTTTGAAGTTTATATTTCTTTTAGTTCACTTTGTTTCCTAAAACAATGTAATACAATTTTGGTTCTCCGCAAGAAAACCGACAATGTACATGCTTTCATTGTAAAAAAGTAACATTTATGTTTGAGATATTTGAGGGGTTCAACATGTTGAACGAAATAAGCATAGAATACGGAGGAGTCAACAAAATTTCTGATACGTAATTTAGAATGGATTATTACTTTGGTAAGATAAATCAATTACCAATACACACTATGTAATCTAAATCCTAAAGGCATGTTATCACTTCTGAGTAACAGTCGAAACGAACTAGTTATGATTTATTGACATTGTCTTAAAACACTCAATAAATACTACAAATTAAATTCCCCCTTATTTATTCTATAGCGGAAATAAAGAAGAATTCAACATTTTAGATTTTATAATCATATATACCTGTAAGCCATTGACTTCATGGTTTAAACATTTACAAAGAATTTCCTTATACTTAGAGGTATATATACAGCTAAATAAGCGTTGTAGATTAGTACGTTAAAGCATACTTCTGAATATTAAACTGTCAACATGAAGAATATCCTACTGACAACTGCCATTTGCTACTGCCTTATTCAGGTAATTTATTTCAAAATGAAACATACTTACTGTAAAGTTACTCATATCAAGCTTATGACAAAGTTATTCATATATTAGTTAATATAAATGATAAGTTGCATTCAAAAATAATTTTCGGAAATAGAGATTTATATTTAGATGAACCTTAAAACTGAAATGATAATAATAATAATTTGGTTTAAGTTACTATTTCATACGTTCTCGAATATTCCGTTCTGTAGAGTGACAACTAATTGTAAATAACTACATTAAATTTAATTAAAAATGCTTCATGTTTCTTTTTGTGCACATAAAGAGATATGTAATGAAAGATTTTAAATGTCTTATACCTAGCAACGCATAAACTAGAATATGAAGAATGAAAATTGACTCAATTAATGAAAGTATATCGAGGTTCTCGTGGCAGAAACTTGAACATCTCACCACTGTTCTTTTGAGGGTACGAGTATAAAACAGAATATTCAGACAGTTTATTACGTTCCCTCGTTCTTGTAAACAATTACTTTTTGAACAATATAATAACAATTATAATTCAAGACTGTTTAAGCAGAAAATGAACTTAAGTTCATGATTATGACATCATAAACTGTCAATTCAAATTTCTAGTTTGTATAGATAGACCTCACTGTATTTTTTCTACACAATATTAGACTCAATTTCCATTTTCATGGGATTTTTGAAAATTGTTTAGTAAAAGAATGAAATGGGGAGAATATGGAGATTTAGTTAGTATATCTGTAAGATAGAAACTTCTAAAAGTAATAATACATTACTGTCGGATAATATAAAGGAATAATTGATATACAAAGTTCGATTTTTTTTAAATTGTGAGAATCGTGAGATACATTTTTTCCATAAATTCTAACTTACAATTTCAGTCTTAGCGTTTCTATTTTAGTCAAAGTAATTTAGTGAAAACCCAAGTTAGAGAAGGGTCGAGTAAGGGACCGAAAATGATCCAAATTAGTCCCGTAGTTTAAGAGGAGTTAAGGGGAAAATAGTTTCAATCATACAATTGACATGGTAGAACGAACATTAGAATTTTATAGAAAAGTTCTATGCAATTCAGATACTTATAATTTGTTTGTATACAATTATTACGTTTTTCTATATATGAGGACCATTTATCTAGAAATATCCTTGAAACTTCATGGCATATGATATGTTACCACTAGAATAAAAGTATTGCTAGTCGACTAAAAACTCATATATTATAAATGGAAATTCATAGGGTAATTTTACATTTCAATCTTACTTGTTAAACAAGAACATACTTTGTCATATTTATCATCGAGTGTGGAAAATTAGAGACGCCACATTACCACAAATATCTAAATTATGGTGCTCATTACAGGAGAAATAACTCACGTGAATGAACGTGTTAGTTCACATGAAAATACCTTCGTGCAGAGTAGTATAGTCACGACATAAGAGAATGAATACAAACAAGATATTGAAAATTATTTCATGGAACGGCTTAGATAAGCATCATATTCAATTATGTCCATGATTTTCAATTTATTTGAATACTAAAATACAATTTACAGTAGAATTGATATCTACTGTCCCTCCACAATTACTTTAGAAACCAGTGAAGTTGAAACACTGTTGACATTATGTAATTCGGAGATCTTGTTTTAATTACAGCTACCAAAAATCTTGATGCAACATTATGGAAGAAATTCAATAAATAAATAGTTTAGAAAGTTGCCAAAATGCGAAGTTTCAAGCAGTATGTTAAATTTTACTATTTTTATAACTCTCGAATCAAATTCCTGTAAATGACATGATGATCTTTATGTCTATTGGAAACCATCTTTGTAATTGAATCTGATACTTTTCTAGAAAGCCTCTCGAATAATATTAATTACAACATTTGTCTCACTTGCGTTAGTACTCTTATAGAATCTTGCAAAATTTGGTTGCTTTCCGATTTTTTTGCTACTGTAGCGTCCTTAATTTGCATCACTGAATGACAAGTGTGGCATTGTAAGTTTTCGTTTTAGAAATAGTTTTCAAATATGTAAATAACGTAAGGGAGTGTCAGTTGAAAAATACAACTTTATGTTTGTTAGCGATACTGGTAACCCGAGTGTATATCAGAGTATTATGAACAGTGTCCGTCTATCGCTATTTACATGTTAGAAGCTCTTAGCGCTTTGTATCTAGTTCTTCGGAAGTCGAAAGGAAATATAAATATACATGATCCACTCTACATATACAAATAACTGTAGGAATTCAACAGAAAAATACATGTAACAATATGAGTTTATACCTTATTCTTTCGGCCTTTAAAAAGATACATCTATCGTCACTATTATTTATGTAAGAAATCTTCGAGAGCACATATATTATTGTTATTTATGACATGGTTTGTTACAGAAATAAGAAATGTTCATGTGTATTTTTCTCTTTAATAGGCTCTTGCATCTTATAAGATCAACCTTCTTCCTTCAGCGTCATTAGAAGGTACGACATCAATTTTTGTTATTTATTTTTACATTTTCAGATTAAAAATACATTTGGAAATCTATTTCACACTCTCATGTTCTGTGATCGACATGAAAAGTGTACGTTCCCATTCATTGTGTTTCCCAGTTAATAAGTTCGGAATTAACCAACACAATTTGAAATGCAGCTTCCAGTAATATATATATATATATATATATACTGAACGTCTCGAAGATATCTGAATTATAATTGGCCCATTAATTTCAAAGTTTTTTACAGGATGCAGATATGGGCGTTTGCTACCAATACTAGAAAAGAGTTTTACAAATACGTAACGAAACTTATTTAATTCACCATAAGAATATTTGTATCAATTATAAAATAAAATACATCATTGTTGAAAGATAACTCACATTATAATGGAATTAAAAAGTAAAAACAAGTATATTTACATCCTGGGGTAAATATAAGATTTTTATCATCAGATACAGTACAAATATTTCTGTAAAATAAAAAATGCATGGAAGGACGAGTTTTACAAAATTTGAAAGTTTTACGACTGTGTTTCAAAACATTAAAAAATAACTGGGAAACAGAAACAACGAAACAATATTAAATTCATTTGCAAATAATATTATTTAATAGCATTATGATTGTCCTTGTAGATTTGAATATTCTATCATTAAGAATTCAAAGGTTGTTACCTTTTTCAGTTACACGAATATAATATGAGCTCTCTATTCTGTAATACGCTCTCCAAAGTATCAAAGGAACAAACAACGAATTTTAAATGCATACATAAGGAATACGTCTCAATGGTAAGGGGCTTCAATTGACATTAATATGACAACATGGTATCAAAGTACGTTTGGGGTTAAACAGATATGTACGTTTTACTTTCAATACCATGGAGTCACAAACAATCACAAGAATGTAACAAGCTTGCAGTAACTGTGAAAATAAAACAAAACTTTATACACTATAGCATGAGATCTCATGTCTCAACTAAGAGCTTATAAAACTTATAGACATATCAATTGTATCAAACTAATACGTCAACTTCGGTGTCAAGAACACTAGTCTGTCTTTCAATCGTATAGGGTGATTATTTCTAGAGTTTAAAAGTTTAATCAGTTATAATTCTTTATTGGAACCACATACAAACTTGCGTTACAGGTCATTATACTGAAAACACTTCACATTTTTTGTGACAAATCCATTATTTCTCAATGTGTGTATTTGCAATTATCCTGGACACATCCCAAGGAAAGTCGATATACTGCCGAACAGTAGAAAGCATTTCGGGAGTATCATCCGCTGCTGTCATGCGATATTTCAGTTCAGTAACATTATCATTTAGGGAAGGGGTGTACACCGTATCATTCACAAACACCCACAGAAAGAAGGGAAGTGGCGTGTAATCTGGAGACTGTGACGGGCAATTGGTCCACCACTGCTTATTCACTTATCTGGAAACGCTGATCAGGAAATTCCCTTACGTCTTTCAGGTAATGAGGCACGGAACCATCTTGTTGCCATCCTGGTCATCTTCATCTAACTGCGGAACAAAGAAGTTCTGGAGCATATCAAGATAGAAGATGTCGGTGATGATGATTTTTTTCAAAGCATATTGATCCATACACCTTTGCTCTGGAAACATCGCAAAACACTTTGGGGTTGTAACGAACCAGCTCCACGCGCTCATGTGGATTTTCTGTGCCCCAAATATGACAATTGTGTGTGTTGAGTCAGCCAAAAAGGTGAAAAGTTGATTTGTCAATGAATACCACATTGTTCAAGAATGACTCATCACCACTAATGCGATTCAACATGGTAACACAGCATTCATGTCAGGTATGTTTAACCGTTTCACTCAGTGCTGGAACCAAGGACAGTCTGTGCTTCACGCACAAATATCTACGCAATACACGAAAAACAGTGGTCTGAGGTATTCAAATTTTTTTGTGATGCACGTCGTGAAGATTTACGAGATGCGGACAAAACTCTCCTAACTGCTTCCACCATATTGCCAGTTACAGTTGAGCGCCCTGATGTCTTTTTGTGTCGCACAGAATAACCTGTTTCAACAAATACTGGAGCCATTTTTACACTTTACACCGTGTTGTATGCGAAACTTAGGCTGTTCACTCTTTGCTGACTTCGTTTCTTCAAACCAAAACACGCAGTTAGCTCTTTCCTCACAGTGAAAGTCTATTTTCAACGACTGACCGGTGGCGCCGTGTGTGGTCAACTCCGCAACTACTCACTACATGAGTCAAACTTGAAGTGTTTTGCAGTATAGTGACACGTAAACTAAGTGTGTATGTGGTTGCAATAAAGAATAGTAATTGACTGATGTAAACTCTATAAAGAAGCACCATATATATATAAATGATTAAGATATTAATCTGCTATTCTAATTATATTTTTAGTACGTGATGGAAAAATATCCAGTAGAATCGCTAATGGTTTAGTTGCAGATCCCGGACAGTTCCCATTTATGGTAAAGGTGTGGAGTCCCCGTGGGTGCAGTGCCACTCTTATTAGTGATCAATGGGTTTTAACTGCTGCTCATTGTCTGAAGTAAGTTATTCTTGGAATTTTAAATTATACTAGTTTATATTATTATAAAATAGTACTGTACGAATGTCGCTATGAGTTGTACATAATGTATTATTCTACCATCGTCTATTATTACTAATGCTATTTCTCTTATCATGTTTCAAATCCCAGTAGCTCATTAAATGATTCATGACTCTTAATTAAGTGCCTGTAGGACAGAGTATCTCCTTCTAGATGAAATCTATGAATCACTTCCTTGCTGTCCGCTAGGAGTACTATGACTTGAGTAAGCAAAAAGAATATTGATATTAACTTAAATTATGAGCATTTCAGGTAAATAGTTGGCAACATACAGGGCTATAATCGATAGTGACACGCAAAAACAGAGACGAAAAAAGCCACAAGGTTTATATAAGTTTTATTGTTAATTTTCTATTGAGATATTGTGAGTTTAGGTTACAAACTAATCTATGATATCCTCTTTAAATATTTTTAATCGTGAGGTTGCTCTGTACATATAGTGTAATTCATGAAAGGAAATGAGACATTTTCTCCAACTACAAAGCGAAGAACAAATATTTTTGCAAAACAAATGTTCTATTACTATATAAACGATACATATAAATTGTATGGAATAAATATTCAACTTAATATTTTTAATTTCAGATACCTAACTGCTTATGCCCAGGTGACTCTGGGAGATACGAATCCATATGACACTGATAAAAATGAAAGCCTAACAGTAAATGTAAATGCAAATGACACATATATTTATCCTGAATATTATACAGCTTGGCACGACATAGCACTCTTAAAATTGCCTCAACCAGTTCAGTTTACCGGTAAGAATATCATTTCAAATTACATTTATAAATACCTTGCCTCAATAGTAAAATACAGCATCTCTTTAGAGAAAATATTTCAAGTATTTTTGTGCATAGTTGTGTGAAAAAGGATTGCAAAATTATAATATATTTGGTTTCAACATTAGAAATAACATTTTTTATCCTTTATAACAAATTCACATTAGGCATTTAATAAGATTCAACAGAATTTGTGCAAGGCGTTGGTAGAAGCCAATTTTACTGTTAACGACTACTTACTCTTAAGAAACGACTGGTGCTCTTTACATTTAAATACCAGTTTTAACTACAAAAATAGAATATGAATAACTTAGAAATTGAGGACTAAATAGGCTAACGAAAATTCTACCAATTAACTAAGACAGTTTCCAATGTTGCAAGTAACATTTTTCTTATATACCCGAAATTGGAATATGAGGCCTGCTGTAGAAAGTCCTAATAATAAGTGTTCTTACACTGTTGGTTCGTATTGAGTCATTTTCAAATGATAAAAGAATGTTGGAAAGAATAGTGAAGAACCTTATCCTTAGTTTTACAACGATATATCTTAATTTTAATTATCACATTAATACTCACAGTATCAGATAAACACATATACTTTGCTGCTGCTGACGCCGAAAACTCCCTTTTACATACATATATAAATTTTGGAAGTGATTTTGCTGCGCTAATAACACTGATCAACAGTGAAAATGCTTCGGAGATAATAGTAACCAAACTTTCATTCTATTCACTATGAAAGGGACAGAAATCAGGAAGTCTCGTTTTTAACGTTGGTTGCTACTAAATAGCAACGGTAACAGATAGCGAAAAGCGGTTTCTTTCAATCAAATAACCGTCCCAATTAAACATTCCATTCCACAAATTGTCTCTTTAAAAAACCTAAAATTGGTAAAACTCTACAACCAGTCCCATTTTCAATACTAATGAAGATAATATCAGGTCATACAGATCGAACTTCACCAAAGAGTATACAATGACACTGCTGTTTGTTCATTGTTCCTAAATGTGTGAAACAAATTAAATGAAATAAAATCTTCAAGTTTAACATCCCACGATTTTGCCGGCTGGGTTAAACGAGACAGTGATGAGGAGAATGAATGAAAGAATGGAATGAAGAAACTGAAAGGAAACGGGAGAAATCCGGGAAAACCCACGCACATGAACTTTGTCCACCACAAGATTAATTTGTGGCGAGCTGGGATAGAACCAACGATCCCATACACCAGAGATGAACACTGTACCACTGATTCGCCGCTTCTACCATGGGTGAAACTGTTACTATGCTCATATATGTTATGAAATCTCTGCCAGTCAAGTTGTCAACTCTGCCAACATTACTTCTCCTCCAAAGGAGCACACTATTTTATATAGGAATAAATAATTATGAAGTCGTTTACAAATAGGTATACTTTTTCTAATATTCATTATTAAACAATGTGTACAGTAGGAAATTACTAAAATCTTAACAGTGAATTGAATAAAATCTTAATATTTGATTTTCACTTTTTAACAATGAGCAAAGAACTTTAATGTTATAAGCCATATAAATTGAAAACAATCATTAATTTACACAAAAAATGTATATCGAAGTTCTTGTGTAGTTATCTTTTACGTTTATTAATTATGAAATACATTACTGGGTATTTTCTTCCTTTAGATCTAATGAAGCCAATTAAATTGCCCTCCAGAAATGGTGACACATTTGGTGGACGTCCTGGTTTTGGTGCTGGATGGGGAATAGATAATGATGGTAAGTAAATTCTTCGATAAAACCTTGTCAAATGTGAACTTCTATAATATTACCATTTGAATTACTAATCACCAGAATAAGTAGAAACAGCCGTTTTCAATCAAATTACTCTGTTTTAGAGAAGTTAGGATAGCATATCCTTAATCTAAAGAGTCGTTACTAAATATACTTTTACTTCTAAAATAAAATTTTATTATTATATTTTTAACTTGTATCAAATAATCTTAAATATAGTGTGAAGTAATTGTGTATTGGGTGTGAAGTGACTGTGTATTAGAAGTAACTGTGAATTTAATTCACTAAAGTTCGATTATCTTATTAAATTACATTATTAACGAAAGAAACGTGAACTTTTGAAAATTCATTGGAAGAAAACTTTGATCAGGATTGTACATTCTCAAACACCTGTTGTAAACACATATTTATTAAATAAACTCGACTAGCTTCCTCATTACCCTTCCGCATACCTTCAAGCATAGCCTGTTACTTCCCGATTCATTGGACTCTTAGGTCATCATTCTTTAGCGGAACAAGACCACGAGGGACACAAGAACAAAGGGGTATTCAACGCACAGTTAGAATAGGTGCAGGATCATCGAAGAGAAGCGAATCGCACCGTTGGAGAGTAACCAGTTCCATAGGTCAAGAGTACCATTCTGTCGGTTCATCGCCGCAGACACCTTTGAGATTGTTAGCAAAGTAGTGGAATGAAGACGTAGGAGAACATCATCTTGAAGACGCATTACCGATGTCCCTTGCAGATCAACAGGATAGAGATCCAGATGTTGACTGTCTCCAGCTTATCCAGGCACCTTCAGAGAAAGTCATTAATCGTTCCAGATGACTAGGGCGACGCCAGCCTCGTTGGATCTATCAGGCTAGTGCTCACGCCTTTATCTTAGTTAAAACCTTTCTCTTTCTCTTACCTTTCCCACAACTAGTCATTTTTCAAAATTAGAAACGTTTGAATTTTATTTAAATTCAATCATAATTTCACAGTTAAGTACCGTGTTGTGCATCAGTTTCGTCCCCATTTGGTTGCGTCTATTTAATAAGTATATTGAGCTACAACTGATGGCACAGCACCGGCACAATAAATGGCTTCTCTATTACAAATTAGATAAAGACGTAGTGTACATCATAGACCAAAAGCATGTTTTCTAAACTCTCACGCTCAGCCAACAGGGTGTACGGTACACTCATATTACAGAAATAACACTTAAAACAATAGAAATGTAGGGAAAGGAAGAATAAGTGTGACTGTCGTCGTTGTGACTGTTGGAAAATTACATAATAGAACTAAACTCGAATTCTTCCGATATCATTGAAAACAAAAATAAACTGAATTTTTTTTTTTTTACTACGAAAATTTTGCTTTGAGAAATTAATGTTATCGAAATGTATCTCCAGAAATCTATTTAAAAATTCAGCAAACATTAGAAGTTAATTATTGATCATCTGTGCATAAATAAGTTAGCATTGATCTTGCCTGTTATGAAAACGATGCACTTTACTTACCTATACATAAAATTAAACAACAGCAGAATAGTGTACGGAAAGAGATCTAGTTTCAGTGATATTTGTCCTACCGAAAAAAATATTTTCTTCCGAGAGACTTTTATGGAAGTATGATTTATTGAAGACAATAGCCAAGAGTTTTTCTATACTAATCATGGAAAAATTTCATAATAAGTCAGGAAGCCATGAATAGTAGTGTATGTATTTACTTCAAGCACACTATAATGTTTGTGGTACGAATATCGCAAGAAATGGTATTTTGGAAATTAGTCTAGGCGCTAGCCCATGTCGCGTGTGCATTATGTGTTCCCTCATTTTCACCGCTGGGTGTTATTACGCACTTAAAAGACAGTTATTTCTTTTGGCCATGTGACCTGGTTCATAGTCGTTTAGTCGCCATATTGGATTCAAGACGGCGGATCATGATCTTTAAATGCTCGTAACTCCGTCATTCATGGACCGATTTTGATCATCATTTTTCCTCTGGAAACAGAAAATTATACTGTAGATATTGTATTCTTCCACTTTTCTCGAACTCTGGGATATTTTTGTGGAAAATTGGAAAGAATAGAATTGAAGATAAAATTTTATTTTAGTAATTCTCTGGAAAATGGCTAATAATTCAACATTTTAACAAGACATGAAAAAGAAGCAGAATTTAATAAGCTTTAAAACGGTATACAATATGCTGGATTTAGTTTAAAACTAGGGTATATATTAAAAGAAAACGAATAGTATGTATAATTTTAATTGGGCTTACAATAATAGCTTTAAAGCCGTTTTTACCTTCTAGCAATATATCTGTACTCCAGGCGCTAGAATATATCACGTTCGATGTTTCATGTCCCCTAAATCTTGTTCTGGGGTTTGTTAAAAACTCATACGAGTATAGAAACGGTCACATGATTCAAATCATAGTCGTTTGGTTGTCGTATTTAAAAGTGGATGACTAATTACTAGATTTTTTGTCTAAGTATATCTACGTACCCAGTGATCCGAATTTACAGCGTGGATGCTCATTTTACTTCTTTGTAAATAAATCTCATAGCTTTAAATTATAGTGCCATTTGGAACAAAATGGAAGAGTGACGTATTTTCAGATGCAATGTTTTCTCATAAAAAACGAGGATAAAAAGAGCAAAACATAATTTTACAAATAGGAGAAGTATGTACTTTTAAACAAATACGTTGTAGTGGATAATACTGATACAAATTAATAACCTACTGCCAAAAATTAAAATGATTATTGCAAATCTTTCAGAGTTGAGATAAAGACTTAAACATTATTATTTCTTAAGGTTCCTGCATTGATACACACTAATACTTTTACATTTACATAAGTCACAATACAATATTTCTAACTTTTTATAGGGACATACTGTAACTCTGAAGCACATCTGGCAATTACATTGCGTAGAAAGGTATTTAGACTCCAATGGGTCATCTGTCACGTCCGGAATTAAAATACAGTCTTGGCTTATGAAACCATAATCCAACTGAGTGAGTTTCTCAGATGGTTCCAAAGCATGAATCCATTTATAACATCGGAAATATCTTCTTTCTATGTGAAGACTGATAGATTTTGAAGTAGGGGCCAAAACTTTAAAGTTTCGAATTGTTTTGATGGAAATGATGGAAAAGTACCTAAGCTTGAGCCAAGTGCACGAACCAAAAGTTCTTAGGCTTTTTTCATGTTCTCATTTAGTGGTGCTTTGCCAAAATGTAACAAGAGATCTTTCGCACATGATTCTTGTTATCACTGGTGCGGGAGGCCACGTCTATTTATCCTTTCACTTAAAGTCAAGACACACTAACATGGGAATATCCCAATCATCTACCACACCATGATTCATATCGTGTTTTGCCAACTGTCACTTAAACTTGGGAGTATTTAAGAGAGAGTTGGTACGCAACGTATGTGGTCGTGTTTGAGCTATCTTTCTGCAATGATTAATACTATATGCCTATCTTTTGCCTTTTTAAACTCAACGCGAGGGATAGCTCACTGCTTCTATAAATTACCAGAAGCACAACCACAACCTACGTCCTCGCGGTATGAAGGATTTTCAAATTCAATGTTAAATGATTACGCTGATAACGTTTTGCATTTAAATGATCATATTTTCAATTCTAAAGTTTCCTATATTACATATTCCTATAATTGTTTTAGTCATATAATACTGCATGTACATAAGACCACAATAAGAAATACATTGACATTACTTTACAATATGAATTCATTATACGGCCGTAAAAATATTAAATGAACTTTATTGCCCTAACTAAATATTTTTCTTTCTTTACTTAAAGATCGATGAAACAAAATATACGAATATATATATATATATATATAAAACTTATATTACTTTCCTTTCTTTCCTTTTCTTAATTAAATCTGTAGTTGGCGTGCTGGCTGTATGATCAATTCTGATTTTAATACAATATTCTCCACACGACCCTTTCATTGTGGGGTTTCGGTATTCGCTTCCCGACTGTCTCCGTGATGAAGGTTTTAAGGTTCGCTGCCCGACTGATTTGCGCTTCTTCTGGTCAACGTGGGTCCTATGACTAGCAACAACCCACTTGATGTAACATTGTCCACCATCGGTTGATGACCAAAAATTGTCCAATCGGGAATTAGTTTATGCGTCATTTGGGTACCTGGGATGACTTGCTACTTTTTCTTCCCGTGAAAATTGACTCAGGAAAAGTCTCTCAGCAAGTTTTCGAAGAAAGAGGTATTGCTTTAAGCACATACACTTACAAAGACATAACTAACTTTTGCGTCTTTGAGTCGAAAACGACGATAAGACTGATTGCACCTTTGCTAACTCGTGTCTTTTTCACCAGAGTTCTGTAGAAAAACTAATAATGTGAACGTTTTAATTTTCTTGCTTTGACGAGCGTCCCACTGTCGATGGAAGTTTGCAGCTTTCAAAGCTGCTGACTATAGTGTCGCAGCCGGTTAAAGAATGAATAGCTTGCAAAGCTGTTAAAATAGCAAGCGGTACTCTGCTTTCAAATGAGTGAAGTGGATTGCACCGTCATGATTCGCCTACTCCATAGCAAATCCAAAGTTCTTGCAGTCCTAAACTTTTCCACCTCTTTGGGTAGTGATACAAAACATCAAGAAAATAACATCGGTATCAGCAGAACAAATAACCACGTTGCTTACTTTTGAAGTCATGTTATGTTTGAAACATGGGAGAGGATTCTCTCCTCTGCTTCTTCATGATCAGATTCCAAACTAAGTTCATTCTCATCCATCCAATTCTTTCTTGAAACACATATTGGCTGACTATGTTTTACTACACCACCAAGATAAATAGGAACAAATAAAGTAACAGAATCTTTTCCCCGGGATATCCAACCAGCAAAGTATGACAGAAACAATTCTTTGTTTTTAGGGGAGGCCTCAGTATCTGCAGGAAACGATGTGCTGTAATTTAGGGCTCCATATTCTACAGGTTGTTTCCGTGATCGCTTGCTGTTACAATTTTCTTCTTATAAATGTCGAAAATAATGTTGATGCACTCACTTGTGTGAGAATCTTGGCAGATAGCTTTCCAAATGCTTCTTACTAACTCTTCATATGTTTTGAAGTTTAAAGATTTTGTTGGAATCTTCCTTGCAACCGCCAAATGGTCCATAACTGTTGCTTTACCAGATGATTGAGGAATTTCAAAATTTGGCAATGTTTATAGCTTTTTTAGTTCATAAACCAGCTGTGATTTTTTAGCTTTTGTCAGAAATCCATTTCTCGTCAGAAAATAAAGATGTAGAAACTAATTTAAAAATTACAAAATTTTCAAGATTTGGCACCTACTTCAAGACCTGTCAGTCTTCACATAAAACGTAGCTACTTCTAATGCTACAAATGGATTCATGCTTTGAAACAGTCTGAAAAACTCAATCAGTTGGACGATGTTTACATAGACCAAGACGGTATTTTAATTCCGGACGTGACAGATGACCCATCAGAGCCTGAAGACTTTTCTAAGCAATGTAATTCTCAAATGTGCTACAGAGAAACTGTATGTCCGTATAGGAAATTGAAAATACTGTGTTGTGACTTTTGTAAATGTAAAAGCACTAGTTTGTACCAATGCAGAAACCCTCATAAATAATGTTGTTTAAGTCTTTATTTCGACTCTGAAAGATTTGCAATATTCATTTTAATTTTTGGCACTATATTATTAATTTGTATCAGTATTATCCACTACGATGTATTTGTTTAAAAGTAAAGTACTTCTCCTATTTGTAAAAAAAAAATATTTTGCTGTTTAAATCCTCGTTTTTTTAATAAATTTGTATCTGAAAACACGTAATTATTCCATTTTTTTTTCAAATTACGCTATAATTTAGAACTAAAAGATTTATTTACAAAGGAGTAAAATGAGCAACCACGCTATAAATTCGGATCACTGGGTACGTAGATATACTTAGACAAAAAAAATCTTGTAATTTGGCATCCATTTTTACAAATGGCTACCAAACGACTATGATCTGGATTGTTTGACCGTTTTTATACTCGTATGGGTGTTTAACAAACCCCACAAAAAGAGTTAGGGGATATAAAAGTTCGCACGTGTGATGAGCTAGGGTCTGCAGTACAGATATATTGCTAGAAGGTAAAAACGGTGTTAAACCTATTTTTGTAACAATATAAAATCATATATACTATTCGTTCTCCCTTAATATATAGCCTAGTTTTAAACTAAATCGCGAAAGATGAAAGAATATAATATTGTATAGTTTTCTCTATCCCGAGGGAAGAAAAGATTATCTAAATCGGTCAATTAATGGCCGAGTTATGAACGTTTGAAGGTCATGATCCGCCATCTTGAATCTAATATGGCGACAAAACGACCATGAACCAGATCAAGTGATCAAAGGAAATTAACTCTGTTTCAAGTGGGTAATAACACCCAGCAGCAAAAATGAGGTCACGTATAATGCACACGTGACAGAGCCCACACTTTATTTTATACTCAAAGAAAGAGAACTTACTTAGAGCTTTTCGTTGGTTTGCTCACGTCTATTAACAACTTTCGTTCTACTTGTCACGCGCTCAAGTGAAAGTTTCTAGCAAAACAAGAGGATTTTATTTCCTAAAGTCCGCTTTGAGCATAATATGACGAATTCTTATTTTTTTCTATGTTTTTCAGTTCTTTACCTTCACTTAAATTATTTTACATATATAATTTATTCCAATCCCCTTAGCTTCATTTGAAAATATCATATAAAATATTTCCACATTTAATAGGAGATAAAACCAATGATGGGCCTTTGAAATGGGCACCATACACTGTTTTGAGTGATGAAGATTGTTGGTGGTGGAATGTCGATCCCTATGAAGTTTGTGGTTTAGGAGATCCTGGACACAGCAGCTGCTACGTGAGTACTTACTTTAATGTTGAAATAGAAAACAATGTAATACATAATAATTTATTATAAAATTGTGTATAATTTAGTTTCTAATATTCATACTAAAAGGACATTGTTATAGTACCAAGTACAACTTGCTTTCTAGTTTGCTACTAATTAGTAGTTTTTAAAATGAATTGCGTGGATAATAATGTTTTGAATGCAATATAATCAATCAAACGTTGATACAATTAAAGTGGTAAATGAGACATAAGTATTTCCTAATTCTACGTAAAGCGTGTTGAGAACACAGAGAGATAAAATAATGAAATAATGCACTTTAATACAACGAGTAGTAGAAAGATCCTGAGGCGAATATTCGGACCCAAGAGGAACGGGAATGGAGAATGGCAGGAAATTTAAAACGAGGAACTACATAATTTATTTCGTTTACCAAACATTATTAGGGTCATCAAGTCTAGGAAGCTCAGGTGGACGTGTCATGTAGCTAGGATGGAAGAAAGTAGGAACTCTTTCTAAATGTCTATTGGGAGTCCAATCGGAAAACGATTATTTAGAAGGACCTAGGCGCAAATGGGGAAACACTATTAAGATAAATCTCGCAGAAATAAGAATAGATTGATACGGTTGGCTAAGGATAGAAATCAGCGGGGAGCTTTTCAGAACGTGGGATTGAACCTCTGGGTTCCATAAACCATAGAGTTAGTAACATAATTTGTGGAATTACACCATTTACACTGTTGTTTGTATCTGCCTGTTTTATCTGCTATTCAAATGCGCTAAAGTAGACGAAGCGCACATATCCGTCATTGAGAAATAAAAAAAAAAAGATTTAATTATAGAAACAGTAAAACATATAGCTCCCTAGTTACTAAGCAGTTAGCGTACGCCACTTTCCAGGGTGAAATGTAGATTAATTTCGCAACGAGAACTCATGTCGATCTGGTTACACGTTACACTCTAGTTTCAGATCTCATATAGCCTCGCTGCTTAAATCGACACTAAACTCAACGCGAAATTTGGTATATAAATTTTAAACTAAGTTTTTGCCATCAAAGTAATTCTGCCTGTCCTGTGAGATGTAGCACCAGCAGACGTGAAAAGTTAACCATCACACCAAAACTGTAACAACCTTATTGTACGAAAAATTATAACAGTATTTTAATGAAAGAAATAGTATAATACGCTAAGATGGATTAACGACAATTTCGTTCCTTTAAAATTAATTTTGAATTTCATTCTTTATTCTTTAAATTTCATCTACAAGCACCAGTGTTTCTTTACTGTCTCCACTGATGAAGGAGACATGTGATAAGAAGTTGGTAGCTGGTAGAACGTTGGCGGTAGGTCGTCGATGCTGATGCTGGAGTATTCTTGATCTACCATATAGTGTTAGGAGACGCATTGATATTCGGAGGTGGTGGGTGAAAAAGCCACAGAATTTGCTTGGTTACCTTTAAATTTAAACGGAAAAACACCGACAAATGAATTTGTACATTAAAATCAGTTTTGCATTATATAGGTGATGTTGGTAGAGTTTGGTTGCGAATTCCAATTTTCGGGGTTTGATATATTGAATGTGTGATGGAATTGTCTTTTTTAACGAGTTGATAAGTTGTGGGAAGCCTCTCGTTCATTCAGTTATCGTAAGTTGAATATATATATATATATATATATATATATATATATATATATATATATATATATATATATATATATATATATATATAAGGGATCTAGTATCGAAACCTACATTATCCACTTTTCACCTCTACTGCAATATCCTGCGTATGTTGTCTAGAAAGCGTTATTATTACTGAGTGATCAATTTTGTTCTTGCGAACATTTATATAAACAACAATGAACAGATTTCATTGTTGAAAGAACAAAAAAGTCACTTGCTATAACAGAGCTACACGTTTTTATTTTTATTTTTTTTATTTTTTCATTTTCTGAAAAAGTGAAAAATGGATATCGTAGGTTTTGAAACTAGATCGCTCATATATAAGTGTAGTAATTTGGCCATATTTTGGAATGCAATCTGTAACGGTTTCTACCAATATAAACGCAAAATCTGAGTTTTATTTTGCGACTATATCTATGGCAGTATGATTGGTTTCCTCATATATTGCGTTGTGTTACGATAATTAATGTTTGGATAATCTAGTAAGGAGGACACCCTTGGTTTCATTAATTGTTATGATAAAATACCTATGTAATGAGAGGCATAAGTCATGTGTCAAGCGTAACCTTTCCATTCTCTTTAGTTGAAGTAGTATTGGCGTTATGAATATGACTATGTAAAATTTGTGAGCGCCACGCGTGAGTAATTTTTCAGTTATCATGAGCAACAAGAAGAGCAGATTCGGCTGTGACTTTCAAAGATACAGAGAAAACAACTGTACAATGTGCCACCTGTTAAATGCCAAACTATGGGAAACAAACTGTCAGCATCTGTTGGAAGTGTAATGGTTGACATCGAGGCAGTGATGAGACATGGAGCAGAACAGTATCCTATTGAAATACCTATGTAATGAGAGGCATAAATAGAGTGTTTACACTAAGATATTTATCTTTCCTTTCATTCGAAATTTCAGTCTTAAAATTTGAGTAGTAGCAACATATGAAGAGCATATACTGAAAACCCGCTCTAATTATGTAAATATTTTTAAAATGTAATGCTAGTGTAGTAATGATAATAAACATGAATGTTTACGTGATAATTATAATCAACTAAGTTCATTTTTATAGGATAACAGAAATAGACTTGATAACAAAATACCGGTACTTTGATAATAAAATGGATACACGTTATAATTAAAAACGAGTTTTATATAAACACATTAGAATTTTATTTGAGAAAAGAATAATAATAATAATAATAATAATAATAATAATAATAATAATAATAATAATAATAATAATAATAATAATAATAATAATAACTCTATGGCCTATGGAAACTGGATGTTCAATGCCGCGTTCACGAAAGCTCTCCACTGACTTCCATCCTTAGCTAACTGCATCCAGTTTCTACTTTGTATTCCAATCTCTGCGAGATCCATCTTAATATTATCCTCCCATCTGCGCCTAGGATATATTTTAATAATAATAATAATAATAATAATAATAATAATAATAATAATAATAAATCACAAAAAAATCAACATATAGATATGTGATCAAAATAAATTCTATGTAAGTTATAAACAGTGATTGAAATGGTTATATTGTAAGTGAGCACGTCGCTCACCTGTTGACCGCTCGCGTCACAAAGCAACACTCGATCGTTCCGGGGATAAGTTTAATCCTATAACATAGTAATAGGGATAGTGGTCAGAAGTGTTGTTCATGTTAGCTGATATATTTAAGTTCTACTTTTCTTACTTTATCATAACAATTGAAGAAACCAAAGGTGTCATCCTTACTAGATTATCCAAACATTAATTATCGTAACACAACGCAAAACATGCGAAAACTAATCATACTGCTATAGATATAGTCGCAATCTAAAACTTAGATTTTGCGTTTATATTGATAGAAACCGTTACAGAATGCCTTCCAAAATATGGCCAAATTACTACAATTATATATAAGTGATCTATTATCAAGACCTACGATATCCATTTTTCACTTTTTCAGGAAATGAAAAAAAAAAAAAAAAGTGTATCTCTGTGATAGCAAGTGACTTTTTTTGTTTTTTCAACATTGAAATCTGTTCATTGTTGTTTACAAAAATGTTCGCAAGAACAAAATTGATCACTCAGCAATAATAACACTTTCTAGACAACATACGCAAGAAATTGCAGTGGAGGTGTAAAATGGATATGGTAGGTTTCGATACTAGATCCGTTATATATATTGAATGCGGCATTGAACCTCCGGGTTGCATAGGCCATAGTTATTATTATATTTATTATTATTATTATTATTATTATTATTATTATTATTATTATTATTATTATTATTATTATTATTATTTCCTCAAATAAAATTCTAATGTGTTTATATAAAACTCGTTTTTAATTATAACGTGTATCCATTTTATTATCAAAGTATTTTGTTATCAAGTCTATTTCTGTTATCCCATAAAAATGAACTTAGTTGATTATAATTATCACGTAAACATTGCATTTTTATTATCATTACTACACTAGGATTATATTTTTATAATACTTACATAATTAGAGTGGGTTTTCAGTATATGCTCTTCATATGTTGCTACTACTCAAATCTTAAGATTGAAAAGTTTCGAATGAAAGGAAAGATAAATATCTTCGTGTAAACACTCTATTTATGCCTCTCATTACATAGGTATTTCAATAGGATACTGTTTTACTCCATGTCTCATCACTGCTTCGATGTCCACCATTCAACTTCCAGCAGATGCTGACAGTGTGTTTCCCATAGTTTGGCATTTCACAGGTGCCACATTGTACTGTTGTTTTCTCTGTATCTTCGCAAGTCACAGCCGAATATGCTGCTGTCTTTGCTCATGCTAACTGAAAAATTACGCGTGGTGCTAACAAATTTTACATAATCACATTCGCAACACCAATACTACTTCAACTAAAGACAATGAAAAGGTGACACTTGACTTCCACACAGTAGACACATCAGGAGACAGCTAGACGCCGCCTCAGGTCTGTAACCTCACGAGTGCGGCTTTCAAGCAAAACCATAATCAATGGTGAGCGCTGCGCTCACATGTGGGCCGTTCTCGGGTTAAAAACGTAAATAATCATGTTGCGTCTATCAAGAACATACACTTATCAAATAAATTTACGAGGTTAACTTACAACAACAAAAGCAATGATGCTGCCAGAAAGTAAAAATTGTCAATACAAGATTTCATATCTCAACTAAACATTATAATACCTTCTAATATGAAACAAATTAATATTGTTTTTGTGAACTTTTAATTAGCATCTAGTACGTTAAGACCGACAATGCAAAGACTACCCTAACAATACTACACCGTTTACTGGATAAATGTATACTTGAATAACTATAGCAATCACAAGTAAATATTGCAATAAGATGTACCATATTATATTTCATAAGACTAATCAATTTTCTGAGGAATGTACAATGAGAACAAATGAATAGATTTTTAACACAACTCCATCTAACTGAAGAGGTACTAGGAAATCACCAACCTACACGTGTTTGCTAAGTTAAAATAATTTGTCTAGTACGTCAACCTAATATGCCTCTCTAACGTGTACGTTTGTGAATAATTTTTTATTTGATACTTTTCTACTCCTAATATTATTATGTTTCTAATTTCAGGGAGACAGTGGTGGTCCTCTTTTCGTAGTAGATGGTGATGAATACGTACAAGTTGGTGTATTTTCAAGATTTGATACAAAATGCCCCTCTACCAGACCAGTCATGTATACTAGAGTATCCTACTATCTAGATTGGATAGCAAATATTACAGGGTTATCAGTATAGATATTGAAAGTTATATATTGCTATTAAAGTCAATAAAGGACACCGCACTTTTCTTATGGAAAGTGGCTTTCGGCTAATGTTGTTGAAACTTCGCTGGTTGATAGTTCTTAACATGTGGATCAAAAGTCTCAATGGGCACAAAGACCAAAATCCACTCCTTCCCCCCAAAAAACCGCCTCTAATTAGCTGGGGGGAATTGAACTGATTTCAGCATGTAAAACAATTTGTTGTTTTAATCAACTCAACAAGGACACCAAATAACCACATGTTAGACTATCAAACTACCCCACTTGACACCGCCCTTTGCCCCCCGCATATCCCCCCCGCGAATTACCTTACGGATGTTCCATATTACTGTAGTTTATGGTTGCGCGTATGTGTTGAAATACCTACAGTTTTGGTCTCACCGACGATATAACGGGTTTCACGTATCGCTGATTACGAATCTGAGGTGAGAGTTCTAGAATTCAAGATGGATGATCAATATGGCGGATCAAAAACACGAAACTCCTGAATGTAGCCACAAATAGCTGTTTACTAGGGTATTTTGGGTCGTTGGTTACGAATCTGAGGTCAAAATTCTTGAATTCAAGATTGCAGATCCAATATGGTGGATAAAAACGTCGAAGCCACAAACCGTAGTAGACTAGAGTGTTTTTAGATCGCTGTTTAAGTACGCAACATTCCTTGATACTTCAGCCACCATGTAGAATTATTCCGCACCCTTGCCCTTTACCAAAACCCACCACAGATATCTTAATGCTGAACGGTGTTAAAATAATTCATCAATTATCTGTTCATTATTTTCATCATTTCGGTTTGCAGCATGTAATGTGGTACTTAGCAATGAGTCATCGGGATATCTAATATTCTGTAAATGTCGTGCATGACCTAAATACCACAAGACACTTGCAACGTGCGCACATGTACCTAATGTACGAGCACCGCTTTGACATGTACAGTAGTAACCTTGATTAACATTTTGATCATAATCCTGGTCATCTTCATCATTGGCTACATATGCTATGAAAACTTGATGCTTAGTTGCATTGCGGAACCTTGAGTAGAGACGTATGCGCAGGAGTCCCGGTTCAGTTACGATTTCGTCAAGCAGGAATTGCTCATCGTTATCTCGTATTAGTTTATCTTGGACGTAAGAGGATGAGAGATCTACTTGATATGTGCCTACAGTCAAATCTCGTTAGTAGTTTAAGTTAAGTACAGAGAAATCAATTAGGCCTTGATCATTCAGCGGTACCCATTGACCGTTCCTTGAAATAAGATTATCTACCTCCACCCTTGCTTTAACAACGTTCGGCATGATTGACCTATTTCTCATTTCTCTAGCTAATTCAATGGTTGCATCTTGCATGAAAGTAACGGGATGGTATCTGTTCAAAATAGCTCCAGCTATGCGATAGAAACTATTCAGTTTCTTTGCATGTTGCAGATTCAACGTTTGTACTAGAAACTTAAAAACAGATCTTAGATGCCCGTTTCTTGCCTCGACTATCCATCGACTTTTAGTAACTAGTCGAGAAGTATTCGCATCTTCTGTTGATAGTTGTCTTTCACGTGGTAGTAGGAGTGCGGGCATTCTATGATCAATTCCTAAATATTCCAGTAAAGGAATTGCATCGCGGTATCCTCTGTCTACTAACACAATGACCAGGATTATGATCAAAATGTTATTCAAGGTTACTACTGTACATGTCAAAGCGGTGCTCGTACATTAGGTGCATGTGCGCACGTTGCAAGTGTCTTGTGGTATTTAGGCCATGCACGACATTTACAGAATATTAGATATCCCGATGACTCATTGCTAAGTACCACATTACATGCTGCAAACCGAAATGATGAAAATAATGAACAGATAATTGATGAATTATTTTAACACCGTTCAGCATTAAGATATCTGTGGTGGGTTTTGGTAAAGGGCAAGGGTGCAGAATAATTCTACATGGTGGCTGAAGTATCAAGAAATGTTTCGTACTTAAACAGCGATCTAAAACACTTTAGTCTACTACGATTTGTGGCTTCGATGTTTTTATCCACCATATTGGATCTGCAATCTTGAATTCAAGAATTTTGACCTCAGATTCGTAACCAACGACCCAAAATACCCTAGTAAACAGCTATTTGTGGCTACATTCAGGAGTTTCGTGTTTATGATCCGCCATATTGATCATCCATCTTGAATTCTAGAACTCTCACCTCAGATTCGTAATCAGCGATACGTGAAACCCATTATATCGTCGGTGAGACCAAAACTGTAGGTATTTCAACACATACGCGCAACTATAAACTACAGTAATATGGAACATCCGTAAGGTAATTCGCGGGGGGGATATGTGGGGGGCAAAGGGCGGTGTCAAGTGGGGTAGTTTGATAGTCTAACATATGGTTATTTGGGGTCCTTGTTGAGTTGATTAAAACAACAAATTGTTTTACATGCTGAAATCAGTTCAATTCCCCCCAGCTAATTGGAGGCGGTTTTTTGGGGGGAAGGAGTGGATTTCGGTCTTTGTGCCCATTGAGACTTTTGATCCACATGTTAAGAACTATCAACCAGCGAAGTTTCAACAACATTAGCCGAAAGCCACTTTCCATAAGAAAAGTGCGGGGTCCTTTATTATGATTTTATTTATTACCTAGTTATTTCAATAATGCTTATTGACATCATTTATTAACAATAGGATGTGAAATGATTTATATAAATATCGTTCACGATTGTCTTATACTTAATTGTAATATCGACGATGAAATGAAACATACATTTCTTAGAAATTGTTAATATAAAAATAGTGTGAGTTGTTTTAAAGAAACCTCAATTTTTATGAAGCTCTAAGAGTTTATTAGCACAATTGCCACTGTCATAATAAAGATAGTTAATATTATTGTGCAGACGTTTTCATAATTAATGACAACATGTATATGTATATTCACAAAGTGCAACTTATATTTGAATAAAATAGCAAACATTCCTGAATCTTTCATTTCTACCCATTTAAAAGCATGGTATATGTTTGTGAGTACCGCAAAAATCGTGGTGCAATACATTTTTTACAATAAATATTGAATCGTATTTATTTTATTATATATGTTGTTACCTCTTAATTCTATAATCTATGTCAATGCTATATAGGTAATTAACTTAAATCTTCTCCTAACGTATTCTTGTAAATAGAGTAGAAACTATTCTCTACACTCTTCTAAATAGAATAGAGTAATAAACAGTTACTACATGACTTAACAGTCAGAATTTTCAGACTGTCTTGATAATGGATATTAGGGCAACAAATCTAACAGCTAACGATAATTTATTTCTAATGTAGATTCTACGAGTCAAGTTGTAGGCATTATCTCTCTTTTATTCATTTAGGGAAATGAGGTTCACATTCTATAGTCGTTGTCATTTAATTTTAGTAGCTTCCTAAGTGATTAAAACTGTGAAATTGGAAAACTAAAAATGACCAGTTTCCACCAGACATTTAACAAAAATACAACTTCCAATCATCGGATTACGAGACAGATGGTTTCACGCTTTTAACGTTCTAAAGCATAAAACATAAATTAAATCTAGTTTACGTATTATCAAGCTAAAGAAGTGTATTTATCCTGATCTCTAACGATAACTGAAAATTATAACAATGCGAAAAACACTTAAAGCTTTCTCTTTTATTGAATAATTACATTTGATTAAATGTATACATAAGATTCTATAAACATCCCAAACGTTTTCAAATTACATTTTGTTCCCATCAATAATTTGACCGTATTTTATTTTGAGCTAAAAATACCACGCAGAATACGTCGCATTATTCTACAGTATTTATTTGAGGAATTGATTCGGTTAATAAAACATTAAAAACAGAAGAAAAGAAAGTGAATACTTTAACATGTATTATTACTTTGATTTGTTTTATGCAAGCATAAATTGTATGTTGTTCTTATCTAGAAGAGAGCTACGAGAATTTGATTTCAGAGACAGGATTAAGGCGCTTTGGATCAAGGCAAAAGTATTAAATATTTAAAACTTTATATTAAATATATGTTTTGCTATTCCTCATTGATGCTACTTTAATAACGAACGTGAAACCATCATTATGAACACACTTTTCTGTTAAATTTCGTTCCGTGTACTTCCTGTAACTACGAAGTGGTTGAGGGCTAAGCTTTTGTTTCATTTCTAATTTCCGCATTTTTTCAACAAATATTTGGTTTTCGTGTGAGGTTCGTGAAGATTGAAGGATGTGCTAACACTAATCTTATAAGTTCACTAGCATGGTGAAGAAACCATATAATAAATTGCGATACAAATTCTAATATACCTAGGTATATCGCAAATTTGCTACGGAAGAAGCAAAATATAAAACAAATGCATATATACTTTTATATGCAGATGTCAGTTTCCAACGGTCAAGAGGCGACAGCGAGTAGTGACGAATTAGTACAAACACTATACTGTGTGAAGAGTTTAGGCGACAGTGTGCAGAGAACTCAGACAGATGATGATGATGGTAGTGTAAACTGGACGAATTCTCTGATTTGGAAAGAGGACAAATTGTTGGCGCTAAGTTTCGTGGTATCAACGTGACGAAAGTAATGTATGAGGTCTGTTAGATAAGCATCCGACCTTATTTTTTTAAAACGGAAACGTAATGGAGTTGAAGCAATCACGCTTGCGTGAGCCGACCTTGAACATTCGTGCGTACATTTGAAATCTTTCCCGCCTGTCGATCGCACCAGTTGCAAGAAATTAGCATTTCAGTGAGTTAGTGTGCAGTGCTCGCGTAGATTTTTCGGTCCAAGTGAAACGACGGGAACGACTGGAGCTGCACTACTGCATCAGATTTTGCCACAAACTGGGCGATAGTCAGGCGGAAACCATTCAGAAGATTCAGACGTCTCACGGGGACGATGCTATGGAAATCACATAGATTAAAGAGTCGTACAACCGATTTAGAGCCGGCCGAACAGCAATGGAGAGAGAGAGCCGGCCGAACATCAATTGAGAGAGAGAGCCACGTTTCGGTTGCCCACAAACATGCCGAAATGACCAGGTCATTGCCAAATAAGGCTGTGGTGATGCGGGACCGTCGTCTAAATTTCCGAGAAATAAGGGAATAAACGGGCATAAGCACTCGTTAGGCACATTCCGTTTTGACACAAGAGTCGCGGTGAAATTCGGGTCGAAGCTAACAAAAGCAAGTTCGTGTTGAAGTCACACAGGACATTCTTCCGGCTCTTCCCCAAACTCAAGAGGTCATTGAATGAAACGCGATTTCAGACCCGAGAGGACATTATGATAACGACGACAGCCGAGATTAACTCTCTTCCGAAAAAGGCCTTTTACGCATGTTTCCGACAAAGGCAGCAGTACTCGGAGAAGTTTGTGCCGTCACAAGGGACCTACTTTGGTAGTGATTAAGTGCCCAGCACTCCAGATAAGCCACTTATTTGCCCGGTCAAAGGTCGGGTACTTTCCTAACAGCCCTTGTACGTATTTCTGTGCCACACGAAACAATGGAGACGGTATGAGGAACTGCAAAACTGATAGAGAAACACATTCAGATAAATGTCAATGGCAAAGAGAGAACCTTCAATGTGAGAGATCCTGCCGAAGATTAAAGCGAACTTTCAACTTTCGCTAAGGGTAAAAACATACAGAAGAGATCTCGCGATCAAAGTCGATATTTAAGTCGCGGTTGCTACTACGATACTGGCACAAACACATGGATTGAAATGGGTAAGCACATGCCGAAAAGGTACACTACACCGCAACCTGGTAGCGATGATAAACAACCGAGTTTGTTTTTACATCGATGTTCAGCGGAAGCATCTTTGTGGCTCGTGTTCTCATTGGTTCTCCCTAAAACGATCAAGGAATATAGTCTTCATTTGTTTAGAACATCATCTGGACAGGATTGTGTGTGTCTATGTTCCAGTGATTTTGCTGCATTATTAAATTTGATTATAAAAGGCATATTAATAGAGGTAGTGAGGAATGTTCCAGCAATATTCGATAAGAAATACAAACATCATAACAGACGCATTTTAAATAGAAAATAGAATAAAATAGCAACTGAAATGGAAATGTCAGATGAGTTATTCATATTTACTTAAGAATTAAAAAGTAGATTATTTTTATATGTCAGTGGCGGTTAGAGGGGGATGCTTCCTGCCTGAAGTCCGTAAATTGTGGAATTTCTAAAAAAAAGAAGAAACTATTGTTAATCATATCTATGCTTAAAAACTCCACTCCCTTATCTCTAATTCCGAGATTACTGAAAAAGAGTTTATTCTTAATTTGTTACTGATATAAGGCAAAGAAATTCCTGTAAAGACAGGCACGTATCCATAAGGAGCAAACGTCGAATAATGGAATTTCAGTGACGAGACTTCATTTGCTGAAGTTAACACATCCTCCACCTCAAAACCTGAAGACATACTTATAAAAAAATATAGGAAAATTATTTCTCGCGTGGCACACAAAATTTAAAAAAAAAATGTAAAATCCCTTGGCTTGTTGACAGAGATGGACAAGAAATGCGAATCTAATATTTTTGCGAAACAAGAGACGAGACTTAGGAATTTCTTATATCTGAAGACCTTTTGAAATTCAATACAGAAGTGGTGAATTATTTTGTAGAGAGACTGAAGAAAGAGAAAGATACTTCAACGATCTTACTGAAGAAATTTCCAATTTTCATGAGAGAGTACTTCATCTAGAATATTCACGAAGTAATAGTGTACGCATTCTTGGTGTACTACATAGGGTAGATGAAGATTCTACAGAATCAGTAATCTCACTTTTTAGGAAACAAATGGGTAGTGAAGTTACACCAAGTGAAGTGTTTCGCAGTCATCGTGTTGGCTTCCAGGTCTCAGTCATAATGAGACCTGTCGTAGCTAAATTAACCAATTATCAGAGCAGGGCTAAGTTGTTTGCAGTTAAGAACAAATTCAAAGGAACAGAAATAACAATTCAATAAGACAGAACAGTTTACCCTAATTAATACAAAATATTTCAACAGTTCCCAAACTGTAAAAAAAACTATAAATTCCCTTCTCTTGAGCAAAGATAAGGATACGAGTAGCACATGAGGCATCTTTGTCTTACCAAATTATTAACTACCCACCTATGAACACACACTCAATTGGTAACCCATGTTAATTTGTAGAGCATATATATATATATATATATATATATATATATATATATATATATATATATATATATATATATATTGATATTTCTAGTATCGCCATGTACAATATTTAATTTATATTTCACCATGTTACTTTTATTTCAGATTGTATTCATATATATGCGTCTCTTTTTGTTTCCTCTGTTTTATATTATTTTCATTTTTTGCTTTAAAATATTTATTTTCTTTTTACTTAAGTAGCATATTCTTTTTTAATTAGTTGAAATATTTCTCTTTTGAATTTGTTAATTTTTCTATGTATTGGTGTTTTTACTTAAAGTGAATGTACGTGGTTAAGTGCTCGAATAAGGCTGCAGGGTCTTGATTTTGCAACGTAAAAGAAGTCGTAAATAAATAAATAAATATACAGAATATTGTAAAAATTCAACATAAAAAATACTTGCATTTTAGAAGTTACATCTATCATTACTATTATTGTTAATAAACATGGTTTGCGAGCACATATTATTATTATTATTATTATTATTATTATTATTATTATTATTATTATTATTATTTATTACAACATACATGACTACAGGAATAAAACACTTCAAAGTTGGCTGCTCTCTTCAATAGACTTTTGCATATTCTAAGATAAGTCTCCCTCCTTCAAGGCAATTACGAGGTAAGCCATTATTTTATTCTTATTTTTTTATTATAATTTGAGTATAAAATTAAACAATGAAATTCAATTTCATATGATATGATCGACATCAAAAACCCATATCTCCTTTCTACATCTTTTCTTTTTAATAAGTTCGAAATTAATCAACATAATTGAAATAAGGTTTCCAGTAATTTGCATATATATTGAGCGTGAAGAAACCTATATGTATTATAAATTGTCCATTCATTCGAAAGTTTTGTACAGGGGAAAACATGGGGTTAAGGAAATGGATGTTTGATCTCAATATTAGGAAAGAGTTACAAAACGATGTAGTGAGGCATGCTTAGTTAGCCATAACAAGATTGTTATCAGTTAAGAAATAAAATAAGTTACTGTTTGGAAGATAATTGATATTATAATGAACTTGAAAAGTAAAAGAACACATTTACATTCTATGATAAATATATTATTTGTATCATTAAACTCGCTACAAACATTTCTGTAAGATAAAACAAACATATGCAGGGATTTGCATTACAAAATTTAGAAATTTCACTAGCGATATTCAAAATTAAAAATATAGTATAAAAAAGAAATTTTAGTGATATTTTGGTGACAAAATTACCGTTGACGAAATAACCGTGACGAATTTTCCGGTGACGAAGTTCCCGGTGACAAAATTACCGCCGCCCCGTGTTAGCATGCGGTGTCATGTAAAATTCAGTTCCACTCTGGTCTCGTTTATTGCCAGTTTATCGTTATTTATTGTCATGTTTCCTTTAAATGTAATCTTTAGTAATTTACTGTATTAAAAAAATGTTTTAAACACTTAATGATTTTTTCTTCGTTCTTGCTGTTGGGTATGTGATAGGAGATAAAATCCACCTGAACTTGCAAGTTTTCACATATACATACAAATCAATTGAGTAGTAGTAAGGGCGGACTCAACATCGGATAAGTTTCTTAAATTCGAGTGATAAGTTTGTAAACTTAAAACATTTATCAAATTTCCAAGGGAAGGTTTTCGAATTTTCTTCTTCTCCCCCCCAAAAAAGGAAGTTCACTAATAGATGAAAATGAAAATACTTTAAGTTAACATTTATCTAGGAAGGATTGCTGGTAGTCCTAACACTGAGATTGAGAAATGCTTTAACAAGTTAATATGAAATTATGAGTGCATTTTCTGTAAATGGGTGTAATTTTCAATTTTGATCTGAGTTATGATCTCGTTTGGGCTTACGTCTATTGTACTTTTCAGGTAAATCTTCGTAAACATGTCCCCATTATGATGAGATATAATACAATGTTGAAAAATATTCAACATAGCCGGTACCTTGAATTGAACCAGAACTTTTATGGCTGGGAAGCAATCACACAAAAACGAGTGGTACAACGATTTGCTATTTCAACTAGTATGTAAGCATTAATGGTGAAATAGGATTATTATTAAAATAAAATATTTGCACAAACTGATGTTTGGAATAATATAGGAAGAAAGAAATATTATATACCGTGGTCTATTATTTTTTTTACAAGTAATGTCAAGATCGCGTGAAAACGTAGTTAGTTTCTGATCCTCTTTCGCCATAAATTCTTGTAAAGGTGAGAAAGTACTTAAAATAACAAGCAGTACATTGCCAAAATAACAAGAATTTTCATCGAATTTCGTTATTCAAACGCAATTTTTTGCTCCCTGTCATCAGGGAAATATCGGATAGTATCTTGTTCAAGGTCAGGATTACTACTATGTAAACTTACCTCGTAGGTAGCTATAGCCTTAATGCTGGTGATGCTTTCTTCGAAAAATATTTTCAGAGAAGAGTGGGATAAAACAAAACATTTGCATTAGTTGGTGAAGGAAAGTTCTGCACAAGAATGACATTTAATTTATCTTTGTTATTAGGATTAGGTTTATTTGTGTTTCCGGAGAGAACTAAGTTCCGGGAAGTATGCCTGGAAGAAACATTGCTGCTGGTTGCGTTAACCTTATCTTTCATTTTTCTTTTCTTTGTTTTTTTCTTCCTTTTTTCTTTTTCCTTTCTTTGTAAATAGCATGGCATATTTTATAGATCATTTTCAATTCGGCGACAATTGGTCAAATGCTATTGACAGTCATACTTCTTATTTTTAATATCACAACAAGGAGCCACAGCGCTTCAGTGCTAAAGCACTTATCACTGGTGCGTGGGGTACCTGGTTCAATCTCCGTGCAAATAACTTTGTGTGGGCAACATCATATCCGTAAGTTTTTCAGGGTACTCTCACTTCCCCCCCCATATTTCATTCCACGAGTTCACTCATCACCATTCACTTGTCTGAATCATTGTCTCCTTTAGTCCAAATGGCATAATCGTGGGACGTTAAACTCAAAGATTTCATTTCAGTATCACAGCATGAGTAACTCTGAAGGAGTGACTTCATCTTTATAAGCACCTTTAACTGTGTGAAAAAAAAACAAATGTCCAAATATTAAACTTAATCTTAAATTCCTAGTCCAAAGGCATCAGGTTCGATAAGTTTAGCGAGCCAATATAAGAAGTAGAATCCGAACAGCATGAACTCCCGTCGAGAATCAAACAGGGCGTCCCACACCGAGGACGCATACGCTGACTATATAGCCATGAAGGAGCTCTTATCATTTGAGAATTCAGATGAGGAAATCTGAGATTATAACGATGCTTACCAAAGGTAATCGTTAACCTGGTTCGGCTAATAATTTAAGTCAAATTTTTGTGGTAGTAATTATTCACACCTGAAAATATCTTCTGTGAGTACATTTACTTGTATTCTCACCTTTTATACTGAAATTACAAAACGGTGATACGTATTAAACAGTTTTATTCGTTGATTCTTTATGAACGAATATGCACATAGACTGCTTTCCAATCGTACATGTTTGTTAGGTAACTATCAACAACTACATAGCAAAGAATTATATAATAATGTAATGTTTCTTACATATATTAAAAACATTCTTCTTTTGTTATTTTTAAATTAACATTATATCTAGTATAGTGCTTATGTAGAAGCACTTTCTGCCCAAAATACAAGTAATTATCAATTTATACAAATTATCTCGTTATACAAAATGTCGCCCGACGATGGGACTGAATATAAAAGTTACAAGGAAGCTTGGCTTTTATATTTAAGAACCACTGGTCCGTTTATAATAATGGTATTACATTACTTATGTCCTTTACATTTTGATCGGCCCTCGTATATATATCTTCATTAAGCTTCATATATATAAATACATTTATAATAAATCTTTCCTTCCATTATCATTTATCTTTTATTATAAAAACGTCGTCGCTTAATAATCTAATCAATGAAGGGTGCGAAGTCAAAATCGGTAAAAGGCAAATTACTTTTTAAAACATAAATCTCAATGATTACCAGTTTCAATCATTATTACAAACGGTGATGTAAAGGAAAAAATGTTTGATCTTTCCAGGGCGCATTATATAATAACTACATTAGATGATGTTTTAAAATATACATTGTATCAATAAAGCGTCAGAATATAGAAGAATCTTATTCGAGTAATATGTAAGGTAACGCATAAAGACAGTCGTCGGATAAATAGCTTAATAGAATGAACCTTATTCTTAACATAATCTTTGACAACAAATTCTCAACACAAATCCATATAATATAAATAACCTTTGCCTTTAATCAATTACAAATCGAATTATAATTCTTCACATTAACAAGAGAGAATTAAAATCATTTGAAAATTATCATTGGTTAATGAGAATTAAAGAAAATTAAATTGAATAAAAATAAAATAAATGTTCATGAAAATCTATAGCTGATATGGGTTTAACCCTTACTTCATCAATTGTAGTCAGCTTAAATTCGTATTTGCATATGATTCTAATAAAGTAGATTGTACTGCACAATCGTTATTATGTCCCACACTGTTTCGTACATGAATTGCGTTATGACTTTGATTTTTATATGAAGTGCCATCTCTTGCACTACGATTATGTCTATCCGTAGGATTTGTAGCATTTCTAGAATTTCGCCATGTATTTCGATTGTTTTTGTGTCTACTTCGGTTGAGTGATCTGACATAATTATTGTCACGATTGGTTAGGTTAGGTTGATTCCCTACATAGCTTTGCCTATTTTGCTCGTTCTGGTTGCTTGAATTTACTCGGTTTATGTTGTGCTCCGTATCGTTCACACTACGGATATTTAGATTTCGAACAGGTACAAAATAATCTGAATTATTTTTACTTTTACCTACTCCTGCTTGTTGATTCAGAGCATGGTATTGAGTTTCATAACATTGAACAAGCATTAATAAGTGGTTGAAACTCATACACTGTGTAGAAAACAGGATCTGTTGTAACTTGAACGGTAACAAATTTCGAATTGATGCTATGATTCTAGATTCTGATTGCAATGGATTTACGACTTTTAATTCATTGTATGTATTTACAACAAACTCGACAACGGATTTGTGCAAACGAGGATTGAAATGTTGGTTTCTAATCGTGGCATCTCTATTTGCAAGCAAAATGTCATTTTCATAATTTGCGATTAGCGCTGCTTTAAACTCCTCATACGTACTAACGTGATCTCGTACTGCTTTAAACCATAAAGAACATGGTGGGAGTAATAAATGAGGGATTAATTTCATATATTGTGATCTATCTATACACATTATATTGCACTCGTCCTGAAATTTTTCTAGGAAAGAAGTAGCATTCTCATTACACTTACCACTGAACTTACTCATGGCACGTATTTCACTCATCTTTACGCTTAACTTTACCTTCCTTCTATCATTCCGTGTTCTTCTTGAGTGACAATTCCTATCTATGGTGTGATGTGTAGTTACACCGTCTCTTTTCCGCCCATCTGAACTCCTCGGATGATTTTCTTCCAAAATAATGTCCTCATCAGATACGGGTGAAGGCGAGGTCATCTCTGGCGAACAAGGGAATTCCACACGATCATTAATCGTGTTGTTGGGGTACGTGTTGTCCTTGATCTGTAGTGTCCTAATTTCCTCTTGTAAGATAGCTATCAACTGCGTGTTCGCACGTATCTGATTGGAGTTATCCGCGACCTGGATTTTTTGTTGACGTACAGAAGATTCTATTGCTTCTAAATCCCTTTTTACACCACTGACTTCTTGGATTAGATGGCTGTGACTATCTTGACAATCCTCAGATATTCTTTTTAACTTTTCGTCAAACTGCGAGGTGATGTCATTCATCGCCTGAAGAATAAATTGTTTCGTCTCATCTGACTTCTGCTCCATCGACTGCTTTATGGCTTCCATATCTTCTTTTCGGCTTTGTTCTTGCCGTTCCATATCTTCTTTTCGGCTTTGTTCTTGCCGTTGTAAGAGTAGTAATATTCGGTCTTCTAGCGTCATTCCTGGTGCTGCACTTTGTTCACCATTATCACTATCACTGATTTCTTTTTCCATTGTTTCCCCGTTCATATTTCTTGAGATTATTCTACCACTTCTCAGTCTTGTCAAGTTCGTAGTCATTAACTTTTTTGCAGAAGTAAATTCACCCTTACTTAACTTCGGGAATTGAATTTACAAGTTCCCGGGTGAGGTAAACCAAAATTTTTATAACGATGCTTACCAAAGGTAATCGTTAACCTGGTTCGGCTAATAATTTAAGTCAAATTTTTGTGGTAGTAATTATTCACACCTCAAAATATCTTCTGTGAGTACATTTACTTGTATTCTCACCTTTTATACTGAAATTACAAAACGGTGATACGTATTAAACAGTTTTATTCGTTGATTCTTTATGAACGAATATGCACATAGAGTGCTTTCCAATCGTACATGTTTGTTAGGTAACTATCAACAACTACATAGCAACGAATTATATAATAATGTAATGTTTCTTACATATATTAAAAACATTCTTCTTTTGTTATTTTTAAATTAACATTATATCTGGTATAGTGCTTATGTAGAAGCACTTTCTGCCCAAAAATACAAGTAATTATCAATTTATACAAATTATCTCGTTATAAGATTTAAATTTTTTCTCCATGCAATGAAAATTGATTATGGATTTTAATTAGAAAATAATGTCTCGTTTTGTGCAATAGGAAATGTTAATTTAGCCGAGATCATGCATCAAATAGAAAAACAAACTAGATTGGAACGATGAATCCTGGTTAGTAAACCTGAAAAACGATTTGCGAGGAAAACGCAAGAACAGGTTTTCTCTTCTGAAAACAATAAAACCAGAACAGGGAGAATATCGTGGAAAATGCAAGAGACCACCTGCTGCTCGAAAACCCTTTCGTCTGAGGGGTTTATACGCGCCGTATTTACGCTCGAAATTAAAAGCACTAACCTATTGACAGCTGCTAACAAGACTAACGTATGAAATTTTATGGTTACGACTGAAAAATACGTCAATGTTTGGCCGAATTAAGATGGCTTCAGCATAACTACCAAAACAAGGCTCACTCCAACAGAAAAAGCACTGAATCCTGGTGGGTTAAAGTTGCTAGAGGATGAAATCCTTGCTCGGAACACATATTATTCCAGGTTCATGGAGTAGGTTTGTGGGAAATCCTCATAAAATGTACGCGAAATGTAGATATCGCCGGCGTTATCCACTGGTTTTTGAACGCATGGATCAGGGAGAAGAAGGGTTTGATCTCACTTGAAAATAAGAAAAATAAAAGTAACCTGAGAAGACTGATAAAGTAGAATCAAAGTGAGGGAGGAAATGGAAAACGCTTCGAAAACATTCATGAGATAAGAAATAAGGGAGGAAGGGGAATGTAAGTGCAAGGGTATGTTCATATAAAAGAAAACTAAAATTAAAACGAAGAACGGAAGATAAAATAAAGGGGTCACATGAAAAATAATTAAAAAATACAAATCAAGCATGAATATAACCTGTAATTGCTGCCCACAAACGAACAAAATAGCAACAAAAAACACTTTGGGGAGGGAAGAAGAGTAGCCGGGTGGGTCCAGAATAATCATAAGATCTGAAACCATGTCCTGTTTCTGCGAATCTTCTTAAAGCTTGAACGTGCCACGTTATAAGCCGCCTAACACTCGGCTTTCAAAAAAATAAGAAAGATATTATGATTATCATAGCAAAAGTTGCGGTTGCACAAAAAAGAAACAGAAAGAATCAAATCTAGGTAATAAACTAAATACGTACTTGAAATCAACAGGTCCTGAATCACATAACTGATGGGCAGTGCCTTATTTAAGGTGGGCTTCCGGGCTTAAGCTCCCCCGAAATTTCATTTACTATATTAAAATAAATGACATATCTTGCAGAATTTTTACTTTTCCAGGACTAAAGTTAGCGAAACCCCCCGAAACAAAATGGTAAATACGCCACTGCTGACGGGTTTTGTACACATAAAGTCAAAAAAAAACAAAAAAGAAAAGTGATAAATTCATAATCCGAACAAATACTCATTGCATATCGACCAACATATCCAACTTATCTCCTATTGAGTTGTAGTCTACTAGCCTGTATCTAATATTAGTACAAAGCCTCGTAATCGCGGAGGAAATGTTTCTATAGGCAGTCGTGTAGAATCGTCCAGAGCCCGAGACTCATTTACAGATGTAACATGAAACAAAGGTAGACATTTTTTATCAGAATTATTACGCACCATTGGACATTAGAATGCCGTTTGTATAGCTTATGTAATAAGATAACCCCAATAAGTAAAAGAGAGATTTCCAAAACGTGAACGACATCCCAAGCGGTATCTCGGAGCGAAACGTTTCCTCCGCTCTGACCATGAGGAAACAGGAACAAAAAGAAGGAAATTTCTAGAGAAAATACAGAAAAAAAATAATAAATACAAAGAAAATATATTGAACTAAGCATAGTAGATAAGTGCTTTATCTATAAACTAATGGCGAATTCCAACTTTTGTAAGTAGTATGCATAAATTTAAAGGTGATATACAATGGATCGTTCAAAACTCAATCACTAGGAAACGATTAACCTATTTACACAATAACCTGCTACCGCTCCAAAAGTTTTGGACCAATTATGCTCACTTATACAGGGTGTCTTGAATTAAAATTGCGACATTCCAAAACAAGTGAATCACTCGACGAATCACTGGGTTTCTGTCCGAAATATTGAACACATCTCAGAAAAATAATCTTCACATACCATTTTTAAGAAGTTTCACACATTCAGAGACAAAAACTGGAATTTGACTCCGTAGCGAAATACGTCAATAATCTGACAAAATTTGATCTATCTCAACACAAGCAAACTCTATGGTCGTGCAAAACTGAAGAACCATCCCGGGTTTTGTTCGGCGCTTGATTAAACAAACACTACCCTTACAACAGGAGCAAATTCCACAAAAACAAGTGTGAGTCGTAAACCCAAACCAAAAAAGGAATGCTGAATGATGCCCGCACGTAAATCAAGAAACAATTAAATCTTTGATTTAAACTACTAACTCAATTCTAAGATAAAACAAATTTACTAATACATAAAAAGTAGGATTTGGAATCCATGGCTTGTACAGAACGAATTTTACTTTTGAAGTTACACATCCATAAACATAGAATACAAATAGCAATGATCAAAATTAACAATATAATTGGGATCACTATCAAGTAAGAGATATGTAAAGTATCAAAATTTTAACGAGAAATTCGGTTTGGGTTAACTTTAAATTCTGTAATTCTGAGTCTAACTCAGTATGGGTTTTAATTTACGCAAAGAAGTTTAGGTGGGATAAAGAAACATACAAATTATTGTTTATATTTTCGTTCAGTAAGTTAACCTACCAACTTTCCTAGGTGTAGTGCGTAAAATATTGTGATATGTTCTTGAAATCACGTGACCTGGCACCAACGACGAAAAAAGCAAACCTGAAAGCGTATACAAATGAGGAAATTTACCAGTTGTAGTAGGGATATTTGCCAGTTAGCAAAATGTTAAGACTGAAGTATATATCTGTAATACATCTTGATCTATGTTTTTGTGCGGGCCTGGTGTTTCACAAAAGTACAGGAATTTATTCCAAACACACTGTTGATTATATATTTCCACAAAACGATTATCGGATAAATAGGCTTCTTTAGGTATCGAATACCTAAGAATTTTATTTGGTATTAAGATACCTAGAATATCAATTTTAAAACTGAGAAATTTTGTCTGGCGTAACCACAGCTGTATTTAACATTACGTCGATGTTCCAAGAATCAAAGTGAAATTTATGAGAAAAACTGAAAAAGCCAGATACAATAGACCAACATAGTGAAAGAAAAGAGTATATTTGAGCGTAGCATGACTCTTAACCATGGAAAGTATCTGAACTGAATTCAAAATTCCATAAGTTAACTGATTCAGTAAAAGATCTGTTAACATTACGTCAATATTCATAGTAATTGTGAATAATCCAGAGTCGCCTTTCGTTCATAATCACTACAGTCAAAAGTTCCGAAATTTCATTCTGAATCTAAAGTATGGCATGCTTAACTGCCAGTACCGCGCCTCGTACTGTTTTCACCCCATGATTAAAAGCTTTCTTAATACTATGGAGTTCGAATTGCAATTAGTCATCATGTTCCTGAAGAGTATTGGGTGACTGCCTTATACATTGCGTCTGTGAAAAATTGTAGGATGAAAATCCAGAAGAGGAAATTCCTAAGAGCCATGAAACTATCGAACATGTAGGGCAATGCTGGTGCATACAGTATAGAGAGTTAGTGGAATACTGGAATGCACAAGGTATGACAAAGAGTAATTTAGCGTAAAACTCACGTTCCATCGTAAACATATCACTAAGAGTCAGGAGGTGGTATTTAGTTTTGTAAGGCCTAAATCCAAATGTATTGGTAATATAGCATAGACTGTATCTGTGATATGCACAGCGTATTTTGCATGCGAAATAGCGATAATTACTCTTGCCAACGTAGCTTGTTTCCGATGATCTATGTCCCGTTCAGAAGTAAAGCATACCATTTGCAGTGGAAAGAAATTTAATAACCAAAGCACCTGAAAGGAGAAAAAACTCGTTTCAGCACAAGCTCTCTTGTAGGGATTAAACTTATTATCATTTAGAGTTAATCCACTGTCATTCATCACTGACACTAAACTTCTTTATTTCCAGGTATGTCATCTCAAATTGTTGAAGGTAAACATAGGGCAAAATAACAGAGTAAAACAAAAAATGTAGTCCTAACTGGATTCCTTTGGACTTTGGATGGTGGTGATAAATTGAATGTTTATCTTTTCCTGTGCTTCTGACACATTACAATAGGACGACTGTATACTGCACGCCCGTAATATATTCATGCTAACATAGCTCATTATCGCATCATATGCTAGCAACAATCTAACCAAAACAATAACTAAAATATGTCTTCTTTTTCAGGTTTACTACGGGAAATAAACATGCATTAGCCTCTCATAAATTCGTTGGTTCTCATTGTCAAATTGACACAACACTATTGAATCCAACATTCCAAATTGTCTTCCAAAAATTTCCGTATGGAGTCTTAAGTGATGCGACAAGCTTCTTACTAAGAGCAAAAGAAAACGCCACTTGCGACATTCTGGAATGCTATAGATCTAAATCTATTCTTCAGCGCTAATCCAAAGGCTTTCTCTTAACAAGTTTGTAGTTTCATCGGGTTCTTGTCATATAGAAAACTTGCGTGTATCACATATGATGCGGAGAGTTTGTAAGCATACGTCATGGATCGTTATTGACGGTTGGTAAATAGGAGTCTTTGGTACAATCATGAACATTAATAAATGGAGACTGAAGCCATTATTTCTTATTGCTGCAACCTCCATTTATTAATGTTCGTGACTGTACGTTCCTCTAGCATAGTGGGGGAACAATCAGCCTACTTTTGGACGTCCTTCCTACCAGCCTTCCCTGAGGGGCACTACTTCTTAAAACGATTTAGGGTGAACGATTCTATCATAATTTCACCATGACCCGTCCGGAACTTTACGTAATTAATATTATCATATTTTCTTCCTTGCATCACACCTGGATCGAAATGTCTTTTTAGAAAGGTCTTAGAACTTCCTTTTCTAATTGTCGAATCATATCTCCAAACCAAATAACCTTTCTTAAATGTTTGTTGCTTCTTGATTTTTGCATATGACTTGGTGTATGTCTGGAATCGCTTATATAAAATATCCCGTGCTCTCTTCCTTATATATTTCAAACGTTCTAGACGATCTTGGTTTTCGGAAAATTGACACTGATGGTCCACATGACCGAAGGAAACGATTTCGGAGAAAACCCATAAAGGCACTCAAAAGGAGAGATCTGCATGCTAAAATTAGCAGTCACTTTGTAAGAAAAAACAATCTGGGGCAAAATGCAATTGAACTAGACTGGTTATTTTTGCGCAAAGCAAGTTTTAGCAATTGCTCTAGATGTTTTATGGCACCACCAACAAATATAGAGAATAGTGCGCCGAGGCATCCGCAAAGTGTAACTGGATGTCGAAAACGTTACACGAAGACTTGACTTGAAAAAGATGAACCAGGATCACATATCAACTAGGAAAATATACCATATTTCAAGATGACTGTTCATACAAGAAATGTGACAAATGTGTCAGTCAGCGAACCAGCAACAGAGAACCGAGTCTCCTCGTCAGTACAAACAAACAAGTAGCTGTGTTTGAGAATATTGTCGCTAGGATACTTCTCAGCGAAATCAATATACATCCAATAGAATGGAGGGACACTAGGATGAATCTGAAGGTTCCCAAGAGACTTGTCACTCATGTTTTTCAAAACCTGGAAAATGTATATGTATTCCTTGCATTTCCGGTACACATTTTTTTCATGCCCACAAAATAAAGAGAATCAAGCAGCAAATTATACCTTTTCAAATCCAGTGTAGTTCGCAGTGAGTTTCTCGGCATGACACTTCTCAAAAACTCGGTCTCTCACAAATATATGAACGGCAACCAAATAGACTTTTAAAAGAGGCATTGTGTTAACATTGTACAGGTGAGAATTCCTAATGATGAAATGAAATGCTCTCTCTTCGAAGGCAGGATCCTTGTCGAGAGCATCTTCTAGCCAGGCAATGATATTCTTGAAATAGTGGTCTGGTCTTTTCTAATATCTATCGTACCATCATATTCAATGAAGAATATGCGAGGATCAGATGCTTTTGCGTTTTCGCCTGAAACATCACGTTAGAGTTTTACAAAACGTTTGAATCCATCACCCTCTATGTCATTGGCCGCAGAAACATAAGAGACTGTAAACTGATAACTCTTAATTTCAGAAAGTCAGCACGAGATTTCCCTTGTCAAATTCTTTCTCTTTCTAAGAAACGTTATCACTTTCGAGTCAGTGTGCAAGAGAAAAGTGTCTTCCCAAAACGTAATAACAAAATGAGCGCAACGCATACAAGGGTGCCAAAAGTTCAAGATGGTTCAGTGATAGATTTCTCTCTCTTGGCCCTACGGAACGAGACGGAAATTCAATTGGCACAAAATTTGAGTGAGGATCGTCCGAAACTTGTTGCTTTGCGACTGCGGCCAGATCTTTGATAGAGGCATCTCTGTAGATTTGCAGGTCACGATCCGGTTTATATGCCATTAAGGGGATAGCTTCCAATATGGCGATCTTCAGGCATCGCAAGAATCCTGTTGAGGCTTGCCCCACGTAAAATAAACGTCTCCCTTCAGTAACTTCTGGAGTAGTTCCGAGATGACTGAGAAGTCCTTGACATAACAGCTCAGGGACAAACGGACTCCGAAAAACTCTTAATTTGGTTGTTCGTCCGTGATCGCTTGTAGCTTCTGATTGTATCCAACATTCTACCGGAGACAAACATTCCGAAGCTCTACAGCTCATGTCCACGTACGAACAAAGAATGATGGGGAGTTTGGTCTTCTCCGATGACAGTTTTAATCCTCTACAAACAAAATATTGCACAGGTCGACAATTTCATCCACGCTAGATGCAACAACGTAGAAGTCGTCAGCGTAATACTCACATCTGTGCCAGACCGGGAGAACACATAGTAAAAGAGTGGGTGAGATCCTAAAACTTTTCCATGTCCTCCGAAGGGAGATTCACTCGGATTGGATCACACATCTTCCATGAATCTGCTAACTGCTCAGGTATATAGTTGTACTCTTCAACAATTTTAGCAACGACTGCATCTGATTCATCGTTCACTTCTTCGTACTCCTGACCTAAGTCAAATTCTGTTCCCATACGTAGCTTTACTGGACGGGTGGTGGGACTCGTCACATACACATCCAGCATCTATTCACCAAAACTCGCACATCACACTACAAAAACACACACACCACATTATTGTTCGCTGGAAAATATGTTGTATTCAGAATCAATAATCAATTATTGTTCGATCAGTAGCAGTCTTTATGTGATCGCCAGCACAAACATACAGATTCCTTTATAATATTGAAATCGACCACATATATCCTTTCAAAAGTGTTTTTGAGTGCTTACCCACGAATTCTTTAACTTTTAATTAAGAGTTTAAGTATCAATTTTCACATCTTCATCTTATACGAGTCTGTAACGCGCTCATTAGATCAGTCTTATACAGATGTATGTTTTATTCAAGGATTAGTGATTATATTGTCAGTTTTCTTTATCGGAGCGCGAGACGGCCCACCGGAAAGGAAACCAAAGTAAGTCCAAGTAAGGCCGTTCGCGATAACGTTGGCGAAGAACGATGAATAATTTAGTTCTTTTTATGTCGATCTTCAGTAGATAGTCAGAAGTTATATCATCAGGTATACATTCAGAGTTTAGAATAAGAATTGAGTTACACACTTCAGATAAGTAACACTTTAGCATATAATATAATAGTCTGTGACATATTCAAGAAGTAAATAACATACTTTAATACGTAACACTAGCAAGAAGTAGTTAAACTTGTACATTTCCACATTCTCTGAAAATACATTTTGGAATTAAACAATTAATACAATAATCTAATCTTACATTCAATTTCCTTCTGTACATGTATAGGAGAGTGTTGTAGGGCATAGAGATTCACACGGGTAAGTATTACAAGATGTTCCATGAGGATAAGTATTTTGATTAACAAATTACAGAGAAAGTAGTTAGTAGATTAGATTAGTTTAGGTGTAAAATTGTAGATGATAGTTGTAATAGTGATGATGATATAAATCCAAATATAAGTCCCAACGTAATTTAGTGATAATGCAGTTAGTAATCTATATTATAAAATTGAAAGTACAATGTTTGTGACTCTAAATCTCTTGAACTGCCCGACCGATCTCAATCAAATTTCTAACGTAGATGCGGTTCTAGCCTGGGAATGTTTTAGCTTTTTACTTTGAAAGTATAATTTAAGGTTGGAGAGGAGGGGGATATAGAAAAAATAAAACTTAATAACTCTTGAACCACCTGACCGATCTTGATCAAATTTTCAATGTTGATGAGGTTTGTTACTAAGATGACTTTTATCATTTCATTTTGACGGGGCAACGTAGGGGAGGTGGTGGAGGGGGAAATATATAAAAATCAATAAATATAAAAAGTGAATATGTTTGTGAATTGATAACTCTTGAACCACCCAACCGATCTCGATCTAATCTTCAACATGGATTAGGCTTGGGCTTGAGATGCTTTCTTCATTTCACATTTACAGTACACCAAACGAGACGGAGAGGGGAAGGTATATGTCAAAAAAGTAAAAATATAAGTGACTGTCTTTGTGACTTCATCACGCTTAAACCACCCGACTGGTCTTTTAAAAAATCAACGTAGATCAGGTGATTTTTATCATATCAATTTAACGGTAGAACTTAGGTTAGGTTGAGTGGAGGGGAGAAATCCATAAAAATAAATTACACTGAAAACTCTTGAACCACCAGAGCGATCTTAATCAAACTTTCAACATGGATAGGGATCGGGGCTGGGATGTTTTCGTCATTTCACTTTTACGGTGCAGCCTAGGGGGGAGGAAGGAAATAACTATATAAAACTTTAATTTATATAAGACTGAAAGTGACTATTTTTTAACTTAATAACGCTTAAACTGTAATAAGGACCTCAATCAAGTTTTCAAGATACATGAGGTTCGGATATGAAAACATATTTGCAAATTCACTTTAACGGAAGATCCTAGGGGAAGGGCAGAGGAGAGGACAAATAAATAAAAACTAATAAAACCTAATAACTTTTGAACCACCCAACCAATCTCGTTAAAATTTTCAACATATATGAGGGTCGGCCTTGGGAGTTTTTTATCGTTTCACTTAGACGAACCAACGTAGAGGAGGGGGAGATATATATGTAGAAAAGTAAAATAAAGTGTCTGCCTTTGTAAATTCATCGCTCTTGAACCATCCGACCAATCTCAATCAAATTTTTAACATACATGAGTTTAGGGGCAGGGATGGTTTAGGCTATTCAGTTTGAGGGAGAGGTGAAGGGGGAGAGAAATTTCCAAATATAAAATATGACCGATAGTAGATGTGAATCCATACTTTTCGGAGTCGATGAGAGAAACAATGACACTTCTGATGCTGTTTTGAATCCAAGTTCAGTCCTGATAGTTGGAGAGTGGGACGGTACAACGTAGGGGAGGGGAATAAACATATAAAAATGATAGAAAATGACTAATATTAGTGTCGAATCCATAGTTTTAGGAATAACTGGGATTAACAGTGACAATTGTGATGCCGTGTGTTGCAGGAATTAGGAGGGGTAGGGGGCTATTTATAATAATAATCGAAAATAACCAATATTAGTGTCTAATCCATAGTTTTCGGAATCATTCAGATGAACACTGACATTTGAGATCTGGTTTCATTCTAAACTGCCCATCCACTTGGGGGAGAGGAAGAAAGACATATATAAAAATAATCGAAAATTGCCACTATTAGTGTCGAATTTATAGTTTTCTGGATCCCTTAGATGAACAGTGGTACTTTCGATCCAAAATCAAATCCATAACTTTGGGGATGGGAGGAAGATATATTTAAAAATCATCAAAAATGACCGATATTAGTACTGAATCCACATTTTTGGAGGTCGCCGAGATAAACGGTGGCAATTCTGATGCCTTGTCTTGCAAGATGGGGTTAGGGCAATGTATATATGAATATATTCAAATGGTCAAAATGACAGATAGTACTGTTGAATCTATAGTTCTTGCGGTCGACGAAATAAGCAGTGACACTTCTGATGCTGTTTCAGTCCATTTTCAGCCCTGACACATGGGAGATGAGGAGAGATGACATAAATTAAAATGATCCAAAATGAGCAATATCAGTGTACATTTAAATTATTTATTTCCGTCCATCAAAGCGGGTAGTATATGCTAGTTTAGAATAAGACTTATTTTAGGATCTTTGGGACGAGAAGTAGGTCCTGTATTCCAATTATAGCAATGCAGAGGTTGTTACGAATAAAATATTTCGTTTATAATGCTAGGCATATTAATCAGTAATTCAGAAGAATTCTTTTGACCTTCAATTTAGAAGGTAGCTTAGTCAATAAATTGATTCAAATAAAGTTTTTTGTGAATGTTAATTTAAGTTTCAGAAATGAGATAGATTTTGATAATCCTTACAAAACAGAATCGAATATGATAAGGACATGTATTCTTTATTTGCATATTGCTTTCTTTTTCCTCTTTTTTTGTTTCTTAAGAACTGCAATTGATTCCTCTGTCCAAAACACACCAAATATTTTACAAATATAGGAGTAATCCTTTTCACAACGATAAATATTATTTATAATAGTCTTGTAACCATCATTATCCTTAGTTCCAATCGCAACCTAATACTCTCTCCGTAAGTATTGACAAATTTTCAGTGATCTAGTTTGAATCAGTGAGTACGTTGTTTTAATCGATTATGTAATTGATACAACTTTTACGCACCGTGTCTGACGTTCAATCCGATTGTGACAAATAATTCACATGCTGTCGGCCCATCATAACTTTCAATCAATCAATGACGTCTCAAGCTCAACCATATTTTGTTTCCTTTAATTCTCTCCATTATAATCATTTCACAATATTTGAACACACTGCCACATAATTTACATGGTATATGAAAATTATAGTATGAGGTTACTCCATTAAATGTAAACATGCTCCAAAAATGGAAAGATAGTAATATTGTTGGAAATAGGTGGTCGGGAGTTTGAAAAGTTGACAAACAGTTGAGTAGAAAGCCATCATGTACGACTGAGCAAACGATTAGAACGTGAATGAAGTATTTCATACTTTTCTCGTATATCCAAATGTATTTTCTGCATAGTAGACAGTACAAAAAATAATTATTGAATTAATTTAACAAAAACTTCAATAGTAGATAAATAATATTATAAAATGTTTTAAACTGGTAAGCCTGTAATGTTTGCAATCCAGTCGAGGTATGAAGACGTTCGTGTATAAACCATAGGCAGGGATGAAGGGCATTCACCATCGGACCCGGCTAAAACACCCAGATGAACAAACTTCCCTCCATCAATTACAACAAGGGGACTGCCACTGTCTCCCTGTTAACAAGAATCAACAAATTATAACATTAATATAGGAATATTAAATATTACTAGCAATAATAGGTTCACAACTAATATACTAGCTAATAAAAGTTTGTCATTCGGAATTTAGTTTCTGCTCATATTTTCTTTGCTGATTCGCTAAATTAAGTCAGTTGAAAATATACTTAAGTAAAATGAGATGAACTCCCATGTAGAAACACCGGAATAACACCAACTAAAGTCAGTATACTGACAATAATTCATCTTACTTTAAAAAAAAACATGTATCTTGACTGGTGACTAGTGTTGTAAAATTTCCGAAACATCCGAACCTGTTGGCAAAAAAAAAAAAAAAAAAAACGTTTTTTCCGCTTTCTTTCCGGAAAAAATGGGAAAATAACAACCATCTTTATATTATTTTAATTCTACTAGTAATGGAACCTTTTTTTTTCTCGAATACGTGAAAAATGTAAGTTGGGAAATTTCAATGTTGGGAATATTTAAAGAACAAACATTCGAAAATCAAATTGTTAAAATTATTCCTGAAAATGAATAGTCTACACTCATTTCCTTTATGTGCTTTTTAGTCGTTTACTTGTAGGTGTGCGTTAAAGAACGTTTACAGTTGCACTCACATTTATCATCATTAAGCGTTTGAGTTGCAGCAATTAGGGTTCTTCAATGAAACTGAATTCCAAATATCCTATTTAATCTGGTGAAATTTTGTTGATTTTAATCAAACTGCTTCTTAAACGAGAGAAGACTAGGCACATTTCAGTAATACTCATGCACTAAAACATGTAATTACTATTATTTGATATTATACTATAGACTTCTATAAAAAAATTATGTACAAAATTTTGTATGTAAAGAAATACATGTTTTCTAGTGCGACAAATTCTCTCTATATATACAAATGAAAGTGCCTATATTTGTAACTTAACAACTCTTGAACTACTAGACTGATCTCGATAAAATTTTCAACATGAGTGAAGTTCGGTCCTGGGAATTTTTTTTTTTTTTATTTCCATTTGAAGATGTAATTTCGAGGAAGAAAGGGGAATACTTATTTAAAAAAAACGATATTAGTGTCGAATTCATAGTTTTCGGTGTTTCTAAGATGAACAGTGGCACTGTCAGTACCGGTTAAATCCAAAACATCACTACAAATTGAAAGAAGGGGGAGGGGAGATACATGAAATGATAGAAAATTACCGATATTAGTGTCGTATCCATAGCTTTCGGTGAGGTGCGATGAACAGTCACACTTCCGATGTCGTTTAAATAATAATGCAGTCCCATAGCTTAGTAAACAAGCTGCATGATTGTAGGTTATACTAATCTAACAAGATTTTTTTAAAGCTTTGGAAAAAGTCAAATGCTTATTTCATCTCTCTAACGTTGTTCGAATACATCATATCATGATCACAGTATTCTCTACTTGGGATATGTGTTGCCCCCTTCTTCTTATTTCTATGACGTAATTACTCTTATAGAAGTCTTCATACTCTGATCACTTGTAAAACTTACTTTCCAATATTACATAATAAATGTGATATTCAATGCTGCTGTTTAAAAATTTAGTTTTAAAACATTTACCAATCTGGCGTTAGTCTTTTGGAAAAACACACTATTTTGAAAATGTACGTTGACAACCATATTTATAATATTTGTATCATACACATTTTGCCGAATTTTGTATCCATAAGTTTAGAAGATACAAGGGTGTGTCATTTTAAGTTCTAGTCCCTATACATAAGAGACTTGAGAATATTTATTTAATTAGAGTTGCATGCTCTTTGGCAGACGCCAGGCATGCTTAGGTTCGAAATTCATTCCCCGGATCTGAGGATTAATTTAATGTAAAATAACGTTTAATTATAAATAAACTGGGGGCCGCGGTGGCTCAGTGGTAGAGCATTCACCTATGGTGCGTGAGGTCCCGGGTTCGATCCCAGCTCCCGCCATGTGAACTTTATGGTCGACAAACACCGTGTGCGTGCGTTTTCTCGCGGTTCTCCCGTTTCCTCCCACTTTCTTCATTCCACAATTTCATTCATTTCTCATAATCACCGTTTCCTTTAACCTAAGCGGCATATTCGGCGTGGGACGAGAAACTTAAAGATTTCATTTCATTTCATTTTTCAAAAATAAACTAACCACTGAGCAAAGCAAACCAGTTTATTATTATCTAATGTACTTCTGTCTTGTGACAGTTTCGCCAACTAACGACGTAGCTAAATTATATAATTTGTTTGATGTGTCATGAAGTCAAGTTGTTAGTTGACGAAACTATTACAAAGTACACATACAGGTTTATAATATAAGTTGGCTTGATTTGCTCAGCGATTAGTTTATTTTTTAATATAGTATCTAACGGTCAAAGTTGGTGTAATGAAGATTATGACAATGTGTTTAAGTTAGCTGTTATTAAAGAACGCCATTTAACCAGGGATGACACATGTATGCTTCTGATTGGGGCAGCTCCGATTTAAGGGTTGTTTGTTGTCCTAGTGTTTCACTGGTTTATATTTACCCGAGTTTAAGTTGGCACATCCCGTTTACTAATTTTTTGTGTACTACTAATATTGCAGTATTCTATAATATTATTTTCGGTATTATATAGCTTTACATTAACTGCTACATATGTAATTTTAATTTACAGTATACATAAACATTGATGTAATACTGTACGCCAGGGGAAAGTCAATATACGTATCGTGGCATAAAGTCTAATGTGCTTGTTACTTTCATAACAATGTGTACTGATACATCCAAAAGAATGGACTATAAAATTGATTTTCTACTGCTTAGGTAATTAGATAATTAAATAGCTCCGCCGAACAACGATGCAAGCGACAATTTTTGTTACATTGAGATTTTAATAGAAGAACATGTAAAACGACATTTCCCACCATGTAGGGTATTTCTTTTTCCATAATATTGAGTTTGGCAGCACTTAACAGCCAATGGATTGAGTGGCAAACCGTTACTCTCTGGAGCAACGTTAGAAGCGAGATGATGTAAACCGCGGATTCTATTATTCTTTCGCCTATTAACCAAAATCGTTTAAATGATGGTAAAAAGAGGACAATTATTGTGAGTGGAAAGAGCAATGTCATAAACGTGTAAGGAATGCTGGAAGTCCGTCTATATCTAAAAGAAAGCGGCCTCTGCCTGGCAAACTACAATCGGAAGAAGTAAATGGAACAACGTTGCAACCGAAATACATCAAGTTTGTATGCATCATTACTGCGAAAACGTTTGTTATTTTAGTAACAATACTACTAACTTTAGATGCTTCTCGTCCATATTCTAACCAAAAACACAACAAACTTCGTGGAAGAACATTCCATAAATTACTCTAAAGCTGGTCAACGCATAAAGTGCTAAGAAAGAAAAAGGAAAGAAAAAAGACAAAGTGATGGGTCCGAGGAACAAACGAAACCCTTCGGTGAACGTTCCCACTTTCCCACTTTTGTATGATGAAAATCTTACAATCAAAGCGGCAAAAAAGGACTTGTTAGAAATGAGCATGTACATCCCTAAACAGTTTGTGGAATTTTGTGAAAAAAATTAAAAAGAACAATGTTAAATAATTCCTCGAACATTTTTTTTCTAAAACGTTGATGTTAACGATGTCCAATAGTGCATTGTTTTTTTTTTTTTTTTTTTACTAACATTCATGTATTCATAAAAATTGTATTTTCAAACTGACATGCATTACTGTACTAGCCCCAGTGTTTAGTATAGCTGTCCCAAGAACTGCGTTAGAAGGTCCTTTGCTTGCAACGTTGTTTCTGGAATAAATGCATTTAAAACATCAATAGCTCCGTTAAATGGTACTGTAATGGTAGAAATTGCAGTATACAATAGCACAATAGCATTGTATACAATTGTATACAATAGCACTTGATATAAAGGCATAGTGTAAACCAGAAAAGGAAACTTAAAGCCAATAAATAATCAACATAGTGTTTCTTTTTTCGAGTTTTGTAAATTTAGAATGTTGTCGCTTGCAACGTTGTTCGGCGGAGCCATTCAATTGCCTGTGGAAGGAATGAAAGTAAACCTCCTACCTGGGCGTTCTCGTTTTGAAAATTTAATTTCTATCAAAAGGTCCCACTTCGGAATATGATAAACATGAGAACCGTAGCTAGTGGAGGGAGTAGGGCAGTTGTCCATGGCGCTGATGGCAAGAGAGTGCCGAACGAGCAAAAAGAGCAGGGAAAATGTATTGGAAATGAGTAACGATCCGTCGCCCAGAAAATATATTGACGACCTGTGAAATCAATATTATCAGAAAATATTGTAATACAGAAAATGTACGATTATTACTGTAATTTAATGCTGTCACCTACTTCAGACATACATAGTTTCTGATGTATTAAAATTTCCTTTCTTATGGATAGTAAGAAATATTGTAAGTAGTTGTAAATTTCCATAACTGTTCTCCAAGTGGATCTGTATAGAACCAAAGGCAGATTTGTGAAGTTGATCCGAAAGTCCAAAATAAGCCTGTTGAAAATACTTCTTATTTGTAAAAGAATTCATAATGATCGCTTTTGCTTTTGCAATGGTCTCTCTAAGAAACTTGATAAAAATTCATAAAGCATAACAACAAGAGTTACTTCTTTTAAATGTAAAAAAAGGAAAAAGAGAAAAAGAAAAGCTTGGTAAGGTGAATGTAGGGGGAGCCGAATTGTACTTCGCCCCGGGCGCTGTAATATCTAGCTGCGGCTGTGATACAAGATCATGGTGGCACTGATACAAGATCATGGTGACTGTACCTGTAATACGATTATATGTACTTATTTGTTGTTGTCGCAACATTTTAATTGTAGAAAAATGAACTAAGTTAAATTATTGCTATTGTTGCGCCTGTATTATATCGAGGCACCAACAATACTTTAATGATTTAACTGATATAGAGACGAAACATATAATTAGTTTCTATAGTAATGGAATTTGTTATTAGCCCCTAAAATGTTTAACACAAACACTACATACGGAGAAATCACAAATATTAATACATGCATATCCACGTCGTTTTAGATAAGGATGTAATATAGTAATTTTTTTATACATAGTTCTCTTGTAGGCCTAGTAGTATGGATTTTTTATGAACTTAACGAAGAATGTCATACATGTACAGCCACTTACTTCAGAAAAACAGAAAACATAATGTTTGGTTTTTCTAGTATAATGAACCTTGCATATAGGTATCGGGGAATACGTAACTCTTACGATCTATGCATATCCACTGTGTTCAGGCAAGTGTAAAATTCTGCAATAGAGGTACAGAAGGTAACGATTGCGAATAACAAGGAGAAGGTTGGGTGTGATACACAGTAGAAATTGGCTGTTGTGCATAGGTTGACATTAACGAACTAGGATTCGTTTGATTATTAAAGTCATTCAAAGAAAATGTTGAGAGACGGTTATGTTGGCCTATTAAAGAATGAATTGCCTGTGACAATTCCGCATAGTTACTCTTCTGTATGAGATCCTGAGCTTTTTCTAATTCATGGAATCGATGCTGTAACTGCTGTACTGTTTGGAATGATTCCAAAGCTATCTTCTGTAAAAAAAATTCTTTGTAATCCTAATGAAAGAAAATGAATCTTCTGTTCCTAAGAGGCCGCTAGCATTAGCTGTCTAATGGCTCTTAATTTTCTTAAGAAATATAAGTCGACCTCCTCATTTTCGTTCTGCTGTATTTAAAATATTTCTAATTCTGCTTTATATATTGGTAAATTTGGACGAGGCAATGAAATTAATTTAGTTCTAAGATGGTCGTAATTCATGTTGTTAAATTGATTTTCGTTTTGTAATTGTAATACAAAATCGAGAGCTACATCCTGCAAATACATCGGTATTATTTCTTTCTTCTTTTCGGGGGTTTATACCTGGAGCAAAACTAAACGCTTGAATAACATAAAATATCGATCCGGGTCGCCTGTACTGTGACCTGAGTATCTAGTTAAATGGAGAATATTAACAGGTATTCGGGAGCCTGATTCGGCCATATTACTATCGTTCTCTCTATACGTATTCTTTCCAGATCTAGTTGTCGGCGTAAATTCCTACCAGCCTAAAACGAATCAATTTACCGCTAAGAGTAATGGGGGTGCTCACGGATATTATCTTTATATAATCCTGTTTTTATGATCACGAACACTAATACACTGCACATTAAAACGTTTCTAAGTCCGTTACTGTTAATAAAAATAGCGTCCCGTAGGAAAGTCCTTAAGAAATGTCTATTGAATAGACGCCAACGCATCTATCATGTAAAATTATCACTATTGATGTAGGGTAGAGCAATTATCGTACACGGGAGATTGGACTTTCCCATTACCTATTATTATAAAAGATTCACTTCTGTACAGAAATACATTACAATAAGTAGTTGCCTCTACTATTTTTAGGTAAAAAAGAGGAAGGAACCCAATGACGAAGCGTCGTAGTGCTTTTTAGGAAAGATATCTCTCAATTAACCAAGCGTCGTGAAAGAGTAAGGTGTTCCCAAATGGCCAGGCGCCTTAGGGCTTTGGTGGTTTGATCATCCTGAAGAGATTGGTGATTCTTGATATGTGCCGCTCTCTTTTATCCTAAAATGTCGGCTACCTTCGTTTATCTTCGTCTTTCCGACTGTTGGCGATTGTGGGCGACACCTCTTCGGTACTGTCGTCTACGTTGTATTTTTTACTGCCAAGACGTGTAGTAAACATATGGCTACAGCCTGGTCAGGCACGTAGCCAGGATTTCGTGAAGGGGGGGGGGGTCCGTGACATGAAATACTGTGGTTATCACACCAGGAGCTCGATCGTTCTAAACTATTTTAATGGAGCATATATTGGTTGGTTTAGCCAAGATTTCGTAACGCGGGGGGAGGGGGTGACATGATATTCTGAATGCCCAGGAGCTCGATCAATCTAAACTACTTTACTATCAACATATATTGGTTTGTTAGGACGATAAAATGAAGATATGATTGTATGTATTTTAATAACAAACTATGAAGAAATCTCGAGTAAAATAATAAGAAAACGTATTGAGAAAGATTTTACAATATTTACGTCCTTATTCTGTTCATTCAAATATAAAAATTTTGCTTTCATTATGACCTCAACTATTATAAAAAGTACATATTCACTATTATAAAAAGTATCTACTCAATAATATTTTACTCTTGTACTCTTGTAAAATATTATATTTTACAATATCTGCGTTCCTTTTTCTGTTGAATCAAATGTTAACAGAACTTTGTTTCCACATTTTTTTTATTATACCGTCAACTACTGTCTGTTCCAAATGACAGGTTAAAGGAGCAGTAGAATATTGTTTCTGAAATAACACGTTTGATACTGCAAGAATGCAATAACGAAAAATTATGATAAAAAATGTCCACGCTGTTACACAACGGTACTATATTTTCGGAAGCTTGAAATCTCCCTGACTAGTATCAGAAATTCTGAGAATTCCGTAACTTTTCTTGAAATTCTGAGAATTCCGTATCTTTTCTAGAAATTTCAAATTTCTTGACTCTTCCAGGATATCTCGCTTACCTCACCACCATGTATTGCAGGTAATAAAAATCTCCTCATAAGAAAGTATAACCAAAAGCCTCCTGATCTTTATTTTACTCTTAACGCGATCCTTTTTTTTTTTTGTCATTTCATTTATTTTCTTCCTTCCTTACTTTTTTTATTTCTGGTCTCTAAGGGGGAGGGGTCCGGACCCCCCGGATTCCCCCCTTGGCTACGTGCCTGGCCTGGTGTGAAGGCATGCGGAAACTTACAGAAGGATGTAACATAATTGTTTGCTATCCGCATGTACTTTTTCTATTAAGCGAAGAAACATGTAGTGTGACTCTCAACAAGAACTACACCTTTATATTCACAAGATTTCTATTCAATTTCTTGCAGCCATGTCATACGTATCTTTGCATTACATACGTATAGATAGTACTTATTATCACTCGTACCTATTCACTGTCGGAGCTTGAATCCTGAGTTACTGCATCAGGCTCAGGTAGCAAGGGATCTAACAATCATTTTCTTACATCTGGTGAAAGAGACTCGGTGTGACTGCGATAGATAATAATAGTTTGTGAGATTGAAAAAATTACGGTATCTGAAGAATACAACAATGTATGCAGCAGATTCCTTAAAGTTTGTTCGCGAGACATTTTGTGGTATTTCGATCAGAAACTACGTCCGCATTACGCCCCACTTAAAATAGCTCCCGACTTTTCATCGTCATATTTGCTGCACAAAATAATATAAAATTAATAGGCAAATCTTGGCAGCTAGATTTCCACTATTAACTCTTTATAGTATGTAAATCAAAACAAAATAAAAATGAAGACGTAATCTCAATACATCAGTTAGTAAATGTTTACACACTTTATGTATAATAATTAAAAACACATTTTTGAGCTTTATATAGTTAAAGACGTTTTTCAAACCGTCCTAATTATAAAATAATACGACTACCAATTTGTAAAGAACTACTTAAGTATCTAGTGCTTAATTCATTCTCAAAATATTCAAAATCTCAACCGAACTGGCGAAGAGATGTTTTCGCACACATGGAAATAATAGCTTCATTTGGACACAAGCAGAAAATTTAAATATGGTCACCATTTAATGATTCGTACACGCCTCATTAGCTTACTTATCACATTGCTTTTAATGACATCGCGTGGACTCACTATCTCTTATTCATTACATATTGCCATTTTAGGTATAGGTGTTGGTTGGGTTTCGAATTTTCAAGTGCGCCGGCGGAAAAATTGTAAAGTATTTGGGGGTCCGCTTCCGATACTGTCCCTAGGGCAACTGTTTGGTCGCTGGCGGCCCGCTCTCGGCCGGCCAGTGGATTGTCAATGAGGTAAACAGTAAATTGGTTGGTTAGTTTCGTTTAGTTTTGTACAGCGTACGTTTTCTTAGGAAGAATAATGTAAATATCTAGTAATAGTAGTTATACGTGCTAGAGGGAATGGTGGTATTAACACCCCAATAACACTGAATTTCAAATATGTATTGTCCCCAATTACACAAATGCTCTGCTTTCCGGAATTCTGTCATATACTGATTTCGGGCCTCGCTTTCAACTCAATCTGGCGATCTTATTACTAACAATGAAACAGTTACCTTCAAATGAGACGTAATACTGATATGACTCAATATTGCAACGTTATCATAGAGTTTGTTTTCGTAACTTAATATGTTACTTAATAAACCTACTTTTGCTCTAGAATAAAATTTTAAAACGTTCGGTTCATTCTATTTTATATCACTTAAAGAGACAAAATCCTCTATTTGCCTCCATCACAACTTTTATTGTTGGATGAAATATCAATAATGTTATCTATAACAAAAATCAGTGCTTATCCCTTTCACACAGTGTCTATTTCATTTAAAATATCCATTCTTTTCACCCTTTTCTCTAGACACTGAATACATCTTACATTGACACTCTCATTTAGAAAAGTAAACGAGGAAAAATTATTACTTAAAATAAATTATCATTTACTGCTTTAGTGTGAAAGTACACAAAGTACGATTTGATGTTTAATTTCGAATTCTTTACTTTTAATTTACATCAGTCTAACATTCAACATATTCCAGAAATATAACTAAATGCAATTCGCTGTATTTTCTTTAGTTCGTGAATTTGGTTCTGAGCAGGGATGAAAGTGGATCTAAAAAGGTAGAGAGACGCATGACATCACGCAGTCTAGCGTACCTATGTTTGCACATTGTAATTTTTGTGCAACGTAATATATATTTTCTGGAAGTAGGGGGACGAGTTCTACCCTTGGTTCTGGGTGCCTTATTACAAGACTACACACACACACACACACACACATATATATATATATATATATATATATATATATATATATATATATATATATATATATATATATATATATATATATATATATATATATAAAGCCGACCAAGGAAGTTCTGTGGCATATTCACCCTACCAACTTCGAACATCGATATGTAACCTAAGGGTGAAAACATATCGAAGAGACCTCGCGATAGATGTCGAGGTTTAAGTCGCGGTCGCTACCTCGATGTCTAGGTCGCGATAGATAAAGGGCGCACATAGCCAGGAGGTCGCACCTTCGCTTCAAGTTCTCAGTTTGAGGAGAAACATTAGTGTGACGCGTGTGAAATTATTGAAAAATACATCCCTGGAAAACAACATTTTGAAATTGAAAGTACCCAACACTTTATAAATACGGATGGGCGCGAGACGAGAAATGAGAAATGAAAATGATTCTATTATTCGACGTTTCCTCCGTATGGATACGCGTCTGACTTTGAAGGTATTTCTTTACCTCATTTATCAATAACAAATTTAGAAGAACCCCTTTTTTATTAATCTTGTAATTGGAAGGAGGGACGTGGAGCTTTTAAGCATAGATATGATTAACACTAGCTTCTTTTTTACTTTAGAAATTCTACAATTTATGGACTTTAGCACGAAAGTCCCTTGCCTGTAACCGCCATTGTCTTATACAATGAGCTACAGTATAATTCTCAAAAATAAATATGAATAACTTATCTGACATTCCAATTTCAGTTGCCGTTTTTTCTATTCTCTATTTAAAACGTGCGTATTATGGTATTCTTTGTGTTTCTTCTCCCATGTTGCTGGAACATTCCTCACTAGTTCTATTAATATATCTTTCATAATCAAATTTAATAGAGCGGCAAAACCTCTCGAGCATAGACACAATCCTCTGCAGACGAAATTCTAAACAAATGAAGACCTTATTTCATGCAGCGCCTCAGGGAGAACCAATGAGAACAGGAGCCACAGACAAGGGCGCCGATCCTGGGGGTCCAGGGCCCCTCAAATCTCATGTGGACCCCGCTATTGTATTTATGAAAATACAATATTTGGAAAATTTAAATTCAATTTGTCTGAAAATCCTCATATATATACCTTCTGCATCTGAATGGACCCCCCAAAATTACAGATAAAGCGGCGCCCTTGGCCACAGCGATGCTTCCGGTGAATATCGATTTAAAAACAAAAGTCGGTTGTTTATCATCGCGACCACTAATTCACCCTCGCGGTCGACCTCTAGGTCGCGATGTAGAGTACAACTTCGTCATGCGCTTACCCATTTGAATCCATGTGTTTGTGCCAGTATCAAGGTAGCCACCGTTTAAGCACGACACTGGTATAGCATTCAATAATAAAGAACCACAAGGGGAGAGTAGTAGGAAAGAAGAGGTATACGAAGAAGACAAACAAACGAAAATAAGTCCCGTCGTTTTCTGACAGGTTTACTGTACATGTTAGTGAGAAGAAATGTACATACCTCATGAACGCACGTCACTTGCTTCCACGCACGCCACGGCACGGCAGAGCATAAACCAGCGGCTAGACCCGAATCACAATTTAATTTACTGCAACAACAACAACTACAACTACTACTACTGCTATTACTACTACTACTACTACTACTACTACTACTACTACTACTACTACTACTACTACTACTACTACTACTAATAATAATAATAATAATAATAATAATAAAAATAACCATATAAAAAGAAATGTACACAAGCAAACACCAGTGATAGACAATTACATATACACAAGGAAAGACATGATCTCGTGACCCCGACCGCTTCCTTCCATGGTTTCCAGCAGTTCCACCAGGCGAATGCCGGGATGTTACCATCTGTACACTGCCCAGGGCTGCTGCCTTCCCCACTCCTCATCCTAGCCAATAGGGCCACTGTGACCTCGGCCCGAACCATTCCCTTAGTCCTTTTCCTCCACACATATCTAAATCAATAAATCAGCGGTAGGAAACGGCCATAGACACAGGCGACTTCAGTTGGGATAATGGCTTCCGCACGCTTACCTCTCACAGTAAAACTGTCAGAAAACAACACGACTTATTTTCATTTGTTTGTCTTCCTCGCATACCTCCTCTCTCCTACCTTCCTCCCTTGTGGTGCTGATGCCACTGTTGTGGGCTCTGGGAATAGGTCTGCTCCTTTGTTCCTTAATTTTCTCCCCTGTCTATTCTCTTTGGCCCAAGGTATTTCGCGCTGCAGATTTTTTCGTTCCATCTTGTCCTCCACTGACTTGGCAACGTTGCATTGTTATTTATTATTGTGTGCTATATCAGTGTCGAGCTTAAAAGGTTGGTCAGATTACGGAAATTCCGCCATTTTAGATTGAAACCCACACTTGGCAATCAAAATGCTCTCTTATAATTTATTCATTATCGTCAATAGTTACCGAGTTGGCCTATGGCAAGGGACTTTTGACTTGCTCGCATACACAGGGTGGTAGGTAACTCCACCGACAAACTTTGGGAGGTGATTCCTTATATGAAATGAAAGAAAAAAGTTCTTATAAACATAGGTCAAAAAACGTCCCATTTCTTAGTTATGAACCGTCGAAAATTCGAAAAATCATGTTTCGAAACGACCTGCATTAAAAGATATAGGACCTATAACAAGCGGTTTAAGGAATTGCACAGGAACTTGTATGCGAACTATCTAAATATCCATGTTTTACGCAACGAACTGTAAAAAGGAAATTGACGTATAAGGATACTTCTTTAAGTAATAAAAACGCGTTCGTTTCGCCCATAACGGGGGATGATAAAACATGGATATTTAGATAGTTCGCATACTAGTTCCTTTGTAATTCCTTAAACCGCTTGGGATCGGTCCTGTAGTTTCTAAGGCAGAGCGTTTCGAAACGTGAAGTTTCGAATTTTCGGCGGTTAATAACTCTGAAAGGAGACGTTTTTCGTCCCATGTTTATTAAAACTTTTTTCTTTCATTTCATATAAGGAATCACCTCCCAAAGTGTGTCGTGGAGTTACCTATCACCCTGTATATATATAGAAAGAGAGAGAGAGAGAGAGAGAGAGAGAGAGAAAACGAATGTAAACTCTCTTTTAATGTTAAACAATGCGATTTCCAATTGTGCGTAATACCTTTTTAAGAAGCAATATTGATTCCCACAGTTTACCCATAAGCCAAAGAAGAAACTACTTGGAAAATGTAATGAAATCTTTCAGTTGTACGTCCCACGGTTATGCAGGTTAGGCTAAAGGAGATGGCGATTATGAGAAATGAGTGAAATGGTGGAATGAAGAAAGTGGGAAGAAACGGGAGAGCCACGAGAAAACACACGAGCACCACGACAAAGTCCGCACGGCGCTAGCTGGGATAGAACCAGGGACCACAAGTACCGGAGGTGAACGCTTTCAAAAATCTTTGAATTTCAAACATTTTGTATAGCACTGTCCTGCGATTAATTATATCATTTTCAGAGTGTCACATATACATAGCATGAACGAGTTTGGTTTGTATATGATCAAAATCATTTCTTAAAAAGGATGTGGCACTGGATCATTATAATTCGATTTTATAAAACAGATATTTGAGCAGAATGAATTCTTAGAAGGATTATTCGACTGTAAGAAACAACTCCCTGTAATTTATTTATTGCCTTTTTCTTTTATAGTGATCAGCATTAAAAGCAGAAGTGGTTCATTACTACACCACCTTGTTTAAATATCACATCTATTAGTAAACTCCTTTTCTAGTTTTTGGACCTCTAAATGGTTTCTAATATTGACGTTGGTCCATTAAGTAGTTCTTGACAGATTTTGTTTCCATGAGACGCATGGATGCATGGTGCATAAGGAATGCTGTCTTCTATGGGCATGAAACATAGACGGAATAAAAATAAAAAGGAAATTTATAAAATCAAACTCTTTTATGAAACATGGAATATCCATAAATAATAAACTAATCTCTACTACTTACCATGCATACATTTTGTCCTGGTCCACCAACAGCACATATTATATTATAGGACGTTAGCACGAAGACATGGCATTCTTCATTAGGTGCCACTATTAATAGAACCCATTTCAAATACTTGTCATTCGAAACATCATCTAAAAAATACAAAGAAGTGAAATATTGCTAACATGATACATCTGCTTGCAACGCTAACACTGCATTATTTTAGATTTCTTTACTGAGGTGGAAAGCTCGTTTAGGTCAGTCATGTTTTAAGTGTAATAATTTGTCTTGGTTGCATAAGTTTAAAAATAAATATAAAAGATTATTTAGCTTATAAGGAATTTCAATATGAATCTATATTACGGTTATGAATATAGTATTTTTAATCAATTGTATTGACTTCCGAAAATGAACCAGCAAGAATGTCCACTTTCACCGATTATCAGTGCCAGTAACTCGCTCATATCTGCACTACGAAAGCATTTGATTACAATTCGAAGTCCACATTATAAGACAAATGAGAGGAAAATTCAAGACATTTAATATGGTAAAAAAAAAGTTGTCATAAGTGCTACATGTACAAGAAAAAGCATCATGTTTGAAGTATAAAAGAACATATGAATATAAGTAGACAAGAAGGAAAACAGGAAGAGGTTAGTACGAGAACTAATGTAAATAGAATTACATAAAAGCACTTTAGAAAGAAACGCTAGCAATTATGTGATATTTTATTACATAAATAATAATACGAAACAAGGTAACGATAATAGTAGGAACAGCAATACTAATTAAAAAACCGTAATATTATAAATTATAACAAAATTTAAGTTCGGGCAATATTTGATTGCTTATACTGAAATGTAAAACTACAACCTGTAATAATCAAAATTATACCACAATAATTGCACATTATTCCCAAAATTATTGAAAGTCTGATTATCAATGCAGTGATTATCTAAGAAATGTATATTAATATAAAAAACAAACAAACGCAATACCAATAAATATTTTAACGAGACGAAAAGTTAAAAAAAGATTTGGGAAAAAAATATTTTTATTACCGTATCTTCAACATATTAAAGATATATTGAGTTTTGTAGCTCAAATTAAACTAGTATTGTTATGTTAAGCTACTGTTGAACCCTGGTACACACTGATATGTATGCCTGTAAATTTGATCCTTTGAAACAAAATTATTACGAAGTAACTGTAGACAGTCGTAATACAAATTACTATAACACATTGTAAAATGTCTATGAAGGAATATTAAAACTAAAATGTACAGAATATTTTTTTAAAGATGATATTAGCGTTTAAAAGGAAAATGTCCGAAGATGTTAAGCATACAGACGTCGACATAAACGTAGCATAATCTATTATAGCTTGGTACTGGTAAGCAGTTGAGAAATCAAATTTTATATATAGAAACATAGGCCTTTTGAAAATATAATAATTCATAAGATTACAGCCATCTTTGTTTCCATGATATAAAAGACGTTCGAAATTTTTTGACGTTAGTCATTAATCAACTTTTTCAAACACGCAGAGATCCTAAATGATTGCATTACATTGAGTGTCATTTTAAGCTTAGAATCGAAATAAAATACTTAGGTTTTATATCTACGCGATGACTCCATGAAAGAATTTTGGCCCAACCTCTGAGAAACTGCATTATTATAGGAATTCTTCCTCATTTTCTACTTCCCCCTTTTTAAACCAATGGAAATCACTGAGGACAAATTTTGCTGTATTCTAAACTTGAATTAGAGTTAATACAGGCCATTTTCAATAAAAACCAAAGACCAAGTATATTTTTGGAAAATATTTTTTTATACTCGAGGTACTGAGATAGAAGTGTCCATTCTTTCGTTTTCTATTCTATTTCACTTTTATGATTATAACATACAATGCTCCATATTGTTGCAAAAGTTTGCAACGTAAAATCGAAGCATAAACGTAAAATGTTGCAACGTAAAATCGAAAGAATCCAATTAAATTTAAATTTGATTTTAGGAAACATTGCCTAACTATTAAGAATCGTCAATACATATTTTGTAAAGTAACTTTATTTTTCATTTCAATGAATGCTATACCTACATTCAGACTCTCTTGTTACTATGAAAATTACAAATTATACCATTGAAATTAAGACATGGGAAAATAGAAACAATACCAAGTTAGATACCTCGGCATTTACGCTAGATTTCAGAATCATTCCATACGTCCATCCTGTTTTAAATTTAACTTAGTTCGAATTTTTTCTACTTATTATATAATTTTGATACTTTGTTTTTATAAAATTATTCGTTCATTTCTTAATGGTATTTTTCATTCATTATTCATGGAATTGAATAACTTGAAGCATATTGTAGAGATGTAAAACAAAGAGAGCGGAACAATCAGTACAACATAGTAATTAAAAGATACATGTATTGTCTTCTACTAAACTACCTAATTAATTATCAAATAAAATATCAATATTCACTTATTGAGAATCACTCATCTATTGTGCATATTACCCTTCCGTAAAATTAAATTGGAAACATATGAACAACATGATGTCATCCTTTGGTCGTTAGTGTTTTTCTGTAATAATCTTGCAGCAAGTGAATACATCAATAGGTAAATATCAAGAAACACTCACCATCATCATCTTCGCCCCAGCCAAGAGCAAATGCAGGTCTTCCTACAAATGTGTCTCCATTTCTTGAAGGCAATGCAATGGGTTGAATCGTATCTGAGAATTGAAATATTTCTATTACATAGCATGGTCGGAAAATGAGTAGATGCTGTACAATCGTAGTATTTTCTTTCTTTGTTTCCTTTCAATACATGTTTTAAATCATTTTCAATGAATATTTCCGTATATATAAATCATAAAATAAGAATACAAACTTTCTTACCAATTTTAGAATACTCTTACAATGATGCCTTAAGATGATTGTAAGATCACATGTAGTGAAAAGTAGAAATGTAATAATCCTCCTGAAGACAGCGAATAAATGTAGGAAGATTATGCTCACTAATTTGAAATTCTGCTACTAACGATACGAGGGAATTTATAAAGAGGGGGATGGATCTCAACCCCGTCCATTGGTGTATGCCACCAATCTTACATTAAATTCAAAGATTGTACATAGCGATTCCATTTACATTACACAAAGTTCACTGAGGTTGTTTATGTCAAAAAGAAAAGAAACTACAGCAATTTTTCACGCCTAGCTATTTCTCATCCATCCTGTAAATATAGATAATTTTACTAATCTTTTCCAACAATGATATAATCATTCTTAGAACTCATATTACTGATTTAAATTTATTTGCTTTCTGTGCAGTTAGAGAATCTCGATGTTACAAAGGACAATGCTAAAACTGAATTTTCATTCGAGGATGAAAATATTATTTAATTCCATATAAAGTAAAAGTTTATATATTTCGTTCAGTAATGTATTTTGTTAGTTATAAATCCCTTTTGCATTTAAATTTCCGAATATATTTAGCATATGTGTAAACTAGTACTAGATTTATATGGTAGTACCACATGTGTCATTTTTAACTTGATGAAAAAAATAGTATATCTTTCAAACACTGGTTGAAAAATTAATAAAAGTCAAAAACCAAAAAATATACTTGCCAAAATAACATCCTACAATAAGTAAGAATTTTAGGAAATAATATGCCAGTCATTTTAATCGCTGTTAGAATCTTAATTAGATGATAAGCACACTCCTCTAAGTAGGAAAATCAATGTTCTCTAGTAAACTTCATCTCGAAACGGTAAAGTCAAATTATTAAATCGAATTAAAAACTTATCAAGCATTAGTTTAAGACGAAGTCATTTTTGTATACATTTAAGTATCACTTTAGTTATAATGTTCATCACAACTAGTTTAATAGAATTTATTGTTTCATATATAAATAATATCCGAAACCTATTTTGCATTTCGCAAAACATTTTTTGAGCTTATATTCATCTTTAAAAATAAATGAAATTTCATGAACTTGCAATTAACATTTCCATCCCTGTATACCTACTATATCTGAATGTTGAATATAAATAAAATATCTTAATTGTGAATCATTTTATTTCTATAATCACCTTAGTTACGATTTAGATCATGACGATGAAAGTGTTAGTTAATTCAATTAATATTGTTCCGAGAGACAATATATATATATATATATATATATATATATAATTATCAAAGAGTAAAAATGAATTACACTTCAATGTGAAATACAAGAAAAACTCTCTTTGACACGATAAATGAGGATTTTTTAAAAAGCATTTCTATCAGGCTGAAATAAAGTAGGGTAAATTTTTTGTTAATAAAAGAGTATATGATGAATCGGTCACGTTACGGAAAATAATTTCTGAAATTAAACTGCACCACAAAAAAAATCTGAAAGCAATACGAATAATAATATTAATAATGAGTTACGTTTTTGTACCTCAAAGTATGAGAAAAGAGGGTCGGCAGAAAGACAATGTCTTCACAAGACGAACACTATAGAAAATGATAGACATTCATGCATGTATAGCCCCAGCATAACTATCTCTCCTCCCACTGAGTGCTCTAATTCCATTACTTGGGGTCCAGATCATTTGTAGTTGTGAAAACGCCTTGGATGGATGCAACACAAATTACCTTGTAGTTGTGAAAACGCCTTGGATGGATGCAACCCAAATTACCCAGTTTTCTAAGCCCTGAATTTCCATTATTAGGATCGTATTGGCCAATTAACACCATATATTAATTTTAACATTCCTGTGTGTGTGTACTGTATTATTTCATTAAATACTGTATATTCAGAGAAATAAAAACACTAACCATTCATGAATCAGAACATGTTTGGAAGTTGATGAAGCTATCAAATCTAGAACTACGTACTGCAGGAAGTTTGTATGCCAAATCTTCATTGACAGACCTTCCCCAGTTGTCCTCATTCCAACATCTTTTTCTTCCTAGGGAGGAGAAATTCTTGCTTCTCACTCTGAGCATGTATTGAAAATAAAATAGAAACTTTTGAAAAGTTTGAGGCGCATCACCCAGACTATTAGCTAGTTAAAATCATTTGATCTAAGATTATAGAAAAGATACTAATGCTCGTATATGTAATTGTCAGAACGGATTACTCGAGATTTCCTTCTTTTACTTATAAACAATTATATAGACCTTCCTTAAAGAGGATAATATCACGTAACTTTCTTCAAGTTAGTCTACCTAATAATTTTCAACGATGGTCCCGATTTACATTACAATTCTTACTCAACTTCTATTTTCCAAACAAGAAAAGGCGGCAGACATAATTTTCGCATTCCTTGAATTGTATAAACACGTGAAGAAATAGAAAGTCCTATTTTATCTTGTATAACTACTAGTTTATTTTCTTAACATTGTATGAAGAATTTGTGGCAGAGTGATAAGGGAGAAAACTCTTCTCGCAGAGACCTGGGTTCGAATCCTGTCGCGGCAATTTTCCTTTAATACACGGTATTGTTCACGTAATTGGTATTGTAATTCCGTTATTCCTTTATTATTATTATTATTATTATTATTGCAAAGTCGAGACTTGGCGACAAATTTTATATTTTATGAAGTTTCTGATTGGATTTCAAGTCTTTTTGTTGAAGAATCAAGGCACTCCGTTTTAAGGGTTTGGGAGAAGGAAATATCATTATGGTTTTTGTGTTTGTTTATTACTTTCACTCTAAACCAAGCCTGGATACTACATTTCAGCTTTCTGTTTCAAAGAGAAGTATCCTAAAGATTCTGATGATCATTAGAGAGTAAGTGAATAAGGGACGAGAGCAATGAACTTTGCGTAATAACGCACCAAGTTTTAGGAAAATTTATGATGTAATGTATTTTGAATAGAACATGACAAATTATGATTTGTGAATATACTAGAGTTATTCAAATACATGGATATTTTTTAGAGTTTAAGAATAGCTAAGAGTTTAAGGATTTTGTGTATTAATATTGCTCTGAGGTTAATTTGGCTTTACAGATTTGACAACAGCAGTTAAGAGTAGTACCTGTTGAGGGTTCGAAGCCGTCTAAGGACCTGTTGCTTCTTCTTGTCCTTGCGTGTTTGTATGTTTTTTCTTTTCAATTCAAATTGAATTATCTGGAATATTCTTTTTACATAACACTTTATTGTGATTGAAATCAAAGTGTTTCGTCATTACTACAACATTGGAATCGTAAAAAGTGTGCAACTTGCTGACTTCACTGGACATTGAGTCTTTTCTCTTCCTCAAAAGTCAATTCTTATAGTACTGGCTTAAGAGTCGGTTTCATAATCTTAACGTTCTCGGTTCCATTCCCGTTGTATTAATTAAAGAAATTTTGATTATTAGCACTATTGATACTTGTGATGTATACTAACTTCAGTTCAATTTCAATTTCTCTTCGTTTCAGAGTTGAGGCGAATTTTTTACAGGTAAAATAACAACAACACAAAATTACATCATCCGCATCAAGTTGGATTTATTATGTCTGGGAACGTAACGTGAATAGTAAAAAGTGGATGAATACAAAAGACTGATCCTTACTGTTAGTATGGGCTAAACATGTCAGTGATCAAGAAGAAAGTTGTTCTTTCCTAGCAATTGTGGAATTGTTTCTAACTGTGCACAAATTGCAAATAACAATGTAACTTACAACTCTGGTTAGAAGAACGGTCCAATCTAAGATGTCACCTCACCTATCTAGACGAAGGGCGAAACAAAATACGTTACTGTTATCAGATAACAAATATTAATACAACATTTCTTGTTGTCATAAAATGAAAATTGTATATGCAAATCCATAATCGTAAGAATATTATTTTGTTCATCTGTAAACCTGAGAAAATCTGACATATATATATATTATGTTGCTATCAATAGCTTCGACTATGTGACGTTTTCTTTTCTTCTTCTGTAGTTAACCATTTCAACATGGCGACAGTCATGGCTTCGTTGAGAACACTACTTTCCTTCCTTCTTGTACACGACAAAATTGGCCTATCACAAACCCAAAAAACTGCAAATCGTTGAACAAAACTTTCATAATCACTGCAGGCCGTTTCAAAGCACAAAAGTCATAGGGGCACTTCTACATCTAATCAACCCGCAAAATTGTGTTTTCCTTTATTGGAAGTATAATAATAATAATAATAATAATAAGAAGAAGAAGAAGAAGAAATATGCTGTTTTCGTAAAAAGAATGTTCTTTCAAGATCTATAATGTATAGGTGTGTTCGCCAAACTTAGGAAGCTTTTTAGCTAGTGTACAGTTTTTAAATCCAACTGTAAGCTATCAATCAAAACAAATAATATATTTTTGAAAAAAATCTTACATTTGTTTGTAGCCTACAAATTTATATTTCAAGATTAACCAATTTGAGAGCTAACGCGATTTACCACAATGTACCCGCGAGCTACTAGTAGCTCGCGATCGACGGTTTGACACCATGGTGTAGAGCTATGTCGACGATAACTTACTAGGCATGGTTTATTTAAAAGAGACCGGACCACACTATTCACTAACTTATTGTCAACATTTAGGTCTGCAAGAAAGGATATTTCTTCGTAATAGTGCCTACTAAAGTGTAATGATATGTTTCTATACAATTTGCTTTTCTCGTTTGACTAGATAATTTAAAAAAAAATATCTTGGTAAAGAAAATAAAACATATGGCTTTACCCGGAATCGATATGAGGACCCTGCGAACGTGAGTCCACGTTGTTGTCTATTATATCTGCAAGATTTATACTTTATCAAGAGAGGAGAGGTAAATCACATTGAATATTTTTCTTGTTTTATTTTTGTTGGGTTCATTCTTTGTTTTTTCTCGTGCAATGCATGATGAAACAAATACATTTTTTACAACGATGTCCAAGAATGTTGTTCTAACTTATTCAAAAAATAGGAAATTACTGGCAAAATGATATGGGTTAATGTGCGGTATTTTATTTTTATACCGTCTATAGTAGTAATGGACAGATGATACTATCCGCGAAAAATATGCATCAAATTGTTTGATAGAAAGTAGAACAATGTGGTGATTAAAAGTGCGTGGGCCCGAAGTGGTCATTTGCTTCAAACGATACCGAAATCAGACATTCATTAGGGAACGATTATACCATCAGTGCTGTGGGATTTTAAAAAATCGTGTTTTTTGAGCTTATACTTAAGAACAAAACAATCGATTCTGGCACTGTCCAAGTACTGTCGTTAACTAAACAGTTTGAACAAAGTTAACATTAAGAAACGGCCTGAGGGGTCAAAGGTGTCACGTTAAATCGTAAAGGGGTCAAGGTTAATCACCACAACTCGAAACTACACACACGTTCGCACCCGTCAATAAGATTCAGAGCTTGGATGAGATGTTTAATCACACCTACCATACTCGCCCGACCTTGCCCCAACAGACTTGTCATTTTTCGCTCTCTTAAACCGTCTCTGTGTGGTGTAACATTTAACTCTGATGAGGCCGTAGATCAGCATCTTCCACAGTTATTAGCAGATAGCAGAACTACCAGAATATAATTTAGTATTTTTTCAAAGGAAGGTGACTATCTTATCCTAAAAACGGAAATAGGATCCAGAACGTAACGCTAAAAACATACCGAATCGCTTCGAGAAAAGATATAAATGACAAGCCCTTTCGAGTTCTAATTGGGAAAGAACGATGCTGCGACACCAGATATTGAATTGTATCTTGGTAATTCAGTGCAATATGTTGCAATGTATGTGGAATATTCCAATTTATTAATTAACTGTTATTTATTTATACCGAAAATCAATGAATGCAGGTATAAGACTGTGTCTATTAATATAATTAGCGTATATAATAATAGACCGTAAGATTTAACAACTTCAGTGTTCCCTAACAGCCAAGTCATCAAATTTTCTTACCCTAAGATGTAGAGACTTTTACTGTTCTTAGACTCAAAGTACCAAAATTTGTATAGTGAGAATAATCTTGTCTCTACATGATATAAGTGTTTAAGAGTGGCGAGGCTCGAGGCTGAGTAATTTCTTTACATGAAATATTTTTGATGAGATTATTTATTTTTCAACAAAACCAAGTATACAGTATCGTTAATGGTAATAATAAAGGTAATAATAGTAATAACAGAATTACAATATTAATTACGTAAACAATACCTTCCAAGAAAGAAAGCATAGCTTCCTTTGTTGCTTTAACACTTCGCCACAAATTCCTCATACGAAGATAAGAAAATAAACTAGTAGTTACTACATGTGTTGTTAGAATTCAAAGAATGTAAAAATTATTTCTTTCTTTTTTTGTTCTTTACAAATTAAAAGTTAAGCTGAGGAAGAATTGTAATGTAAATCGGAACCATCGCTGAAAGCGATGTTGCAGCCTCAACTTGAAGAACGTTTCGTGTTATCGTCCCATTGAGAGAGTTCTACATAACTAATTTATGAGTTAAAGAAGGAAATCTCGAGCAAGTCATTGTGACACTCACATAACCAACGTCTACTTATACGATCAAAATGAAGTGATGTGGTAGGTAAGTAGCTAGCGCATTGAAATTCTATTGGGTGGACCCGAGTACAATTTTGCAGAAGAATAATTTTGCTGGAATGTTTCAATTTCAATTTCAATGCATACTCAGTGCGACAAGCATGATCTTTAACTTTCGAGAAAGAAAAAATGTTTGAATGAGGAGAATTTGGGAAGTTCTGTTAATGAAGACAACGATTTACAAATGTATTTCCTGCAATAGTTCTATATTTGATATTTTCGTCTACGTTCTGACACATGCATGGTCAATGTTTCTTTTATTTGAACATACAGTGTATAATTAAATAATACATTACGTACCCAGCACTATTGAAATTAATATATGGTATTCGTTCGACAACACGTTCCGAACCATAGATGTTCACTTCAGAATGGAGAACTCTTTCGTGTGTCATCTATTCAGATTGTTGCTTGCATAAAGACCTGACTCAGTGCTACCTACTGCTGTTATTCGCGAGAGAAAATTACTTGTAAGTTGGGTTGCATTTGTCTAGGCCTTTTACAAACTGCAAATGATTTGAACCCAAATAATGGGATTAGATAGCTCAGGGGGGTGATACTTATGCTATGGATGTACATTAGAATTTCCATATCTCTTGGAGAAAGAGATATGTAACTGCAAGGTATAACCAATATTAGATTAATATTTTTTTTTAAACAATTCGAAAAAATAATTAATCCTAACTAAAATATCTGTGAGTAATATCTGTATAACATTAAAAGAAAAATACTATAAATAAAATACTAACTCATTAAGGAATATTCTTTGAAAAATAAACATAATTTCAAGCAATTTATTAGCACTAGGTTATATTACTATTGTACACACTGTAAGTTCTTCATATCAAGAAATACACCATAATTAGGTAATAGTAATCAAAAAACCGTACACATTCAGATCAAACAACTTACTGGGAAATTATATATAATATGAAAGAATATGTTAATAATATGAAAAGATATGTACTATCACCATGGACACCCGAATGGGAGGGCAGGCTTTGGCCCGGGCCCTCTTCTGGCCCATAGAAATGTATTAAATTTCTGAGGATTTTCCTAATACAAATAAAAAATACCAAGCGTAATATAGTAACCAGGGAGATGAGCTCCCTAGAAAATTTTCTTCGGGCGCCCATGATTATCACAGTGATGATTTATACTACCTGAAAAATGAACTGGTTTCAGTAGCTTAAGAACGGCAATATCCTCGTAACCTTCTATAAATATTTCATCTACTTCCATAACGATGCCTCCCTCCGCAGCTGGGTCATCTTCATTGAGTGCACCCAATATTGCTTCTATACGATACACACCACTAGATTTCAAAGAAAAAGAAAATGCTAAAGTTAGGATTTATTAATCATTTCATTTTCTCATACTGTAGATTTTAATGTATCCATGTGCTGCAGAATTCAAGAAGGAAATTTTCAACATAATCCTTTACCCAGTATACAACTTGATTGTTTTCCTTCGTGTTAATAGCTGTCCCCATTAGTTCAGTAATACGGAGAATATGATTATGAAAATGTATGTTTACTTATAATTAATAGAATCATTCAATTTCATACATTAGTTACAACGAAGCTTTTGTACAGATATTGGAATTCGATTTCACCTTAAAGCATATATAGAGTGACTGGGCCGGTAGTTGACGCCCTTAAGGAAATTTTGATTTTGATATTTTTTGTCACTTCTGTTTTAATGTTATAGTAGTGGTTTTTATTCATCTAAAGGAAAATATTGCTCTCTTTCAGTGTAACCATAGTTGCCATTCATCAAGGGAAGCACTAAGGAAATATGCCAATTGATAATTGGTAAGAGCAGTTTTGCCAGTAGTGGTATTTTTTTTTATTTTAGTTGCGGTCACTTTTATATTCAGTAGTGGTCATACATTTTAGGTGACACTTACTACAGGCTACTGTATTTGTTCGTATTGCATTCTCTTGGTAAAATTTAATTTACATTGAAATGATCACTACTCTAGTGTTATCAAAGTAATATTGTAACTAAGTAATATTAGCTAGGTACATATTCAATGAAAATAAAGAATTGCATAAACATATAAAAGGAAACAATAATATGATTACATTTTAAGTAAAATGTTACATTTATGAAAGACAAATATGTTAACCTATATTAAAGCTATGCTTATGTACCTTTACATTGATACACAAAGGTCTAATCTGGCTGAAAATTATATTTTAAGGATCGTACAAACAACAAAATTAAACTACAACTAATTTTACAGTGTTTCTGTAATATCTTCTAAACAAGCAAAAGAATTCTAGAAGTGAAAACGCGGTGCGGCATAGAATATTATTTTGTATGCGATATTGTTGTCGTATATCTTGACCTAATATCGCTTTGAAGTTCTTTATAGATTTGGCATTTATTCGCGGGTATATAAATAACTGTACAGCAATAGCAGATAAGTCATGATAACGATATCACATGCAAAATAGTCATGTGTAGTGCACTGCGTTTTCGATTATTTGAAGTATTGCCGAAAAACTGTAAAATTCGGCGTAGAATCTAGTTTATTTTCACTGTTTGGAAGATCCTTTATGCCTTATTCTACATCGTCTGAACATATATCACTTCAGTTTTCATTTAGATTATTTTCTCACACAAAACGTTTCATTCGTTTTCAGAATCGGATTCAGCAATTTTATGAACATAGAAAAATCCAAAATCCTCACAATGTTTCCTGGATACACAACTAATATGAAAACACCTTTTACATTTAGTACACTGCACCCATCTCGACATATTCCCGGCGTGGACGTGCTGACATCTTACATTACTCTTTTGATACTCACGTCGTTCGGTTTTTCTTTTTCTATCAATTTCACAAGTTGCTTTTGCAACACGTGAACTGTTTCAATTCTTAGACATCGATTTTGCTTTATCTTGTTTTTTATATAAGAAGTCATTGTGCTGGTTTGAACTTACTACACCAGGGAATTGAAGCATCCTCGTTTTGGAATTTTGTGTTTTTTTCTGAAGTATCTTTGCAACAACAATTTTCTTTTGAATGGACTAGACAAATAGTTTTGCAATTTAGAATTTACAGTGGACTTGACTATGATATGTGGAATTGTAGATTTATTAAAAAACGGAAACCGGTTCATAGAAAAACCGCAATCCAAAAGACCGAGATTTTGGTTTTTCCAAAACCAGCTCGGTTTTTCACCGAAGCAGGTCTTCTTTTTCTCCAAAACCGGTTGGTTTTTCTACAAAACTGGTTTTGGTTTTCTACAAAAAACGGTTCGGATTTTCACCGGATCTGGTTTTCGTTTTCTCTAAAAACCGATTTCAGGAAAAGCAGTTCGTTTTTCCGCTGTAACCCGTTTTCGTTTTACCTGGTTTTCTCTAAAGACCGGTTCCGGTTTTCACCGGAACCGGGTATTGTACCGACACAGTTGTAAAAAAAAAGGTTGTACAAAAACCGGTTCATTTTTCAGCGAAACCTGTTTCGGTTTCTCCAAAATCAGTTTGTTTTTCCACTGAAATTGGTTTTGGTTTTCTCTAAAACCGGTTTCGTTTTTTACCAAAAGGAGTTTCGGTGAACACCAAACTATTTCTGTGGAAAAGGAATCTGTTTCCGGACAGCAAGGAAACACTATTCTGGTCAGAAATAGAACCAAGTTTGGAATAAACCCGAACCGGTTTTGGAGGAAATCGAAACCGGATCTCGTGAAAACCCGTTTTTTAATTTTCAAAAACCAAAAACCGAAAAACCGGCTTTTGTGCCCACTACTAATATTTATTCTGGTTATTTCTATGACCACTAGTGTAATTGTGCTTTCAATTATGGTCACCTAGTGTGCAAGTTACTAAAAAGCAGTCATTTTTATATTTTAGTAGTGGTCACCGATACAATTCACGTCTGTAACAGTGAAAGCGTAGAAAGTAAATATATTTTTGAATGGCTGAACATTATTCAATACTTACATATTTTAAAAAATCACAATACTTATAAAATGAACTAGACATATTTGAATAAATCGAACGGTTTGCTTACCTTTAAAATTTGGAAATTGGAAAAATTCTCCACATACGCATAAAAAACCTCTTATAGACTCGTACTCCAACTAAAAAAAGCTATCCATTAGGGGTGCAGTAAACAGAAAGGCATTACAGTAAAAATGGAAACTACAGCTTATTGGCTATACAATTCTGCACTTAAAATTTATTGTCCTAGGTGGCCACTACTGAAAGGATGACTACTACCGGCCAAGTCACCCTATTCCGTGTTTAGAGTAACATATACTACATACATGTTCCAATTTAATAAAGGAACATTCTATTTCGACATAACTTATAAGAAATGACAAACGCAATGACATCTTCATAATATAAAATAGCAGATCAACTGGAAAGAATATTTCTAACTATTTAATATCAGTTGATTTCTACCATAAAGGTTACATTAAAAAAATAATATTTTCTAAATATTACAATCTGCTCCCTAACTGTACACCAAGAACAGCTTCCAGAAACAAAAGTTTTAAATTATCATTTATTCATGACTAATGAAAGAAAATGGATCAAGTTTATGAAGTAGGACAACACACTGTTGTGTAGTATTATCTTTCTTTTGTGAATGAGAGTTTCCAAAACTCGTTTATAAAAAGAGTTCATTCCGGTTGACGTAAAAGAAATGGTTCCTGAAATTTAGAAAGGAACATTTAAAATGTTATGTATTGAAAAGTGCACAATTATTTGGCATTAGCTAGTGCGTCTAGTTATTTTAGGGATTTAAGAAAAAACTTCGAAACTGTTTATTTAATAATATTTGGCAAGTACTATTTGGTTGACTTTCTAAACTTTTGTGTTGATCATCGTAATGGACATTTCCTTTTTAACCAAAGATTGTAAATCAAAGACACCATTATGTAGAACTAATCTTCAATATACCACATACTAAAAATCTCAGAAAAATATTTCTTCGTTACGGAGATACAACGCTTCCAGCAATGGAAAAATGAGCTGCTTACATCACCGCAGCACAGACAAGGTTTTAGCGTGACTTCACAGGCCCGTATCGTTCTGCGAGTTGCATTGGAAGCTCCAGGGAATCTTTTCGTATTACAGTTTCTTACTGCAAACTACAAATAAATTTAGTAGAATAGTGAAAGAAAATTTCAAACTCAGTAATACACTTACTGTACCAAATTTCACAGATATTAATAACCACGTTAAGCGGGTTTGCATATCAAGTCTCCTAACTATGGAAACATGTACGATCACTCCCACCCCATTCATTTCACATATTCAACCTGTTGTATATAAGTTATTAGGGCGTAAAATTAAATGCAGTTTATACGAAAAATACTTCTATGCATTGCAAGACTTCTACCTCCCAAACCTTCACCGCAAACTTATAGTTGTATCGACATAAACAAACACAACAAAAGTGTGCAGCAGGAAACCACTTTACACAAAAGTCAAAAGAAGCTCAGTGAAGACGTACTAACTGGTCAAGCGGTTTGGGTCAATAGTCTATCAATCACAAGTTTATGTGTCCAAATCCTGTAGGAAGTATTCATTTTGTTTTGTTTTCTTAAAAGTGTGTTCCTATTTTCATCAGAGGACTGAGAACATTTCTTTGAATAAATCTTTGGCAAAACTACTTTTCTCTCAAATCCGATTAGAAGGGAACATTATTATATGAATTGCAAATCTAAAATCCACAGCTGAAAACAAAATATTAAGTGTGTTCAATATTTCATCATTTCAATATTGATTTCTAAGGAAATACTAATTATAAGCATTGATCATTTCGGAAGATTCTCCCCGGGTAATGGTCAATATATGAATGAGAGAAAACCGATAAAACATTATTAGTCCACTTTCAGTTTTATCGAAGATATGACCACGAAGGGGGAAACTTATGTCGACAGAGTCTCAAATTCTCCCACAGGCCATGACCTGAAATCATCACTGTTTGAAAGATTTCCTTAACAAATACTTAGGTAGAATATTAAATTTATTTCTCGTTCTACGTTTTGAAATGGCAAAATCATAATTTTAAAGATAATTATAATACAATAAGCATAAAGATTTATAGAAATAATGAAGTAAATATTATTGTGTAAGTTATCGATTTCTAATCGGATTAAAACTAGAATATTCGTTTGCATCACTCTTTAAAGTAAATCCTCTATATATATAATCCTTACTGGAAAGCATGTTAACTACAATTAATCAATATTTTTAACAATATCCTTTTATTGTAATATTTTTACTATTCAATATCGTATAAACCTCATTTCCCAAAGCAAAACCTCACAAATGTATAGTAGGCTAGTGAATATTATCAAATAAATTATCATTTAGTTTACGTAAATACTGCATCGCTTGATTTGAAACTTGATACTTTAACTAATAATAATAATAATAATAATAATAATAATAATAATAATAATAATAATAATAGCAACATCTTATAAGAATTTCAGACTTACGCAATAAATGAATTCGGCGTGGTCTCTATTCGAAGTTATATTTATTTCAATCTGATAGAATTACAAAGAGAAACTTCGAGAACAGGTAAAAGAAAAATGTTACTTTAATGGGGCTGGAACTAACCTTTAAGAGTTCCTTACAATTTACAGACAAGTGCCTTAGACACTTTGTTTCTTGTCTTTAAGGTAACTGAATCACTGAACGTATTTGAGTATCTTGTCTGTAGTTTCTACTCGGTTATACACGTGTTATAATCATTCCCTTTAACCTTGAACGACAGGAACACGAATACAAAAATATCTACTACAATTAAAATTCCCCCACCAGGAATCAAACCCGGGACCACGTAGATGAAAGGCACACGTGCTAGCTACTAGTCCAGCGGGGAGAGCGAACGAAATGTATTTTAAGGTGTCTGAAGTTTATGCCTATTTCGCTCTGAAATAAATCTCTATTGATGTTTTTATGTTTACATTATTCGTTACTTTAAGGAATGATATTTGTTATTCATATAGGTTCTATTACGTATTCGTCCATAAATATTACATAAATTACCAGAATTATTCATGATCTTTTATAGAAATTCACTGGTGCATGCACAGTAGACAGACAGTGTAATTGGAAGGTCATGCAACAAATATTATGTATTTCGCCGACATTATTTAATAGCTATGTAAAAGAGATAGCGAAAACGGGTCTAAATAATAAAGATGGAATTTCGGTAGAAGATAAAATGATGAGGTGTATACGGTTTGGGTTTGATATGGTTTTTGTTGCAGAATCTAAAAAGAAAATTAATAAGATGTAGAAAACTTGAGAAAGGCTTGTGAAGAATATGGGAAGAAAATAAATGTTAGAAAGGCAAAATCCATGGTGATTGAAACGAAGCGATCAGTGTCAAATATAGAAGTTGGAGCGGGAGAAAACAACAAATCACTAGTTTTCGATACATAAGTAATATTATTAGTGATGACATGACATGCGAACGTGAAATAAAAGCAACAAATGGCGAAAGAAGCCTTTAGGATGAAGAAAATACTATTTTATGGGACCTTGAATAGAATTGTAAAAAAAAAGACTCATAAAATACTTCGTGTACTGTATTTTACTGTATTTATAGGGTGAAAACAGGGACATTACACTAAAATGATGAGAAACAACTTAAGGCTTTCGAAATATGTGCGTCGAGAAGAATGGAGAGAAATAGCTGGGTCGAGAGGAAAAGGAACGAGAGGGTGTTAGAAATGGAAGGAGAAAACTACTTTTAAGAAGAGAAAGATAAACTGGTTGAGATATTGGTTAAGAAGGAACTGTATCATGAGGGATGTGCTAGAGGGTATGGTGGCAGGGAAGATACAGAGAGAACGAATTAGACTCAACATAAACAGAATTAGGCTATTAGCGATATCAAAGCAGAAAGATCGTGTGTGAAGATGGAAATGTTAACAGAAGATCGTGGAGCATGGCCGCTTCTCAGCCGCCGTAAGTGAACCGCTGGTAATGGCGGAATACTCCTAATATAATGACGCTGATGATGCACAGTAGAAACCGAAAGGTCCACTTTACTGCCATTGCTAATACGAATGACAATACAAATTTCTACAGGCTGTCAAAATGCCTTGCTCTAAAGGCTGTAGAAAACTATCTGTTACCATGCGAAGGGAAATCGTAGGTCGAGTAACTATTGGACAAACTGTCATTCAGATAGCTAGGGGTATGGGCTGTGACCAGAAAACAGCGAAGAAATTGATTTAGTGGTATGAAGAAGGTGGTGAATATTTCACATCTCGGCCAAGAAGTGGGAGACCAATAATAATAATAATAATAATAATAATAATAATAATAATAATAATAATAATAATAATAATTTCAGGAATTTATATTTATTTCCAATAAGACTTTAACATACCCTCCTAGTGCAATATTATTGTTTTAAACGATTATTATAAATTTGTAGCCCACTAGTCCACTGGATATTTGTGAGGTTTTGTTTTAGGAAATGAGGTGTGTACGACATTGAATTGTAAAAGTATTACAACACAAATATATTGCTAAAACTATTGATTAATTAATTTGACTTAAACATGCTTTCCAGCAATAATTGGTAAGGAAACCTTTCAAACAGTGATGATTTCAGGGCATGACCTGTGGGAGAATTTGAGGCCCTGTCGACATAAATTTCTCCCTTCGTGGTCATATCTTTGTTAATGCTCAAAGTGGACTAACAATGTTTTATCAGTTTTCTCTCATTCATATATTGACCATTGCCCGGAGAGAATCTTTCTAAATCATCGATGCTTATAATTAGTTTTTCCTTAGAAATCAAAGGATAATAATGAAATATTGAACACACTTAATATTTTGTTTTCAGTTGTGGATTTTAGATTTCCAATTCATATAATGTTCCCTTCTAATCGAATTTGAGAGAAAAGTAGTTTTGCCAGATTTATTCAAAGAAATGTTCTCAGTCTTCTGACGAAAAGAGGAACACACTTTTAAGAAAACGAAACAAAAGAAATACTTCCTACAGAGTTTGGACACATAAACTTGTGATTGATAGACTGTTGACCCAAACCGCTTGACCAGTTCGTACGTTTTCACTGAGCTTCTTTTGACTTTTGTGTAAAGTGGTTTTCTGCTCCACACTATTTTTTGTTGTTGTTTATCTCGATACGACTATAAGTTCTTGATGAATATTTGTGCGTTACAAGTCTTGCGATACATAAGTCTTTTTCGTATAAACTGCATTCAAGTTTACGTCCTAATAACTTATATACAACAGGGTGAATCTGTGAAATGAATGGGGTGGGAGTGATCGTACATGTTTTCATAGTTAGGAGTCTGGATATGCAAACCCGCTTAATGCGGGGCTTTACTTCTGTGAAATTTGGTACATAAATGTAACGTGTTAATAAGACCTATTTTCCTAGTTTGAAATACATTGATGGTCACTTGTAATGATCTGTCGTTACAAATATTTTAGATAATTCTACACTTAAGCTATTGTATTAGCCCAAAAACATTAGAATCTAAGCACTATATCAGTTCATGCGCAGAATGAGCATATCTAGGCCATGTTTGATGTATGGTGATACATTTGCAAAATATTATATCGTGAAATTATCTGAGGTCCACAAGTTAAAAAAGTCATAAAAGCAAACGATTAAAGAATTCATTCTTTGATAAGTTTCGTCCAGTAGATTGAATTCTCTTATAGTGTTTCACTCACTGGAACAGAATATTGTGTTCATTATTCGTCATGACATATCACAAACATTCATTATAAACGGATAGTGGAGCAATAGTGGAGTGCTGACCTCTATTGTGAGGGTAACCTGGTTCGAATTCAAGCCATATGAATGTGTGGTGGACAACATAGTCTCCGTGAGTTTTCTCACGATTCAGATGTTGCCTTCCGCATTAATATTCCACCGATTCTTTTATAATCATTCACTCTTATTAATCATTCGTCTCCCTTTGCTTATACGACATGGAACATAAAAGTAGAAATTTCATTTTGTTTTATTCAGTAATAAGCCACTGTAACTAGTGTATCATTACTGTGAGATCACATCTGTTTATTTGTTATTCTAAATGTTAACTCATGTGTTCAAAACCCTTCAGCCAATTTGTAAATGTTCACATGGACTAAAATAAACAATTTACGAGTATGTTCTATGGGCTAAAGAAAATGAGAACAAGCGCGAAAATATTATGATTAAATAGTTGTTCTAAGGTGTAAAGACTTTGAAAATAGCACTGGTAAATTATCAGAATGTTCATAAACATAATTATCATCCTACGTTTGTGCATCCTTGTGTTGAACTCAATAAACAATTTAGATTATCTTTACTTGGAGAAATGTTTTTTTCATGTATTAATTTCCTTGGGCTTCCTCCTGAGCGCACAACTATCGAATCCACGATGAACTTGCATGTAGGAAATTAGCACTCTACTATCAAATAACTATGCTTTTATATTGTTGATTTTTTCTTATGAACGAATAAAATTCGCTTTGTAAATTCGGTTGGTGATCGAAACATGAGATTATTAATTAGTTTCTTACCTCAGGCTGCAAACAATATCAACAATATAGCAAATTAGTACACTGAAAGTTTGTCCTAAGATATTCAAATATATTCAAATAATTGGTAATAAATAAATAAATAAATAAATAAATAAATAAATAAATAAATAGTTTGCATTTTAAATATACCCAAAATTCCGTTACTCTTCTTATTCTCTGTGCCATTAGCAACGTCTTACACATTTGAAAAACATACATCGTAGCTTTCGCTAAGCCGTTTCCCTAATAAGCGGCGCAGACCTTTTTCCCTGTACCGACCTGTGACGTACAAGCATGGTGGTCGTTGTTTTAAGCGCACGAGTAGCAGACCAAAATTCAGTCGCAAATTTCGACTAGTTAGAATAGTCGCATGAGCGAAAGGAAGTGTTCTCCATAATCAGCTATCTCTTAAGTTTTTTAAGAGCAATAACAAAAAATCAGTGGAAATGTCTATTCAGCAAAATTTAACATAAGAGGAGGTAGTAATTGCATCTAAACCTTATGACTTATAGTGCTGTCTTTGATTGAAAAAATAGTTTTTGTTTGATCGAAATCGGTTTACTAATAGCTGAGTAATGCGAACTTAAAGTTTAGTATATCGCATATGGTTGTACATGTATACACACTTTCGCCACACATATACATATATTCAGTTGAGAGAAGCAATAACATACATGTACATGAGATTTATAGCCTCTCTCTTTCCTTCTCCTCATGCCAACATACATATATACATATACATAGAGTCTTATAGCAGTTGCAACATGTTTTCTTTCTTTTTTAGCAGCTGTTTGGACTTCAGCCAAATGTATCTCACGCTTTTCTCCCTGCTCAGTTTGAGAAAGACTTATCTCAGACACTTTTCTTGGCGGAGCGTCTTTCTTTCGTTTCTTGATCCACAATCGTTGTTCATGCAAATTTCTGATCGGACAACTTCAACTACGCCAATTAAAAAAAAATTCCGTGTTACTTAGCTAGCACGAGGGAGAAACTGTTTATATATACCGCCAACAAAACTAATGTTTTTACCATGCAGTGTTTCCAAAAATATTTTTTCGGAACGTTCCAGGATTTTAATTTTTCAAGATATCTCTTTAAAACATATAGGGATGAATTTACCCCATTACTAATAAATATGACAATTGTTAAAAGTGTGTTGGCAACACTGCAACCTCACCCCCAAATAACGTTAAAATTCAATAGCTAACTCCCTAATTAACCGATTTCAAAAATTCAAATGAATACTAATAACATAACCAATTTTATAAAATGCATAAATGGTTGCACAACCCTCAGGATATTTCTCCCTTTTTCAATATCTCTACAAATTTCATCAAATCGAAAAAATAAAAATATTACTCTGTTCTACATAAAATTCTAAGACTTTTTCAAAGAATAACTTTTTCCTAAAAACTCAAAAATAAACCCGTAAAAATTCCCGAAATTTTGAATTTGTTATAACTTAGTCAAATATTAACTGATTTTCAAAAATACAAACGGCAATCAATAGAGAAATAAATTTACCGAATGTCTTGTAGGTTGCATAACTCTAAGGATAAAATTATAAAAAAAAACAAATAAATCCCTCATTTATACATGTATCTTTAAAATTCAAATGACATTGTGGTCTCTATAGTCAAAGGTCTTAGTTTTTATACTCTTGATACTATAAAAACACTTATACACTTAAAACATACTTAAAAATACAAGTTCGGATATTGATAATGAAACCATAGAAACACTTATACACTTAAAACATACTTAAAATTACAAGTTTTATTTTTGTTACTTTTTGGATTCATTTCTAAACTAAAACTGATGTATTTTATAACAATTATCTAAATCTTGCAAACCCTCATACTTAACAAAACAGCTTATACTTTTTCAAATCTTTCAATACTTGCTCAGTTTCGTCATTATATCTTTGTGGTATAACGTCTTATATTTCTCATCTAAATGTATTAAAACTCTTTGACCATAACTCTGTGTTTGAATCAATTTCCATAATGTTATCTCGTACGATTTACCTTTTTCTAACTCATCTATGCGAAGGAATCTCAAAGCTTTAACGTCATTTTTTTATTCAAATAAGTAGCCACAGCTTATTTGCTATAAAGGAAATGTTCGTTTTATGAGAAATTCATAAAACCAATCCTCATTTGAAATTCATAAAACCAATCCCCATTTGAAATTTACATACAGAACTCAACAGTTGGATAATTGTCTTTTAGACCAGTGTACTTTATTTTTATTCCATCTTTAACGATCTCACCAGTCATTTTATCTGTTAAGTGTTTTGTAAATCTAGGTGGAAGAAAGACCTTAAACACCCCACACTCAACTAAAATGCTCTGTCCAAACTTAGTTTTAATCTTTTCCATTTTCACAATCTTATATTCTGTACCTAATTCTAATTCTCTTAATGCAATAACTTGATTTTGCTCAATACTTCCAAGTTTATTTAAAACCTCAATATGACTTGCCATCGTATTTATTATATAGAAAATCAACGATCACCTTTCAATTTTTATCTTTAACCATAAACTTTTTAATCATTTTTGTCAATTTCGTTTATGGAAAACTCTCATAAACAACACAAAAATAGATTTAACAATCTAAACCTCTTCTACTACTTTCTCATTCTTAGGGTCATATGTGAAGTTCTTTTGTCCAATTAAAATCGCATAGCATATAATATTATCAGCAACAGCTGCTGCAAAGTCTTCTACAATCTTTATGTTTGTTCTCTCATTTACCGATACATTTTTCCTCTTACTGCAATTAATCACATAGATTGGTCTGTTATATATAAACTCTTTAGGATCATAGTACATTTCGGTATTGCCACATGTTATTCTCTTAAATGCAGTATAATCTTCGTACATCTTAAAATAATCTCTGTTAGCAATATCTAAGTTTCTTGATTCTTTTGGAAATACCTCATTCCTCCTATTCTTAAGATAGATATTCTTTACCTTACAATGATCGAACTTACTTGCATCTGCTGTTTGTTTACCACTTCTATCAGTTTGGAACATTACAACTACGAAATCAGGCATATCAAATTGTCTAGAATGAAATTGACTAGTAACATCAAACTCCAAGAAAGAACCTACAACAGTCTTCTGAACACATTGATAAGTATGGAATAAAAACATGATTTTAGGTTCTTTAAGAATATTCAACTTTAACTGGCTTTCATAATTAGATTCGTATTCAACAATAGGCATTCTTATCTCCATACTTTTTATTGTTATTTTTCCATCATGAGGAGCTGCTGCACCTGCTCCTGATGCAGTCCATTTGTACAAGACATCGTTATTGTTGTTAGCTTTTTTAAATGTTATTCTCAACCCACCTTTCCACATAACCTCTTTATAATCACTTAAAAACCCTGGAATTAATCTTAATGGGCACAAAACACTAAAGTCCTTTCGTAGACCAAGTTTATCGTCTGTTTCAAATCCTGCTTGTTTTAAATATTCAACCTCTGGCTTGGAAATCTTTAATGTTCCAATAGCTGTAGACGTTATTCCAGTTAGTTCAAACTTATCTATAACATCTCCATGCTTTCTAACCTCAATTTGAGAAAAGGAGAATGGTAAGAAGTTATCTACAAGTTTTATAGTATCATTTGCACCAAATGTTCCTCCAACTGATGTACCAACAACTTCAAAAGTCATATGACAATCTGCTTTGTGTGGATCTATGAATCCCTCCCCACATCGAAATCAAACTCAATATCTTTGTCAGTTTCATTCAAATTATTAAATGTTCTTGTGTTAGCTTTAAAACTCTGTAACTCGTAACTCTCAACACTATCCATTTATTATAAAGAAAATCTTGAAACAACGCTTTTATGGGATATACCCATAAAAGAAGCATACATAATAACATTTAAAAACTTATAATCCCCATCCTAACTCAACCTTAGCATTCATAGCAGTACCAACCCCAAAAGCAGCTAATCGTTCACCAATTGATGCATTACTACTAAATGCTCTTTTCCATGCTTTAGTTTCTAGTTCCTTATCTGCAATATGTCTTGACTCTATATCTTTATTGTCTCTGTAGTGTATATCGTGTTCTTTACATGCCTCATCTAATGGGTTAATACCTTCATCACCTCTCTCTAACATTTCTTGAAGCTTAGTTCCCCGACCACAATAGAAAATCCTGGAATATGTAATTCAAATGGAAGTTTATTAATTAAATCATTTACTAATTCTTTTCCAAGCTTCTCATCATTCCAGAATCGTGGTGGTAATGTATTTAAGATCTTAATCAAATAACCTATACCTTTTGGATCATTAGGAATAAATTGTGAAAGCTTAATTTTTAATCATACTCACTATACCTACTTTCTCATTATAAGAGTTATTATTACCAGCCTTTTTCCTCCATCTATAACTATTAGCCTATCTATAAGCTTTCTCACATCATCCATCCATATATATTCTTTAGTTATATCTGTATATTGTTTAATGCCTTTACCAGTCCTTTTAGGAGTTGGAGGTAAATATGGTTTAATATAATTATCACAAATAGGCTTGATAATATTAATATACTTAGAACCTCTATTAGATGCTACTTATTTATCTCGATTATATTTTTGGAAGGCAGCATCTAATTCTATTATTATTTCCTTGTACTGTTCAAAATCGTCATCGTCATAATCTTCAATGGTTTTATTAGTATTCATCGTTAATAATTCCCATAGACCTTCTGTTCCTTTATAAGTTTTACCATTAATTATCAAAACATCACCACTCACTTTAACTTCAGAATTTCCTATCTTATTTATTATTTTTCCATCTTCTTCTACAGTTCTTATTCTAAATACACTATCATTTCTTTTACTATAATATTTTGTTGCAACCTTACCAAATGATTGTGCTGTTGTTAAAGGTTCTACTCCTTCCACTTTGTCATTTATTTGTTTTCTCATTTGTTTTATTTCTCCCGTTATAAGCGTATCACTACTACTTGGAGGACTATCATAAGTTATATTTTTAGGTGTTTCTAGTAGACTAGGATCTATTGAAGCCGTCTTATGTACAACTGGAACAAGTTCAGTTATTAGATTTTTATTTTGTTCTGCTACTTGATTTCACTTTGGATAGCATCAATTACAGGTTGTTCTTGTGTCTTAAATTTATCATATATACCTGCTCTTTCTTTCTTCCAAGATTTGAAGCCCTTTATCAAGAACTCCTTTAACTTGATGTTATTAATATTTCTTTCTCATCCATTTATTATATAGAAAACGAAAAAACGTGAAAAAATGTCAAACGTTAAAACGTAAAAAAACCTTAAAAACGTGAAAAACGTCAATAAACGTGAAAAACATCAAACGTTTAAGAAGTGTTTTATCTTGTTCCTATACTTACCGTTGTTTGCCTTCCTTGTCATATCAATTAATATAAAACCATAATCTTCTTGCCGACATTTTGAACATATCTCTTTAAATTTACCATAAGACATATCTCTTCCAAAAAACTCATTGTACACATGTTTAATATTAGTATCATCTTGTCTAAATACACATAGGAAGTTAACGTTATCTCTTATAAGCTGTTTAGGTACTTTTGAATATGTCTGTGCAAGATAGAAACAGTCTAAATGTCTATGTCTACCACTTGTAAAGTAATTTCTAACAGTATCTTGATTTTCTAAAATGTAATCGTCAACACAACAATAGAGTATTTTTCACATCCATCAATAGGCACAATAGAATCATTACCGCTTAAGAAGGTTGCTATATGCTTATTGAACTTTAGTTCTGCTTTTTCAAATCGATCTTTTAACTGCTCATACTTGGCTGATTCCTGCTTTTAGAATATAGGTAAAAGTAATTATTGTTTAACCAACCTGGCTGTAATAAAAATTAAATAACAAAAAAGTTTTACCACACCCAGATGGACCCACAATAAGACATCAAATATCATCAGGTATAAGCTCTCCATTTCTTTTCTTAACTGTTGTTTCTTTTATCATCTCTTTTACATTCCAATTAATAGTTTTCTTATTCATTTATTACAGAGAAAATCGTCTCTTTTATGATCTTATATCTTTAAGTTGTTCTCTGATCTTAATCAACGTATCTTTTATATAGTCGTTATCCATTACACCATATAATGTTATTATCATCTCTAACTGTTCTTTAAATGAGGTAATACAAGTGACAATGGTTTTATATTCATCTTTTCATTTGCTTATGTTTAACTTAGAAGACAAACCTGTTATTATAGGACTTCCAGTTGCAAACGATGTTGTTAATATTGAGTAAATTGTTACAGGTATAAAATATTAATAAACCCAGTTGTTGCAGAAAGTATAACCGATAACGTAATCAAAGTGTAGTATGCATATCTAACAATAGTTTTCTCTTTTTCTTCTTTAAAGTGTATTCTAACTTTTGAATGATATCTTCTATTAACTTGATTACTTTCTCTCTTGGAATATCTCTAGGTAAATCAAACTCACTCATATATTATATAATAAATGGCTAAGGTATTTCAGTTAACGAGTGATACTTCTGTTTTAAAGAAGAAACTCCATTAAGAATTAGACAACAGTAGCAACTATTTAAGTATAGGACTAGTTGGGTTTTACACAACATACTCAACTCCAAACATTACAGAAAGAAATAATAAATTTACATTTTATAGTAACCTTCATCTTAATCTTAGAAAACAACTCATAGTTCAACCTGGTCAATATAATTTAAAAAATTAGAAGAACATATTAAATCAAATCTTCCATACTACGCTGATGCTTTTAAAAATATTAAATTTACTGAGGACCAAGAGAAAAATAGAGTTAAAATATTTAGCGGACCGTGTGATATAACCTTAGATAACATTAATACTCTATTAGGTTTTAGTGATAAAAACTTGGCTAAAAACACAGAACATGTTGGAGATAAGATACCAAAGTTTCACCCATTCGATACAATTAATGTTCACTGTAATATAGCAGATGGTATGTTTGTTAAAGATACTGAGTATACACATAGAGAAACAGGAACTATAGCATCATTTAAAACAGATGGAGATTTTAAATATAGTATTATTTATGAGCCTACTTATCCATTATTTTTCCCTATATCTAAAGACAAGGTTGACAATTTTGAGATAAGGATAACAGATGAGAATGATTCCTTAATTGAATTTGGTGGAGCAAGAACAACTGTACTTTTACAAACTAAGATTTCCTCTTAAATAAATAGGAAGATGTGCTCTATTAAAGGTTGTATGTTTAGTGTTCCTTATAACGAACTAAATGATTTAAATATCGATCATGTATTAACAAAGAAACAACTTAGCGATAAATCTAAGAAAATTGAAGAAGGTAAAGGAATGGATTTAGCTTTAACTACTGCACAAATGAAAAAGATTAAGAAAGAGCATACGAGTGGTTTTATTTTTACAATTCCGGCCATTTTAGCAGCTTTAGGAGCAGTTGGTTCATTAGCAGCTGGTGCAACAGCGATTACTAAAACTGTATTGGTTGCTAAGAAGAATAAACAAGAACTTGAAGAACAAAAGAGACACAATACGGCTATAGAAGAAAAACAAGGAGCAGGTAAACTAAAGAAGTCAAAAAACTAAAACCATTGACCAACTTCCATATAGAGAGGTTGGTTAAAGAATTAAAGATAAAACGATCTAGAGGTGTATTTATGAGTGATGAACTTCCAAAATACCCTATGTAAATGAATGTGGTGTAGTTAACCTTGATAAATCAGAAAACATTGGTACTCATTGGAAATGCTATTGGAAAGATAACAATATAAAGTACGTGTTCGAGTCTTATGGTGGTGTTCCTCCTAGGGTGCTAGTATAATATCTTTTTACCAAAAAACTTATTTTACAATGACGAACGAATACAAGACTTTAATTCAGTTATATGTGGTCATCTTTGTGTTAAGGTTTTAAATCTTCTAAATCAAGGGTATTCTTTTAGTGATGTTATGTGTATGATTAAAAATGATTATAAATGATTAAGTTTAAGTGCTTTTATGATTTATATTCATAAAAGTTTTGTTTTAAGATAAATATGGGAGCTATACACAATAGATTTTTAGATTATTTTGAGAAGCATGAGGATGAACTAGATGCACTAGTTAGATTTAATTTTAATTGGTATTTTCTGGATGTTAGTAAGATAGACTTAAAAGATAAAAAAACAGCGCATATACAGTTATTCAGTTATGGAAAATGTTAATATCTAAATTTTTGTACACGGAAGAAGAGTTGGATAAGTTATATCCAATAATTACCTTAAAGGACTTGTTATCAAATTATAACACCGGACCATTAAAATGTAGTTATTGTGGTAGTAAGTCATTAACAGAAGGTATGAGTAGTTACATTTGCGATTATTGTTGTGTAGCGAATGGTCGGGTTTTCAGTACTAATGAAGGAATGAGAGCTGCTTGCGTAAGAAAACCATGGTATGATACTACAAAAAGATTTAAGTTACATCTATCTCGTTTGCAAGCTTTACAGGATAGAATTATTCCTGAAGAGGTGTTCAAGGTGTTAAATGATGAATTTAGAAATATACCAAAACATTTAATATCAACAAAAGATGTTCTAGAAGTACTAAAGAGAAATAAATACACAAAATATTATGATGATGTCTATTTAATACACTATCACGTTACCGATCGAAAACCATTAAACTTACGACATCTGGAAGAAACACTTATAAACGACTTGGAAAACTTATACGAAACCTTTAAAGAACTGTATCCGAAAAGAGTATTGTTTATTAACTTAAAATGTGTATTGTACTATCTGTTGAAAAAGCACGATGTTCATGTTGATATTGATTTTAAACATTCGCCTAAACAAATAGAGATGTTAAAGAAATGTTTTGAAAAATTAGGATGGGCATTTTCTGTATAATAAATGAGTATGGATATACTTGGTAATGTTAAAGATAGAAAAGATAATGTTGATATTAGTGAAGAAAAATTAAAATTGTTGGAGAATTTTAATGATGTTTTAGCGTAAGTCAACTTAGGTCAATAGAAGCCCAATTAGAGAACGATAGAAAACGATTTGAAGATGCATAAAAACGTTAGAAGACACATACATAAAGAAAGAAGATTTCAAACGATTAGGATGGATACTACTAAATTTATTATTCAAGAAGAAACTATACCCTTTTTATGTCGATTAAGAACTAAAAACGTGAAGGAGCCAACCTTTAGAATATTTAATCTTTCTAATGGTTACAAATTTCTCTATAATGGGAAAATAATGCACATGGAATTAAGTTTGGATAAATACTTTCTAGAGGTACATTTAGGTGATACCTAGATTGAAAATTTACCTTTTAGCTTTAACAAGAATGACATAATTACAATTGAACCAACTAAAAATTCAGCTATGGAAGAAGGTCAATTATTGTTTGTTATAATGTTCATAGAACGAGAGCTTTCCTAAAGACGTTTGCTATATGATAAATATGGATATTTTTGGTAATGTTAAAAGTATAATGGAAGAATATACAGAACTTTTTAGATCAAATTACACATCCTGGGTTGATTTTAAGAATAAAAGATTGGTTAATGTATCTAACGCTATTGATAAACAAGATGTTGTAACATTAGAACAGCTTGAATCAGTGAAAGAAGAGTTTAATTTACTTACAAGAAAAGAAATTGTTGAATTTCCATGTCGATTGGCAGAAGATGATCTTGGGAAACCAGCCTTTTTTGTATATAATTTAGCTGCCGCCTACAAATTTCTTTATAGAGGTAGGTTAATGCATATAGAATCAAGTCTTAATAAACATCTTATAGATCTATTTTTAAATGACGCTTTAGTTTAACGTTTTCCATTACACTTTAATATAAATGATCAGTTAACAATTACACCATCCAAAGATTCTGAATTGAAAGAAGGCAAATTATTATTGCTTATTATGTATATAGAAATAGAAGATGAAGGTGAACACGAATCAAGTGATGATGATGATAATGTTAAAAGTATAGTATTAGGTAGTGATAAATTTTAAATTTTTTGTTGATTTTCTATATAATATATAATGATGATGTGTTGTGTTAAGAGTGGACTGGAGCTTTGCGAGGATGCCGTGAAAAATGGGATAAATTTAACATAGGATTTTTTCAATTTTGCATGATATCACGACCTACACTGCTCATTTGGAGAAAATCGTAAAGCAGGTTTATACATTTAACAATATTATGCAAATTTATGAAGTATTCATAAAGTGTGTGTGTGTAATTTGCTCAAAATTATTAATACCATTTTTTAATTCCCCATAAGGAAATCAAGATTTACCACTAAATCCGATACCGCTTTTTAGAGAAAGTAATGAGAATTATCAATTGAGGTGCATACCTTCATAATCTTTGATTGGTCTTTATTAAACCTAAAATTTTCTTATTTCTTATTAATTATTATCTACAGAGAAAATGCTAATTAAATTAAAGAGTGCACATTCTCTTAGTAATTAATGTTTAAAAAGTTCGGCATTTTGCCGTTAGATGACTCTGTTCAAAAATGCAGCCGGAGGAAGCAGGCTTGCGTTCGTCTTCCGTGACCGGGTATTTACAGTTGCTGTCCGATGCCGACACACCGCGGGTGGTGGAGGATGTCACCAAACACAGTATGAGCGGTTATTTATTGCTGGTCGAAGGAAAGTGGGTGAGAGTGACAGATCTATAGTTGCCACATTTTTCTTTTTGTGTTATTTCTAAAGTTTTTTTTTAAAAAAGCGCTGTATTGAAACATAATACCTAAGAATTTTGTATACGAGGAAACGATTGCAAAATTGCTAATATATAAAAAAAGTGATCAGTAAGGGATAATAATAATTATTATCATTATTTACGTATTACGTTTGTCCTACAGACTGCCTAAGTAGGTTTTAAATGAGCATATTTGATTTTTTATTAAATTAACTACTAAATCCGTGATGATTTAAAGAAACAAGCAATTGGAATTGTGCAGCTCAAAAAATCATGATTATGACAAAACACAGTAACAAATTCACGCAGATGTTCATTTCTAATTTATACTTCAGCAAATTAAGCGTAATTTATTGTTAGTATATATAGTATTAAATTAGGGTTACCTCCGAGGTGGTATTTGGTAAATTCGAGATGAGATTAGAAAAATGACAATTCTCGTCTCATTTTCGAGACTAGAATCGAGACGAGAAATAAATTTCACGAGTCTGGCAGGCAACTCTAGTTTATCCCAGTCTTAGTTCTCAAATTTTGTTTGGGGCCGCGGTGGCTCAGTGGTAGAGCGTTGATTTCTGGTGCTTGGGGTCCTGGGTTCGATCCCAGCCCCCGCCAAGTGTGTGTGGGTTTTCTCGGGGTTCTCCCGTGTTCTCCCACTTTCTTCATTCCACCATTTCATTCATTATTCATCATCACCGTCTCCTTTAGCCTTACCGGCATAACCGTGGGACGTAAAACTCAAAGATTTCATTTCATTTTTTTTTCAAATTTTGTTTATTGATACATAAATCATAGTATAAAAATCATAAATTGATCAAATGATTGTACTAACACAATGTAGAATATTTATCATTTTTTTTTAAAGATACGCAAGTCGTTAAACCATATACTCCAATGTTAAATATGGTTTGAATGTTATATCACTCCCTTCATGAACCTCTCGTTACGCTGAAGGATTCTGATAACTTCTGGATGAAATTAATACAAGTGAATTTTAAAACTACGGAAGACTCCCAAACCATCTGAGTACAATACTCAAACTTCGAAGTAGTCGGTTACATCTACAACTGGTTGTAATAGAGGAATAGTATCAAAGAAAGAACCTGTTCCTGAGTTCATATTAGATCTATATTTTTATCTATCTATCTATCTATCTATCTATATATATATATATATATATATAGATAGATAGATAGATAGATATAGATAGATAGATAGATAGATAGATACATACATACATACATACATACATACATAGCGCGATACAGCATCGAAAACAAGAGAGCATAGATGAAAGGATAAAAATCTGAGGAAAGATACTATCAATTCGCCAATGCATGTTTTTGGCGGCCATGAGAAATGTGCAGATTACTTCTACACAAGAAAACAATGCCCAAATGAAAAGTGCATTGTTCCTGAGTTGAAAGAATGTGGGCTACTTGAAAAAATTAATAATGTAGTAAGGCAACTGAGTTTACACAGCAGAAGCCTTATTCAAGATGTCGACAGTAACCCAGTAGAGCACTACTACTCTGCAGTGGGAAAGTTCCTTGGAGGGAAACGAATTAATTACTCTACTGGTCGTTCGTATGCTGGTAGATGTGCTGGTGCAGTAGTACGTCATAATACTGGATTTGCCTTAAGCTTCACAAGAAAATGTGTAACAGTAGCCCCAGTGAAATCTCAAAGAAGTGCGAGACCACTAGAAAGAGGAAGATAGAAGCCAGGATTGATTCAGTGGGAAAAAAGTGTCGGAAGTCTCTACTTCATGAAAAGAAACCGGATCATGATGAACATTATGGAGCGCAAGCTCAAAAACCTGATTTGCCTTCTGCAGATTTCGAAAGAGAATACAGGGAATTATTACATAATCCTAGGAAGTCAGATGATGAACGTAAAAGAATAGAGAGGATGACAGTAGCTCAATATGAAAAGTGGCGAATGGCTGGAGCAACGTAGGAAACTTCTTACAGCTTCGTACTTCGGTCGGGTATGTAAGATGTTACCCACAACGAGTCGCAAGTCTTTAGTTACAGAAATTCTCTACTCTAATTTTGACTGTGACGCTATGGCGTATGGAAGAATAAATGAAGAAAGAGCGAAAAAGGATTTAGAAAAAAGGTTGGACGTTAGTATTGCTGAATGTGGACTCTTCATCGAGCTGCAGTACCTTTCCTTGGTGCAACCCCTGATGGCCTTATTGGAGAAAATAGTATCGTCGAAGTCAAGAGCCCTTCAACAGCAGCTTCCTTGACACCCGATGAAGCTACTCGTGCAAAAAAAAATGTACAATGTGGAATGTATCGAAAGATGGCCAAATTTGTGGCATTAAAAAAAGTCATAATCATTATTATCAAATTCAGGGTCAATTGCATATTACCCAAAGAGATTATTGCATCTACGTAATGTGAACCCCTCTCGGGTTGAAAAATGAAACTATTGAGCGAGACAACACATTCTGGAAAGAATACGTGCTTCCTAAGATTGAGCGCTTTTATATGAACTGCCTTCTTCCAGAATTAGTAGATCCTCGCCATAGTAGATCCATGCCAATTAGGGACCCTTCTTACATATTAGAAGCCCAGGAAAGAAAGCAGTTGGCCCGTAAGAGACCATCAGAAACAGAGCCATCAACGTCTCAAGACTTATTTCAAGACGGTGGAAAATCTGTGGTTTGTGAATTGTAAATTTATGTGGCACAGGTAGTAGCTATTCACATTCTTATATGGCATTTTATTAGGATGAGAATTTTATCTCTTTGTGAGGATTTTGTCTAATTTCTCAATTCCCAGGGAATTCTTACATTTTATTTTCTAATTGAGATATAGAGCATCTTATACTTTACATCTTAAAATTCCGCACTTTATGTTGCACAGTAACTTCCATTTGTAAATTTCTTGCAAGAAATCATTAAAAAAAAAGTTCCCTTCTTTTATAAGTAAGGTGTTGACACACGGATAAATATTTACCGCAGGATGTAAAGTATAACCTGCTCTATACAAACGCTAAGTTTATGTTATTTAGCATTTTACAATTACAATTCAGGAGTTGCCAGGAAAACCTCCAAAACTAGGAACTACACAAATGTGCGGAAATGAGAAAAAGCATTTTAGAATTGTGTGGTTTTTGCCTATACAGGACAAAATATTCAGTGTTCTAACATGAAATTTTGATGGCAGAAGCACAAGATACTCTAAATTTACTGTGTAATTTCTGCGGCGATCCGATGTAGTTTCAAAATGGCGGCGATTTTTAAAAATGATCGCCGTATTTTCAGAGGCTTATACATCATGACCTGTGGTGCTTTTTTACAGAATCGCTAGTCTAATTACGTGCGTTTTTTCTTCTTCAGGTTTTGGGTTTTTGCCGGCAATCCCTTAATTGTACATTTGAAAAAAAATCCTGTATAAAGTATGTTTTATTTATATATTGCACTATACAGTATTTTCTCTATTGTTGCAGTTTCTCACAAGTAAACCTTACGTTTGGGTGAATCGAGTTGCTGACTGAGACACATATGAGAAAGTAGTACTAAATGTGGTCAGTATTTCAGTGAAGTTTTAGGTGCGAAGCTCCAGGGGTTTAGGAGATACAGCTACCAGAACATCACATGGAAGTACAGAATAGTCTTCATACAGTTGGAGGTAAAAGCTCTGTAAGACCTCTTGTAACGACAAAAGGTGAATAACAAATATATGGGTACATATTAGGACTAGGGGGAAGTCATATAGTAAGGGTATACCTGACGGTGGCCATCTTGAAATCCGCCATTTTGAATTAAGGTTAAGTTTCTAAAATAGGAATAGGGTCATGTGATACATGATTTAAGGCCCAAATTTAATCAGAGAAACAATGGTGACGTTAATTTTGATTTACGCGCAATTAGTAAAAAGTTACAGGGAAATTAAATATTGTTGCTTCATATGTATTAGTCCTTTACCCCACCTTGTAAAGTTTGTGTTAATGATAATAATTAAATAAAAAAAGCAGGTGGATAAATATTAGGTCTATGGTAAGAGTTGCCTTGATGGCGGCCATGTTCAAATCCGCCATTTTGAATCAGACAAAAGTTTTAAACAAAACGCATAACAGTGACACCTTATTAATAGCAAATTTTACCATAAATCCAACGGTATAACCATTTTTGCTTTATCATTAACCAGCACTTGTTATCGCATAAACAATTTGCTAATTTAAGGAAAAACGACCAAAGTGGAATTGAGTCATAATTGAACTTGGGTCTTTCTTCCAGAAAAGTCCTCAATTAGTACAATCAATATGTAGTTCAGAAAAGAGTGCATGACTTGCACAAATGCTCTGCTCACAGTGAGCACACCTGACAAAGGCAATCGAGTTACACTTGACACATTTGTCGTTAACAATTCCGTCAAAGCAGTAGTCGTAAGGAGCGATCCATTTAATTTTGTGCTGGTTAATGATAAAGCAAAAATGGTTATACCGTTGGAGTTATGGTAAAATTTGCTATTAATAAGGTTATGCATTTTGTTTAAAATTTTTGTCTGATTCAAAATGGCGGATTTGAACATGGCCGTCATCAAGGCAACTCTTACCATAGACCTAATATTTATCCATCTGCTTTTTATTTAATTATTATCATTAACACAAAATTTACAAGGTGCGGTAAAGGACTAATACATATGAAGCAACAATATTTAATTTCCCTGTAACTTTTTACCAATTGCGCGTAAATCAAAATTAACGTCACCATTGTTCTTCTGATTAAATTTGCGCCTTAAATCATGTATCACATAACCCTATTCCTATTTTAAAAACTTAACCTTAATTCAAAATGGCGGATTTCAAGATGGCCGCCGTCAGGTATACCCTTACTATATGACTTCCTCCTAGTCCTAATATGTACCCATATATTTGTTATTCATCTTTTGTCGTTACAAGGGGCCTTACAGAGCTTTTACCTCCAACTGTATGAAGACTATTCTGTACTTCCATGTGATGTTCTGGTAGCTGTATCTCCTAAACCCCTGGAGCTTCGCACCTAAAACTTCACTGAAATACTGACCACATTTAGTACTACTTTCTCATATGTGTCTCAGTCAGCAACTCGATTCACCCAAACGTAAGGTTTACTTGTCAGATACTTCATTTTTTAAAAAATATGTACTGTATTTTTTGAAACCATGTGTTATCACTCAGCATGTACCATGGTATTCAAAAATATGTCGCTTGTCTTATGGACTATGCATAAGAAATGAGATTTTTTGATCACCACTGTACAATGTAGCCATGTATTAGTTATTTCCTTTTGTGTAACTGTATTTATTTGGAACAGAAATGAGTTTTTACGTAATTTATATATTGATTTTCTATAAGTGCTGGGTGGTACGAGCTTTCTTAGATAACGTGGTGAGATTTGACAGTAAAAGCTGCTTGCTTTACAAGTTCGTTTGGTGCATTATTTAGTCTATTTTGTTTGCCTTTTAGCATTAAACATTATATATCACATGTTTTGCTAACGTGTGCAATACCTCAGAATTACTAACAAATTAAATCCGAAATAAGAGTAGATACCAAATTCAATACTGGGATAGGTTATACAAAAAAGCCTTTGGATACTTATGTATAACATGAATTTTTAATGAAAATGATCATTTCATAGATGCGGTATCATTACCAATTATTCGTTCTGTTAATATTGTGATGTGTACAAATAATAGGGAATTTATTGGCTTTTTTTTAACGATGCTGCTCATTTCATTCAGTAAGGTTTATGTGATGATTTCAGTGTCATAAAGATTTTTAGCTGTAGATGTGAATATTTTATTGTGTTACTTTAGATGGTGAATGAAAACTAAGATAACTTTCTTCTGAAAGAAAAAGGAAATAAAGAAAAAGAAGTAGATCCTCCAAACTAATCTTTTGTGAATTGAGAAAATGCATAGCAAAATTGGGCGGGATTCAACCCACCCATCTCCTGATTACCGGTAATCAGAAGGTACGTGGTTCGAAACCCGTTCAAGGCAGAAATGTTTTAAACGAATTTTCTCAATTCACTATCTACATAAGGTTTCTATGGAAGAAAACATAATGTTTTGTGGTTGAAATATTCCAAGTTATGAAGGTAGATATAATGTAGTTGACCACCGTAATCTTGCTTTTATTACTCATATCATGTTGTAAATAATATAATAACAACTGTATACTCTCATTAAATTGGAACTTGCACGAGAAGAAAATACTCAAACTATTTAATGAAATCTAAATCTTTGTAATAATGGAGGACCAACCCTGTAAATCAAATTCATATATAAGTTTATTGTCACGTGAAAAATTGTAAGAAGGAGCACAAGAAGCGATGTTGTAGATTGGTTGCTATTTTTCAAGCTTCAAATTTTGTTACTGAGAAGAACACATACACAAACTACCTTCAGTAATCCGTGTTTTTTTTTAATGTTTTATCTGTAATGGCATAAAAGGAAATATGTAATGATATATATATATATATTTTATTTTTTAAAAATATTGTTTTTCAGGCTGAAATCATATCTTTCAAATGATTTGTCGCTCTGTTGCACGTTCCAGACCTTCAGAGTGGCATAGTTGTCACTTTGTCTTTATCAATCACGCGCTTTCTCGTTTTTTCTGACATTCGCCTTAGTCGTACGATTTAGTTTCGTGATCCATTTACATGGAGGAACAGCTCTATAAAGAGAAGAAAACAAAGGGTGATTTTCAGTTTACTCTTACTATTGATTTGCAAATAATATGTGATTACACAAAACGTGCACATTAGGATAGCCACATGGATCAGGATTTAAAGTAAGGATGCACAGGTTCGAATTTGAGTTACGAAACAAGGAACTGATTTTAATTTCGGAGTCTGGAACGGTTCGATCTTGGTCGCGATCCAGAAATTCAAAGCATATTCAAAAAGTTATTTTAATAACTTGAACGTGTTTATTTTAGTAACATCGCGTTGCGAAGCCCGAATACTACTTCACTTCTACCAACCCTTTGTTGTTATATATAGTCTGGAGGAAATTCATCGAAACAAAAAAATCAGTATGTCAGATCACTGGCACAAATCCCGGGGGCATGTCCCCTCCAATCTTGGAACTGTGGGGGACTGCCTCAATAATCCGATTTGAAATGTGGTTTTTAGGGAGAAATGTGATGATTTGTGTCCGATCGTCACAAAGGAAAGTGAGATGAAACTGATGTCCCCACACAATAAGCCTCAAAATCGCTTTAAAAAACAAACAAACAAACAAAAAAGGTTATGGGAACGGTCAGATGAATGGGTACCCTCCCTCCTGAATGTTAAAGACAGATTTGCGCTGCTGTGTCAATGTTTCTTGAGTGTTTCTTGCTAAATTGCGGGTGCTGAATCGGAATTTGCCTGTTATATTTTACAAATGTACACCTTGAGCATTTTCAGTAATTCAAGATGGCGCTTGTAAAAGTGATGATAAGTTTCTGGAATATTTTATCAATATGGCTACCGAATTATGTTTTTTTTGGGGGGGAGAGATTCCAACAAGAATGTAAAAACGTATATGAAATTGATGAAAAATAAGATATCCAAAATGGAAAATTCAGATTCAGGACCCTCAAGCTAGGTACACTCATGTCTAAAATGATTGTCGCATATCTATAACTGTCTTCTTGTAAGAATAAAATTTGATAATGATTTTGGAGGCTACTTTTAATACTGATGCTATGTGTATAAGGGAAATGTATATTTGTGGTAAATTTCATAGGAAAAGAATTACAAATACGATAATTAGAATGAGTAAAACAAAATGTTGCTAAATGGACAAGAAAGTTTTATTTTTGTTTTATTGTTTTTTTTTTTTTTTGACATGTCTTTGCCGATTATGTACATACTAACATTATAAGAAATACCGGGCGAATTCGTTATCATACTATATTCCTTCAACAATCAACAACAAATTTATAGATATGTGACAATATTTTGGACATGAGTGTACATACTTAGGTATAGTGTAATTTTGGGTTAGGTCTTGACGTTTTTTCCTGACACAACAGCTTAGTAGAACAGGCTTTCCGTGACGATTTGCAAGCATCAGAATCCCGGCCGTTTGCGCTTATAGGTCTCCTGATCCGAGGCTATACAGAGACGAGACCTACAGTTTGAAGTGGAACCGAACCACTACTTGGGTATTCATCCGAAGCGTTGGACTTCCAGCAGGGTTTAAACCTGCGACCACACACGTCGAAAGGAGGCGAGAGTTTCCGGACTCAATCCGTGGATATAACGTCGAGGTAATGATCAAATATAGTGCTGAGACGCTGTTTATTTTCTCGCGCGGCTTGCGCTTGGAAGTCCTTGGTTTGATCTTACAGAGTAGCTCGTTGTGAGAATCATAGAGCCTGGTTTTAGTTACATTTCGTTAGTACAAGTGAAGAAAAAAATATTAAAATACTAAGTACTTATTTTTCACTGAGTATAGCGAAATAGTCGACTTGCAGAGCATTTGTGTTTTTCGTTCTTACGATAACTGCCGAACACGAGAACCGATTCGAATTAAACTTTCACACATTGCTTATTACGGTTCAAAGTCTAAGTCAAGTTTGTTGGGGAAGAGAATCGTACAAGGGTAGGAGGTGAAAACGCCTCTAGAAGTGCAAACATGTAGAAAAATGAAGGTAACTCATATTAAAAATGAATTTAATGACTATTTTCTGTTATAAGAGCTTCATAAATGTGGAAACATACTATATATATGGCTTCCGAAAATGGATTCCAGAACTATATATGGTTTCGGAAAAGAAATAATCACCTCTTTCAATTGCTGTTCAATCTCAAACGAGAAGCAGCATTTGTTGAAAGAAAAATAGTTGCACCAACATGAACGAGAAAAAAAATTCTGGCGACGAGAATGAATTCAATCTTAAAATATGTAGAAATAATACGGATCGCCATTCTTTTGAGTTAGCAGCGAGGCTATATGAGACGTGGACCTACTGATTAACGTGGAATCCGAACCACATGAGCTCCCACCGGGAATCGAACCCGAGTCTCACACGCCAAATGCGCGTATGCTAACTTCTTAGCCACGAAGGAGCTCTCGCTACTCTTTTGTACATGAGTGAAAAACAAGGATAAATGCACGTAGTTTATTCTTTGGTTTGGATGTGACGTACTGAACATAAGAAATATGAAATACTGACGCGGAACTCTTTGAAATTGACGATTTATTACTTTTGTTTTCCACAAGCTGTCAACAAATTGGTCAGTGAGGCATATAATTGACATGCGACATTTCTTTTCAAATGTAATGTAATGTGTTTTTACATGCCTGAAGATTATGAGATAAATTTATTGCAAAATCCATAAATGAGATATTGGATTTCAAAATTATTATTATTTTCATTTTCTAACATGAAATTGGCAAAACGAAACAAATACGTATTCTGTTCTGTGTTCAAATCGAAAGCAGGAAAAAATGCATGCCATCTTTCCAAAGCGAGTCCAAGTAAGTTTTTTTTTCCGCATCGCAGTGTAAGAAGCTTCCTGGTCACCCACGTCCTTCTCTCTCTTTTGAGGGTCATGGCTCACCCCCGAAACAAAGGTTAGCAGATACTCCTCCTGTAAGGGCACCCCTGCTGCGTTCAAGAAGGGGCGGGGAGAAGCAGCCAAGACATATTCCATATACCTGGAGCTTCTACCTTCCGCCACAAGGCGCTGTTTGACAGTTCCAAAAGAACAAGAAAGCTAGAATGTAGAAGCTGAATCATCCTCCAGTCCACTCTTAAGTGTAAGAAATCAACAGATACAGAGAAAGATACCATTAGAATTGAACAAACAAAGAATGGAAGACTTCTAAAGCAAGGTATTTGTTCTGTATGCGGTGTTACTAAAACTCAATTCGTTAAAGAGAATGATTGACTATATGATGGTAAAGGTGTTAGAGAAGACATTATAGAAGAAATTCACAAACCATCTAGAAAAATCTTTGACAGATTAAGTGTGGTTATAAAAGGTGTCGACGATCTTTGGCAAGCTGATCTTCTTGAAATGGATAGTGGAGTATTAAAAGGTGTTTCCAAATTAAATAAAGGTTATAAGCATCTGCTAACGATTATAGATGTGTTTTCGAAATATGCGTTTGCTGTTCCTGTTAAAGATAAGAGTGGTAAAAATGTTACAGAAGCATTCGAATCCATATTAAGAACGAGAAAACCTAGTAACTTACAAACTGATCAAGGTAAAGAGTTTTACAATAAAGAGTTTAAGAAGTTGATGGAGGAAAATAAGATTAATCATTACTCAACCTATAGTGGTAAGAAAGCTTCTCTGTTGAGAGATTTAATAGAACACTTAATCAAAACATGTGGAAAAGGTTCACAACACACTGGGAATTATAAATGGATAGAGATATTACCAACATTGGTTAGTGAGTATAATAATAGAGTACATCGAACAATTGGTTTAAAGCCTATAGAAGTTAATAAGAAGAATGAGCGAACAATATAGGAGAAAGTGTATAAGAAAGAATATAAGCGTGTTAAACCCAAATACAAATTAGGCCATCATGTTCCTATAAGTAAGTCGAAAGTGTTATCTGAAAAAGGATATACACCTAATTGGTCAACAGAAGTATTTGTTATTAGTGAAGTTATTCCATCTAATCCGCCTACATATAGAATTAAAGATTTAGAAGAAGAGGATGTACAAGGTAGATTTTATGAACCAGTACTATTAAAGACGAAACATAAAGATGAATACTTGGTGGAAAAGGTGTTAAGAAAGAAAGATGATAAAGCATATGTTAAATGGCTAGGTTTTGATGATTCGCATAATAACTGGATAGATAAAAGTAATGTTGTAATGTAAATATAAATGTTGTCTTTTATGGAATAATAACCATAGAAGGCTCGAACAGATTAAAGGTAATTAATAATTAAGGTTACGACTTTTGTGATATAATAGTCATAAAAGGTATTTAGTTAAGCATTAAACAAACAAACATCGAATGCTAAATTCAATATACTACCTAAATCAGAATTATTATGATATTTTCTTATTATAACTCTCCAATCCACAAAATTTCTAAATAAATATATAAACTCTACAGAGAGGTCTTGATAAATTGAAATGTTGTCCCAATAAACGCGGTCTTTGAACTTTGCAATTAATTCTTCTGTTAAATTTTGAAATATTGAAATCATTGCCCAATCTACTTTGTCAGCATAATCTCTTATAATGTTTTCTGATAATTGCTGAGTCCTACATAAGCTCCACCAATCAACTCTATCTGCATGTTTTCGTATAAAGGCTTCAGAGTGTTTGCTTCCATAAGATATAGCAACAAAATCAACTTTTTCTATGGTGATGTTTCGGTTTGAATTTTGAATGGTTTTCACCAAGTTATTCATAAAATAGTTTGCAGCAGGAGCTTTTCGCGGCAGTCCCTTTCCCCAAATAAACTTTTGTATCAACCATATATTTGGTTGTATTGTCACACATAACAACGATTTTAATACCATACTTGTTGGGCTTTGAAGAAATGTACATTCGAAAAGGGCATTTACCTCGAAATCCAACAAGTTGCTCATCAATGGTCAAGTATGATCAAGCCTTGTAATTATCTCGGCATCTTTGCAAAAACATATTCCAAATATCAGACATGGCGGCCAGTCTATCTTCTTTTTTCCTTACTTCTCTCGATTCTTTATTATCAAATCTGAGACAGTATATCAAGAACTGAAATCTCCTTTCCGACATGGTTGCCTTGTAGCGATCTCCACATAGGGTCGTATCAAACATCTTTTCAGTGCGCAGATGATTGTCTTTCAGGGCAGCAGATAAAATTAATATCCCCAACAGTGCTCGAAGCTGTTCCATACAAACATGCCTCGCGAGTCCTTCAGGTCTTTTATACTTCTTCCGTTGTTACTCAATTTCTTCATTGGTGTGATGGAGAATAGTCGCAAGAATTTCGTCACAAAAAAAGAGTTCAAAACATTCAAGAGAAGATATGCCTTGACGGAAATTGTTTGATGCTGTGGGTCCTGGCCGTATATGAATAACATTCTTGGACGGTGTCTTCTCCTTGTTCTTTACACATGACGTGTTCCAAACAAACCCATTCTTGCCTTTCAATGTTTCTTCTTCTACTTTGATAACATTTCCAACAGATCTTCCCTCAACATATTTGGAATATTCGTCTTTGTTTCTTTTACCATCGTTAAAACCATGGTCTTTTTCCTTTTTAGGAAGCTGAGTTGGAGCAGTAGTAATTTCAATGTTCTTCACTACTTCTACACAATATAAGTCGTTTTCTTCCGGTATGTATTCGGGGTCAGCACCACTATCGTAACAGCTTTCATCAGAATCCGAATGGACTTCAACTTCTAAATTATCTTCTTCCAAATCTTCGGAAATTGTATCTTCCTCTTCGAGAGCAGCCAATATTGCATCTTCATTGTCCAAAACATTTGTGATTATTCTCGTCCTTGAAGTGTCTGCATCACCCAGTAAACGATCGAAAGTGAACCAAAGCATTCAACAAAACACCCATTAAAGGTAGCAACGCGTCAGATCTACATGTACGTAAAAGGCGGTTAAATGTAGCGACACGTCAAAGTGACGTGTAGGTTTTAGAAAAAGAAAGTTGCCCAAAACAAAGGACGCGGAGACCACTTACACCCGACGCCAACTAGTCGGCAACTAACACAAGTAAGCACTGCTGGCGTGCGGAGGTCTGGAAGCGAGGGGAGGGGAAAGGAGAGGCTATTATTTTCTACCTATACGCAAATTTTACGTACGCTACCTTTCCTTTAATAAATTGTCAGTACAACTTTATAGTAAAAACAATGTTATACACAAGATGTTCGGTTTATATCCGACTAATTTGGCTGTTACTTATGTAATTGAACCAGGACCATGGAGTTCACGTCGTTGTTAATCTTAGTTTGCAGGTGTCCGAATATCTAGTTCATACTAGAAGAATGCCTTCACAAGCTACTAACTACTATTGATAGTACCTCATACATCCTTTACAGTAAAAGTTTGGTTCAACTGAATAGAGAAACTGATGGAAAATAGTTTAACGGAAGAAAAGACTTGTTAAATCTATTTTGCTGGGGAACACAGATGTAGTCGAAACATAATCGTTCTTCAAAATGTTTCTTTGAAGGTATCGATCAAGATATCGCCTGAGGCGCTTTAAAATTTGTCTATTGCCAAGTGAGGAGAATATAACATTCAAATGCAACATATCCCAGTGATTGAAGCTGGGGTATTCCACCTTAAACCATAGTTTTCATTGCTTAATTTCCCACGTTAGTCAAACAGTTGTAGCGGAACGGCTATTTATCTCGTAAGTATTCTAAAAATAGTCGAAAAAAACCTTAACAACTCAAACGTATGTAAAGTAAAAAGAGCCTGGATATTTATCGTTCAAAGAGTAAATATCAATCACTAATTCTTATTCTGTGTAAGACTATTCCAAGATTGTACAGTCAAAACTGTTCTTACACAATATTCACTTTTACGCACAATATTTCCTTTTACGTTCTACTTTGCTTACTCTCTGGTCTCATTCCTACATTCCTTATAACGTCTAGCATTATTCTGCTTTCAAATTCTTTCATTTAACGTTTGCCAGCATTCAGCAATCTTTTTAATTTCACTTATGTTTTCGTATACATGCCAGTACAGTCAATAACTTCGTGGACTGGTACACAGAATATAGGCAACCAGTAGAACCTCAGGAAGCTGTGCTTCATGTAAACTTCCACACACAGAGACGATAACAAAGATCGACACTGACTTCAAAATAGTTCCAGCATCATTTCCTATTTTAACCCGCCTTCTCTTAGTTATTTGCGTTTTAGTTGATGAAGATTACTAGGTGGCTGTTTTCTCTTTATAGTTAAGTGCAAGTAGACCAAAAAGGGGAAAACCCTGAAATTCAAAAGAAAAGCTGAAACCTTTTTAAAACGATCATGGTACTCTATTCTGTAACTCAGAAAAAATCCCACGTCCGCTATGGTCACTATGACTGTCATATTGGACAGCCTATTTCCAATGCCAAAACTTTTTGTGGAGATCTTGCATTCAATTTAACTGACTATAATACTTGTTGTAAACACAGGAGAGATCTGAACAATACCTCGTTAAAAAGATATTTAATTCGTTGTTCTTATTGTATGAAAATTAAAGAAATTAACATTTTCCCGAAAGGAAAAAAAGAGTGAAATTCTACAAAATTTCTCAGAACAGAAGTGACAATTTTTTTATCTTTATTACAAAATTGTATGGAGAAGAAACATAAAATAAGTATAAAGTTATTGGTTACACCCTAATGTTAATATCGTCTAATATCTGGGATTTTGAAGATTCGTATAATGCTTTAAATTCCCTCTTGATCCATATTGTAAGATTTTCACCTCTGCATCCACAATTATTGAGTGAAGTTGTCAGCGGGGAGGAATTTGCAGAGGCTTTAATAAAATCTACAAAGCTATATACAGTCTTCTTTGAAGGAAGGCGGAAGAGGAAATTAGCATGTGTCCGCAAGCATTGGTTAATTCTTCTTTAGTCAGAAAGTCTATCTAATTCCGAGGTTGAGGCTTTCCTAGTGATTGTAATACTGATTAAATTTTTAAATAGCGCATACTTATTCATCCACTTAGTCATCATCATCCTATGGAAGGCAATGGCAAACCACAATGGGTTTGCTTTGCTCTAGGACCTTCGGGTCAAAGATTTCCATTCAGGCACAACACTGTATCATCATTATCATCAATTCAGCTAATAATCCTGTAAAATTAGAATCTATTTTACTAAAACAAGAACTCCCGAAGTTTGTAAAATAAAGCTGCTCCATAGCTTGACGAAGTGATAAGTTTCGTTGCGGAATTGTTAATGACCCGACAATTAAACAGGCTTTGATGAAGACTTTGAAAAGTACTGGTAGTCTCACATTGGGACGAGGAATTTTGCTTTAACTATTATTACATGGGTTCATTGCATGACTGCATATTCAAGAATAGTGGAATCTGTGGAGAAATCCACTGATGTTTTCACCGCCTCCTCCGAACAACCTGTTGACTTGCGAGAGTCTCGTCAAACTCATGACGCCGAAGATGTCTCAGTTTCATCAACTAGTTCCGAGAACACAAACCATTCGAAGGATCATTCCAATTTACATCAATATCTACTGATTTGCTAGCTGATGAAAATGTAAATTGAATAAAGCATTATCAGAAGTTCGACTTCCTGTGATGATGAAGATTGAAGGAAAGTAATTCAGTGAAGTTCATCTGAAACGCAAGTCAAATGTGAAGTCTTTGGGCAGCTTAACAAGATCAGTAACTGTATGTAGTGAAGCAATCTGTGTAAATCCATACTAGCTTCTGCACTGTATGGTATGCACAGTTAAATCTGAAGAACATTTGTCTGAGATCTTCAAATATGAACTATCTGCGTATTCTCCCTCCTTATTTGATGCAGGAGGTCTAATGACGAAAGGTACAAAATCATCGACAATATCCCCTTTGTCATGGACTTCGACCCAGAAAACAACAAATAGTGCCGCTAAGCATAGTATATCCCACATAGTTCATGGTATACATCTCTTGCATCGTGTTGAACGGCACAGTACAGCCACGCGCAAAGAAATATGTCAACAATATACTGCATACGTTGTTACACACTACAATCGAAGGTATAAGGACAAAAGATGAGGAGCGTCTGCGACATGCAGGAAAGACATAGAATTAGAAGATAATATTACTGTTACGGTAGGACTAACTGGATTTCTCCTAAATCACAGCAACAAAATGAGATTCAGCCATCTTTGGAGTAGCATCACCAGAAATCAGGATGTAAGGTACGCCAGGTCAAGACAGATGTTGATATGCTTTTTGCAACCACGGCTATTACAGAGGCCATGAAAGGCCTTAGAATTATTTTGATTGGAGAAGACAAAGATTTATTAGTTATTCTAATTGCTCGTGCTCCACAGATACATCTTTGCAAATGATGATGCCAGGAACGAAGACTTGCTCAGACAAGATTCACCATATTGGAACTATTCAAGATGATATAGGTTATATGGAAGAATTCCTTCTAATTGTACACGGTTTCACAGGATGCAATTTAGTTTTGTCCATTTTTCGAAAACATAAAATCCCTGCTTACTAAATGTTAGAGTAATAAGGAAAGTAGAGAGAAGCTAAGTATTTTCAAATAATTCTCGAATGTCAGCTTAAGCTGGTGAATCTTTCTTTCTGTCACTGTATGGGTCAAAATATATCGGAAACTTGGACATCACAATCTATATGAGAAGACAATAGCCAAACAGCCTGTAAATTTGTAGCTCTACTTAGCTGAACTTCCTGCTACAACAAAAGCAGCTCGTGAGCATTCGCTCCGAGTCTTTTATCAAGTGCAGCAATTGCGTGGTGTTAACATGGACACTTCACGCTTCTGTTTCAAGATAGTCAATAGTTGTCTACGTCCCGCTGCTCCAGAAGATTTACTACACCTTGTCCCTTTGTCCATGCGCTGACAACTGTGAAAGAAGTTCTGAGTATCGGAGAGGTATGTTAAAATGCTCAGTCATGTATATGTACTACGTATGGCATGGATGTACCAACAGGCTCATAGAAGATGAGGTGGAAGTAGATAGTGATTTACAATTTCCCGAAAAGGGTATCAAGGTAGAGACATGCCAGGATGTCGAACATTCTCGTCAGGAATAGTTTCAAGTATAGGTACGTTATCTAAGTTTGAAACCACTACATAATAAAGATTTATATTTTAGGCCTTTTCCTAGTTCAAATATTACAAATTTTTATTTCAAACATGACTTTTAAAAAAATGCATGCATGTCAAACTCCTCCAATTAATCTCGCTTGCTAAGAATAGAACATTTTTTCAAAAGTCCGTCCTATTTTGAGATTCCCCCCTTTTCCTTCCCAAAATAGTCAACACCAGTGTTTGTAAGAGATGTTGAAGCCTTTTTAGATGCCTATCCATTGATAACTTCACTCAAAACTTGTGGATGAACAGGTGAAAATTTTACAATATTTGGACAAGAGGGAATTTTATACATTACGACATTACGTGAAGCTAAGTTTAAAATCCCATCCTTAGAAGGTGTTAATATTGTGCATTGTTAACGTTTTACTAAGAAATGTTAAGCCATCAATGTGCACACATTTTTGTCTCCTCTCCCTATAATATTGTAATAAGGATAAAAAACAAATTTTTCACTTCTATTCTGATAAAGTTTGTGGAATTTCTCTTTTTTCAACTAGAGAAAGTGAATATTTCCTCAATTTTCATACAATAAGAACAACTAGTTCAATATCTTTTCGGTGAAGTGTAGTTTATATCTCTGCTGTGTTTACAGCCTGTATTATAGTCAGTTACAGTGAATGCTTTGATTTCCAATAAAACTTTTGGCGTTGGAAATAGGCTAATCAATATGGCGGCCATAGTGACCAAACCCGACGCAAGATTTTTCGTGACTTACTCTGAGTTACACAATAGAGTATCATGATCATTTTAGAAATGGTTTCGGCTTGTTTTGTCTGACAGTCCGGGTTCGAACCTAATTACACTCAACTATTAGTTGTGGATCGGGACGGGAAACATCATGTCTTATCTTGTTATTATCCGGTTCAGGAACGTTTAATCAGTGTAGGCACTTCTGATCGATGGTCTTGTGTCAGAATGCTGCTGGGTGATACGAGACATATTCAAGTCATTCCTCAGAATTTTGTGACACTTATCATGGCTGATCAGTACTGTTGCTGCGATGTCATCTACAGACTGGAAACAGTTAGCACGCACAACAATTATAACCTCTTCGATCTTGCAATCTGTTCGTACTGTTATTGGTTAGCCAGTACGTTCATCATAATCTAAACTGCTTCCCCTCTCTGTAAACCATTGTTGCCACTTTTACACTGTATTGCGGTCAAAAGCGTTGTCAATCTACACTTGTCTATGTCATATACCGATTGGGAACGGTTAGCGTGCAACCCAAATGCAACGTCTTCGATCTTGCATTCTGTTCATACTGTTGTTGGTCGCCCAGTGCGTTCATAATCCTTTAAACTGTTTCTCCTCTCTGTAAACCGTTGCTGTCACTTTAACACTGCACTGCAGCCCAGAGCGTTGTCACTGTACACTTGTCTATGTCATCTACCGACTGGGATCGGTTAGCGCGCACAACAAATGCAATCTCTTCAATGTTGCACTCTGTTCGAACTGGCGTTGTTCGGGCAGCACGTTTGTCATCCTGTAAACTGTTTCTCTTCTTTGTAAACTGTTGTTGCCACTTTAATACTACACTGCAGCCCACAGTGTTGTCACTCTACACTTGCTTTATTATCTGCAACGTTCCCGCAGCGGGTTTGCCTAGTTTTTGATAGAACTTGATGTTTGTTTGTAGCTCAAATTGCGACATTCTCCACGTCCGTCGCGGAGCAATCAACTCTTCTCACAGCAGAAAGAGTACGTCTGTTTACACTGTATGCACAGACCTGCTTCTTTATGGGTCGAGAGAAGGAATTCCACTCCTTCCTCCAGAATATCACGTATTAGCAGTAGTATACGACTAGCGCCAAACTTCGTCCAGTCCACGAACTAACTGATTGTAGTAGTATATAACTTATTAATATGCTCATTTTTATTTTCTGTTTCCTACAGTCCATTGTATCTACCGATCGATGAACTTGCAATCCTTTGAGTTTTTTTTTTTTTTTTTGCTTCATATGGCCTGCAGTCTCTTAAGTTTATGAATATCCTTACGAATTTCTATCCAACAGTTTCTATTAGCTACTGATTAAAGGAAATTAGGGAGAGAATGCAGGGTGTGACAGTTAATTGTTTTCAAGCTTTCCCTAATTTCACCTGAGTTGCAGATTTTATTTTGGTTCCTTAGAACTTTTGAAATCAGGGTTAAACTGTAACTTCAAAACATGCTTACCATTCAAAACCCAAACTCTATTTCTTACTAATAGCTCATTGTATAAGATATTTATTATCATTAATTATGTTTAAACACAATACCTATGCACAAACGTAAAATTCTTCTTCACAGATTCTATATATCGTTTGTATTGTGTTAAACTCCCGTCAAAGTTGATCTTTATATTCAATATACATAAATCTCTAGTTTAGAATATTTTTTCGAAATTAATTTATTTCTTTTTTTTTTAAAAAAAATCATTTTCCTTTGACATAAGAGTACATTTTCGTGTCTTCAAAATATCCTACAAATTTAAACTTTATTCTCTGCCTTTCATTACACTGATTGGGTGCTCTTTTAATTCACATACGTGATGACCCAGTATTTTAGCCAAACAGTGCTCTGGAATTACTTTTCATATCACATTTAGCCAATAGGGGTAGGGGTGGCTCAGTGGTGGAGCGTATACCTCCGATCTATGGTTGTAGGGTCAATGGTTTCCATCCAAGCTTGGTACAACTAAGCTTCGTTGTGGATAAACATCATGTGAATGTTTTGTCTGGGATATTCAAGTTTTCTCCCATTTTATTTATTCCACTATTTCGTTCCTTTCGTCACCAAATTTTTCGTTAGCATTGAAACATAATTGAGGGACAGTAACCTAGAAAGAAACGTTGAGTATCTAGTGTAATAATATCACAATCTTCCCCCATCAAACTTAGTCAATCTGGTATAACATAACTCCTGTCGATAATCACTACTGTTTATGTTTATCAATATCCTCTATCACTTAATTTAACACCTAAGCACCTCTGCTCTTCCTAATTTGTTTTCTTCTGTGTGTAAATGGCACGGTCAGTTTTCTGTGAGCTTTCATTGTGGAAAAACAAAGTTTTAAGGGGGAAAGACTTCACCGCGTATGCATGCGTTTCTATTTTTTATTACTAAACTATACTCATGTTAGTTACATCTGTGATCAGAATGCGGTATGAGGAAGAGCAGAGACAGGTTTTAGGATTATTTAACTCAGTAAGCGAAAATGAAATTAAAGGTAAAGTGATAGCTGAATCACCAATACCATCGTTTACTATTTCAGATCATGACCGTGATGCGTATTCCGTGTGTAGTGATGTGGATGAAACTACAAATATATTAGTTTTCCAAATATGTTTTCTTTGAAATGTTTCATATACTATCATCTGGTATAATATCCTTTTGCATACATAGTTTGAAGTAAGAATAAAGACAACGTATTGAAAACTACATTAGAGGTTACGAGAAGAATAAATTTCTAAAGTGTGAGCAATTCCTGTCACAGCGTGTGCTTGGTTTTTAAAAAATGTAGCAATATCAGCACAGTATTTTTTAGCATATCAGCACATTCCCAAAAGATTTTTTGGCGCTCGCACAACAACAATTATTATACTTTTTTGATCTTTTAAACAAATACATACATAGGTTACACTGTAGTAAAAATTACTAAATGGGATACCTTTAAAATAGATATTATGGACAGTTGTTTTCAGAGTAAGGGAATCCCTACACTGAGAGTGGTTACGGCAAAAAAAAAAAAGGCGCGTGTGCTCATGTGTTGAATCAGGTTTTACCACCGTCAATCCTAGTCAATAACATATCATATATTTCGGTTAATTCCTCTACTGCCAATATCAATCAGTTCTTACATTTAAACAATTTCAGTAAATACGTTACCACCTCTCCAACAAACTAGTCAAAATTCTCTACTATAAATTTCAACCAAAACTACTGCATCCTTTACTATCAAAATCAATTAATATTGCTGATCATTTTCAAGTTTAAGGAGAAGTATGTACAATAAGCTGTAACGAATATTTTGCATTTATTCAATTTAAAGAGATGTCACATTTCTATTGGTTTCTTTAAAACCATGATACGATTATACAATTAAGTTCTTGTTCGCAGAACTTCAATATTGTATATGACATATTTTAATGAGCTATTACAAAAGTTACTATTAAATACTTACTTACTTCTCTAGACAATGTGATGCAGTCAATACCCACTGGTCACTGATAAGACTTGCGCTACAAAGTGGACCATCTCCATCTCCTTGAAGATACCGAAGACTAACCATAAAGGGAAATTGACCTCGCACGGCAAGTAGTCCTCCAGAAATGATATGACCAACATATCCTCTTACAATTTTATTGACAGCTTAAACAATAGTAGAAAAACAATATAGTTACATTTTAATCTTCATATATATGTTCCTTAATACTATGTTCCCACGACGGATCACAGAATAAAAAACAGAGTAGACCAATCTCAAGTGAAATACTTTACTGTTATCACTAATTGTATGTTTATTATAATTTGCATATTAACGGAATTGTTTCAGATACCTACACTACAGTCGTTCATGAGGTACAGTTATAGGACAACAATGTAACACAAATCCATTTTCTGGAACTTGTATTTACCTAATTATTTGTATATACAATACACTCAGCTCTTAACTCCTAAAGGCTATAGAACTTCAAACTAACTCTGTATTGAACAAATTTATTGTATTGAACGTCTTTATATTTAGATTACTTGTTACTATTTAGTTATTTTGACCAATGAATCAAATAATAAGTCTTCGTCTTGTCCTTGTTCTGAAACAATATTCCATTTTTTCTGAATTTGAAAGCGTTGTTAATAATTTCCAAATAATCTGGCAGAAAATCTCTTAAATCATTGTCAGGAAGAAGCAGTAATAAAATACCAGTGTTTTTAGTTGGACATACTATATCCTTCGTATTCGCGGAAGGCAATTTGCAATTCAGTTTTCCCTTACTGCGTACCTTACAAGAACAGGAAACAACTGTTAAGTCACTTCTTAGGAAAGATTGTTTGAATGTTGAAAGTTTCCGAGGATTCACTGTTCAAAACGGTCGGGGGATTGCGGTAAAACAAACAATAAATAATGCAAAAGCTTATTGGGAAAACATTCTGTGTCGTTCGCGGTTGATAAACATTTACTATAACTGATTCTAGGCTCGAGCCTCGGACATCAGCAGAGGCAATGCCGAGGGGGGTAAAATGAAACAAGTGCAAAGATATTTACAAACTGGAACGAAATTTGCGACTCTCGAAAAGTATCTCCTTCATCGAAAATGGGTACTGGGAAAATTTAAATATGAATAGGGAAATTACGTTCAAAGAAACTTTGAATAAATACTATACGAGATGTGGAAATTAAATAACAAGACTGCCCACCTCCTGTCTCGCAGTAGCGTGGGGGCAGGTAGGTAATGGTGTGTTGTTGATCTTGAACCTTCATGAGCAGCCACTGTTTATTTCATGATTCTGAAAGCTTTTGTTTCCTTTGCAGGCTTGCATGAGGACGACAGTGTTCTGTTGTGACGGAAACATGGTGAACAGTAAAGTTGAGCAGCACATTCACATCAAATGTCTGGTGAAATTTAACAAAACACCGATGCGATGTTGTGCAATGTTAAAAGAGGTGTATGACGATAATGCTGTGTCACGTGCGCGTGTTTTCGAATAAAACAAACGATTTTCAGAATGTAGGGAGGGGGTTGAAGATGGTGAACGACCCGGCAGCCCTTTGAGTTCAAGAACGGACGAAATTGTTCCAAAAATGTCATGCAAATGTTCCCCCAGATTATTATTTTTTGAAATCATTTTGTGTGTTATTTTCTTAGAGCATTCTTTCTATCGCTATGTTAATGTTTTCGAATTCCCACGAAGATCTCGACCTAAGGTCCCCCACTGTATACCTTCACGTAGCCTAAAATTTTGTCTTCATTTTTGGTTATAGTGGGGGACCGAAGGTACCCCATGAATGTTAATTATCTTTATGAAGACTTATTAAATTGCTGATAAAAGCAATTATCTACATCACGAAGTACCCTGATTGGAGTCAGTTTCAAAGTTCCCATCGAAAAGTTTTCATAAAGGTCTTTTGCAAGGAATTAGCTCTTTCACATGTTATTTACCGCTGTCAAGTCACTCCAAATTTATTAAGTTAAGGTTTTATATTTTTTATTACAAGTTTACTTTTAAGTTATGCAAATATTGCAATAACTTTTTAAGAAAAATTCTTGACGTTTCCATGTAATTAGTAGAAACTGCATGAACGCGCTTGTTGTATAATCGGGGAGTACAAGATTCGGATTCCAGTATCGGCCATCATTGCTGAGACTTACCTTTTGGCATTTATTGTGTGAGACTGAAGACAAAAATAATATTTCATTAGAATTAGCAGTATATCTTTATGCCTACAGAGATAACTAAACAGCTTTGACTGATTGTACCAGCACGACAGAGATATACGAACCGGTAGATAGATATATAAACCAAACCACATGGCACAACAGCCTTAAAGGCCTGCCACGCGGCTTTTTTTGGGTGGCACGTGGGCAGCGTACCGCTATTCCTAGTTGCTTTATGAGTACCAGCTCGGCCACAGCGTTGCCCCAGTTACTCATTTCTGGAGGTTTCTTCTATTCACTCGCCGGGAAACAAACCCAGGTTGCTTGAAACCAGTCGGTCGCTCTACCGATTTCACTACAGGCTAGCTCAGATAGATATATATAGAGAAGTATGTATGTAGGGATAGGCAAAAGATATATATTAAGAGAGAGAAATGCCTTTCCTGAGGTTTTTATAATGTATTTTATTGAAACACTTTTAACATGTGTATCTTATGATGAAACTAAAACCAAAAACACAGAAGGAAGTGAAACGAGGAAGGTGTTTCAAGTGTGACAGAAAGCAGGATACAAAGAAAAAGGTTAAATGCGAAATCTCTAAGTGACGAATTTGTGAGAAGCACAGAAAGACTCTAAGAGTTGTGAAGTGTAACAACTGTGCATAAAGTCTGAATGAAAAAGGGATAAATTGCGAAAAAAGTATGTAGTGTAACAAACAGTATAGATAGGAACACAAAAAAAAAATGTTACTAAAACTTTGTTATAAGAGTAATGTTTGGAGTTGCATATATATATTACCAGTATGTTATCAAGGCAAAATAGACATATAAGTACTGTAACAGGAGTTGCATAAAGAAAAAAGGAATAAGAACAAAAATTAATATAATTTATAATGGGGTCACTTAGGTCCCCCCACTTCAGCATTTATGGCATGATTTTTAGCTTGGCTGTGCGAGGGTTAATGAACTTGTGAGGAAATACAGACGTCTGTGCTTTCGGATGCTCGCAGACATAACGAATATTAACAAAGAAAAATAAATTTTGCGTGACAATTTAAACCTGACAAGAGTTTGTGCAAAATTTCTCCCGAAAAACCTCTCTCAGGAACAAAATGACATTCGAAAGATCATTTTCTCTTACTTCATGGAACGACTGAAAGCAGAACCAGACTTGCTAACATGTGTCATCACATGTGATGAAACTTGGATTTGCAAGTATGGCCCCGAGACTAAGCGTAAATCCATGCATTGGAAGACTCCCACATCGCCAAGAATGAAAAAAAGCACGAATGGGCAAGTCGAAAGTGAAGGCAATGGTTATCTTTTTTTTCGATATCAGGGGTATCATCATGACTGAATTGGTGCCTCAGCGTCAAACGGCGAATCAGACCTACTACAAAGAAGTCCTAATCAAACTGAGGGAAATAATAAGGTAGAAGAGATTGGATTTCTGGAACAACGATACATGATCCTCCACCAAGAGAATGCGTCTCCATATAATGTCCTTTCTCCGAAGCAGTTTTTAGCAGCCAAGCGCATTTCTCCATATTCCCCAGACCATTATACGTATTCCCCAGGACTGGCTCCCGGTTACTTTTATCTATTCCCAAAATTGAAATTTGCATTGAAGGGAACGCATTTTCAGTCTGTGGAAGAGATGAAACGAAAAACGGCTGAGTTGCTGAACAGTGTTACACCTGATGACCTGAAGCATTGCTTTGAACAATGGAAGGCACGTTTGCAACGGTGTATAGATACGGGAGTATACTGAAGGGGATAACAGTCAATTGTAACTTGCTTTACAATACATCACATTTATGACGCCAGTCTCGTTATTTAATTGCCGCACCTCGTATAAATTATTCGAAATAATTTCCGATGGTCAAAAAATGCACCATTTGACGCATAAAAGCAGTTTGGTAGAGAAATCAGTGTACAACATTGATCACCTACAAATAGAATTTCGACATGAAACAAGCATTCGGACGTGCGGAGTGTCCCCACAAACTCCACAGCATATGGTACATGTTTTTACCTTGTCACCCACTACGTTTCTGTCAACAAATTTGCAGACATTCCTACGGCAACATGTCGAGCTGAACATCAAGAAGAGAAGTAATTAATTACTACAGATATCTCCCAATATTAATATGAAAGTGTTAATAAAACTGTCCTTATTCACATTTCCATTCTCATTAGACAAGTCGTTGCAATTATATCAGAATGTAGTATCGAAACAGTTATTTTAAAGTTTTTATAGTAAAATAAATGTTTTTCAGTGCCAAGATGGGAAGATGAGTATTTAACTTCTAATATTTATGTTCAATTATACAGTTGTACGCTTTTGTTTCTGATGTATCGTGGTGGACATAAACACTATACCAGTAAATGGCTACTGCCTTGAAATCAAATGTAGATATGAGAATTAAATCTGTCATATCTGTAGTTTTGGTGTGGAGAAGAAACAAAATTGTGAACAAAAGGTTTAGAACAACTAAAGTTATCAATATAAATATGTCAAAGATTATTGACTTATCATCATTAAAGGCATACAAAAAGGACGATGAATGAGGGCGTGAAGTATGAAAGTTTAACGAAGTGGGTGCCAAGTAAATAAGGTTGAAAACCGCTTCATTGAACGAATAAAGTATATTTGTAATAATGCATAAATGTAGCAGTTTAGCACAGAAGTAAACACAAGACGCAGAGTATCACATTTAACTATTATCATTCCATATTTAAGAACGTAAATACCGTGATGTAAAAGGAATATTGATCAAAGGTTTGGAGGGGTCCGTACTCCACCTAACCGTCTTTTCCAGAAAAATACGAAACCCGCATTCCCTTATTTTGTGTTTACAATACTTGTGCAACATTTCATTCACTTCGGTTCACTTCTTTTTACCTTTCGTACGTCAACTTTCAAAATTTTGGGGTGCGTCCTTTTGTCACTGAAACCGATTTTCCGCAGAAAGTAAAAAAAAAACAAAAAAAAAACGTATTCTTCTTTTTTGTGTATTGTTCATACATAAAGTTATGTTGCAATTCTTCATGTCTTTTACATACACCTGACATACTGTTAGTAGTACCTTTGATATTTTGAGATCAAAGGTTTGTAGGGGTCCGTGTCCCACTCAACCATTTTTCCCACTAAAATATGAAACCCATATTCCTACATTTTATGTGTGCAATATCTGTCCACAATTTCATTCACTTCCGTGCATAGCTTTCTGCTTTTCGGGGGTCAACATTCAAAATTTCGGATTTGTTTTTTTTCCTAAAACCTACTTTTCTGCAAAAAATAAAAAATATAATCGTTTATTTTTTGCGTATTGTCCATACACAGAGTTTCGTTGCTATTCTTCCTGTCCTCTAAATACATCTGGCATATTGTTACTGGCGCTTTTGATCTTTTGCCCCCCTAAAAGCATTTTCCCACAGAGAATAAAATCCAGTATTCATTTAGTTTTGCATATTGTCGATTCACAAGGTTTCGTTGCAATTCTTCATGTCCTTTACACACATCTGTCATTTTGATTTTTCGTGATCAAAGATTTGGAGGGGTCGCTTCCCGACCCAACCGTTTTCTCCAGGAAAATGCGAAACCCGTATTCCCTCATTTTAGGTTTCCAATATCTGTGCACAATATCTTTCACTTCGGTTCAGTTGTTCTTGCATTTCGGTTGTCAACTTTAAACTTTTTAGGTGGGGCTTTTATATTAAATCTTTATATTATGTAACTTCTTTCTTTTTTATGAGATTCTTTTATTTGGGGGAGGAGAGAAATGATTTACTCTGATATCTATTTTTTGTCACTCATCTTGTTTGAAGTGCATAAGTAAGACAATTTTATAACTTTTGATGTCATCCAACTTCGTCACAATAACTTCGTGATTCTTAACAATTTGTTTTATTATTTTATTTGGAGTTTGCCACACTGATATATTTGCTACAAAATTGAGCGCTGGTCCAACGCCTTTTGAATTTGCAACCCACCCAAGTTCCGAGCTTTCTGGGTTGTCTCTTATTGCATTTAAGGAGAAATAGCAGGTGGTAATGCACTTTTGGAGTCGTGTATATCTTATAACAGATTATGGAAATCTAAAATTATCTTTATTTTTGCCTTATTCTTCTCTTTGGAAAAAGATTAGCACGTAATTAGTAAGAACTAAAATGTATTTATTAGTTGTGGCGACGCGTATGATTTATAATGCAACGCGCCGTGGTGTCGGGCTAAAAGCCTACACAAAATAATAAAAATGTTTCATACTTAAGAGAGTTATACATATAGTAGCCGTGCAAAATTGTTTTTCGATCATCACTCGATAAATCCACTGTCAAGTTCTGAATATCATATAAATAAAATTCCATTTTGAAATTTGATGTAATATTTTAATAATCACTTTCACATGGAAAAGTCATAATACTACACAGTCTTTCAAATTAATTATTTATAATAGTAGAAATGAAGTAAAATGAATGTTCTTGAAACACCATTCAACTGAAATCTATTAGTAATCATTCTCATTCTACTATTCTCCCTTACACTTCTGACAGTTTATTTCCTTAATTCAATATTAAATTTACATAGAACATAAAGTATATACAGCTTATCAGACTTTTAGTTGAATACTCAGTAACAGCACCACAAAATATTAGCTAACAGTCACCACATGTATATTCAGAGAAATCCAGAAAACATGAGACGTACGTATGTAACAGAATACTTCAATATTATCCATATATCACTTCTCGGATGACTACAATAGGTATTAACTTAAATCATCACTCACTAATTAATACCACATAAAGCTATTTGAAATAAATAGAATTCTTCCAAAGCTTTTAAACTTTCACTTTTAAGAATAACTGTCTTATCGGAGGCCACTTCAACTATTAGTAACAACGGAGCACCATTTTAGACTAATAACAGGTACTTATGGCCTGTGCCTTATTCATTATGTCAATGGCTTGCCAGCCACCTGTCTCTACCCATGAAACTTTCATAACTACTTTAGTCTCCGCTACTAGTGTGTGGCGCTAGTAGTAACCTTTTTTCGTTACAACATACTACAGCTTCTCCCTGTGGAGGAAATATCTCAGATTTTTGTTATTATTAAATTATTTTAGAGATATATTATTGTTAGCAGATTAAGTTATTGTCTAATTCTACATCAACCAACAATACCACAACATCTACACTTAACAAACTATACTCGTGGCCAACCTGTTATCAGTGATTTAATTTCAGTAGCTCCAAATTACGAACTGTACGTAATTCCAAGTAATGTTGGAACTGCACTATTATGGAAGAGTTTCGTGCCACAGAACCTCATATTTTAGATTTACCTACACATAGTTTAAATCATTAGTACTTCGTAGTAACAAATAGTTAATATATACATTATACATGCTTGCAGATACGTAATGATCTTAAGTTATAGAAACGAACACAGGGCTGGAACATTTTCTGTAACAAGCGAGGTGGTTTGTCGATAAGCGCAAACAAATAATTCCACATTTTTAAGAATATTATCCTTTTTGTAGAACACATTGTGCAATTCTGATTTGATAAAAGACCTACAATATATCTGTGAAGTACAATATTTAATACATATGTATAAAATAGCTTATTTTCTGCAGTATAGGTGGAATATAACGTCCTGTGCAAGGTGCAGTCAGTCTGTTTACCTGCGTGTTATTCTCGATAACGTAGAGGTCGCAGTCCATTAAATAGCCAAGCAAGACAACTTGTTTTAAACGTATATTTATATTTACGATGTGCTGATCACTGTAAAAGTGTGATTGATGTTGTTGGCCTTACCGATGATATGACAAGTTTTTCTGTCGTTGAAGAAGCAATTCTTGCAAGAAGGAAAAGTGTCAACACCCGTAAAGATAAAAGACGGGGTGAAACATAAAGGCACACAATTGGAAAAACGGACGATTTTACATAGCGTATCGCCTGGCAGAAATTGCCTAAATTTTGGTGCAATGGTAGCAGCAAGGTTCCCACAGTGAAGGAAATTTTAGCTGAAATTAATAGTGATTTTGATTTACAAAAGAAAATTATTTTAAGTTGTAGAATACAATTTCCTTCCCTTCTACAAGCTCCATTGTGAACGACAGAAATAATATAAAACCTACGCAAGCTGTTGAGCTTCCTTGGTTATATGGTTAGCGTAATGATTTTCAGTGTGGGGTACCCAGCTTCTATTCCCTCTGAAAACAAATGTTAAGCTGTAGGTCTACGCATCATTTATCCTCAGTGTTGAAAGAGACATAGATCTAACCAAACAACTATTCATTTTTAAATAAATACACGGCAGGAGCACAAGGAATAGCAAAATGCACTTTATTGATATCCAATTTTGTATTAAAATTCATCTTTAAAATGGCCCTATTTACCACGAGATTTTCCATAATGTATTAAAGACAGGGGCTTTTATCGTACAATTTGTTGATTGCAACGCAATATAAAAAGCAATGAGCAATTATAACTGCTTTGCTTATTATTGCAAAACAAGATGTAATTGTTGCGTTGCGTTAGCGAAGACTCAACTGAATAAGGTCCAGAAAGACAACGAAGGATCTTTTTTCTTTTTTAAGATCTGAGATTAGTGAGCTTTTGACAGTGGGGGTACAGTGGCTCAGTGGTAGAACACTTATTTCTGATTGGGGTCATAGAGTGTATAAATTTTGTTGAAATGGAAGGAACAAGGATCCCACGGATAAAGAAATTTCGGATGTTTCTTTTGTACTGTATGGTAACTGATCCTCGAAGGTAACTGACTGCTATGTGATTGTCAATCGGAAACTCTGTCTCTATTCCTACGCATCGTTTCACACACTGGCTGTTAGCTGTAGAAAACTCTACTAAGCGCGTGCATGCATCGGCGCAAATCTGTCTTCAACATTGGTGGGAACGAGTAAGACCGTTCGCTCAAGCTCCCCCGAAATAAATTTGTTACTTTTTCGGATTCCATGTACAACAATAATCCTTCTTACCATTTCTAAGGATGTCATTGACTTTCCATTTTCTTATGTTTTTGTTCAGAAATAATACTGTATTTGTCAAATTTCATTCCATGTAACAGTGTTGGGCAAATTTCAATTGAATTAACAATTAACAATTAATCTGTAAATTTAATTGTTAATTGCAATTAACAATTGAAGTAAGTAATGGTTAATTGTTAATTGCAGTTGACCATTAATAATGGAGAATCAATTGCAATTAATCAATTGATTGAAAGTAATTGCAGTGGAAAGTAATTGCAATTGAATTCAGTCATTCAATTGCAATTGAAATTAATTGGCAATTAATTCAATTACAATTGATTTCCACAGCAATTACTTTCAATTGATTGATCAATTGCAATTGATTTTCACTGATTAATTTTCAACACTGTAGTTCAGAGTTCAGAGAGGGCATGGGACAACGAAAACTTTAGCCACGACCAATTGACTCACCACCCATCGTGACCCAAGACGCACCGTTACCCACTCTGACCCACCACCCACCATGAACCCCTCTCACCCACTGTGACCCACAGACCAACCAAAACCCATTGTCATCAACTCTGACCCATGATTCACGCCCTCTTTTCTACTGACTAAAGAGTTTAAACTTATAATAAAACAAGCTTATGAAATTATTACTCATCGGAGTTTGAATTTCTACAATCAATCGCTCAAGCACCGCTCTATTAAAATAACGGCGGATCTGACCTTTCTAATATAAATAAAATAAAGAGTTTGTTTGTGCCTGTCTGTCTATTTTTGTGTGGCCTGTGGACGAGACGAGTGGACCGAAACTTTTCAAAATCTGGTCACGGGTAGCTTGATCTAGGTCCCAGATCAAGACGAAGAGTTTTTTTTAATTTTGAGGGGGTCTCAGGGAGACGTTTACCGGGACCGGCCTAGGGACCAGACAAGTTGACCGAGAGTAACCCAATTTTGGTCGTGGGTACCTTGGTCCAGGCCCCACACCAAGGAAAAGCGTTTTTGACAAAATTCGAACCAGGGGGTCTCAGGGGGCGTTTACCGGGACATGTAAAATAGTAGAAAATGACGGATATTAGTGTCGATTTCATAGTTTTCGCGGTCGCTGAGATCAATGGTGAAACTCCGATCGCATTAACTTCCAAATTCACCTTATTCGGCTGCGAGCCGGAAATCAACGGGGGGAAGGAGGGATACCGAAACGTAAAAGTAATCCAAATGACCGATATTAGTGTCAAATCCATAGTTTTCGCGGTCGCTGAGATCAATGGCGACACTACCATTAGTGATGACTTTCAAATTCAACTACCGTTGTATGCGGGCCTTAGGTCACCAGAAGGGGGAATTCCGAGACATGTAAAAATAATCAAAAATGACCGATATTAATGTCAAATTCAAAGTTTTCGGGGTCGCTGAGCTCAATGATGAAACTCAAGACCGTGTTTACTTTCACATTTAGCTCCCATTAGCTAAGGAACGGAGGCATTATAAAGGGGATCAAGAGACATGTGAAAATAATCCACAATGACCGATATTAGTGTCAAATCCATAGTTTTCGCTATCGCTGAGATGAATGGTGATACTTCCACAGGCGTTGACTTCTAAATGCAGCCCCCATCGGCTGCGGGCCAAAGTCGTTGTTTTTTAGAAAATTGGAACTAGAGGATGATAGGGGCTTTTACCGGGATATGTAAAAAGTAGTAGAAAATAGCAGATGTTAGTGTCACATTTATAGTTTTCGCGGTATCGGCTGGGGGCCAGAGGGATTTTTTTCACAATTCGAACCAAGGGGGTCTGAGGGGGCGTTCACTGGGACATGTAAAAGTAGTAGAAAATGACCAATGTTTGTGTCGAATCCATATTTATAGGGTTTGCTCAGATGTATAGTGACACCCCCGATAGTGTTTACGTTCAAATTCAGCCCCCATCGGTCTTCCCAATGAAAACACATGTACGTTGTTGGATATATATTCACACAAAATATATCCAATTTTAGAAATGTTTCTTAATTGTTCTCCCGTTGTTCAGTTTGTTTACATTGATATTTTATCTGATCCGTGCGAAGAGCGGGCATAACAGATAGTACGAAATGGTAAAGTTTTTGTCATGGACCAAATTACAATGAATTCAATTATATAGATAATTATTATAATTATGATTGATGATTATTTCCTTGTTGAATTATAGATACTTTTCAGTTGAAAAAAGAATAAAATTTGGAAGTCCCAAATCAACGTAAAGCAGACCAACGTAAAGGAAAAATGTATAAAATTTTCCATATAATTAAGCGTACCATACAAACTTAAAATGTCCATGTAATTAAGCTAAATTTCCATTTTTGTGTCGTTTTGTGAGCTTATTTCCACGTTTTGTGCGTCACCGGAAATGGGTCAATGTTATCCTACAAATATGGCAGAACAAGTTAATGCTGTTCCGTCAGGAACGATTTCGAGGTCGTTTCCTTCACATCGTCTTGTCGTGTTTTTTACCGTTTTCTAAGCCTATTTCCACGTTTTGTGAATCAATGGTAGTGGGTCAAAATGGGCATTCAATGTGGGAAGAAAAATGACCCACTCTCCCACCAGTATCGAATTTCGAAGTCGCTTTTTTCGCATTATTTAGTGCATATTTTGTACCTTTTTTGCGAATATTTTCACGTTTTATGCGCCACCGAAAGTGGATCAAAGAGGACCTACAAATATGACAGAAAAAGATATATTCATCCCACATTCAAGGACCATTATGACCCACTTCCCCTGATGCACAAAGCGACACAAATCATGCATAAAAATGTGAAGGAAATGACATCGACATTCGATGGTGACGGAAAAGCATTTAGTTATTCCGCTATACTTGTAGGCCATTTTGAGCCATTTTTGATGCCGCAGTAAGGTGGAAATAGGAGCACAAAACGGTAGAAAAAAGGCACTATACGATGCGAAAGGAACGACCTCCAAATTCGATAGTGGCGGAACAATGGCTCTTTTTCCTCACACCTTGATGGACCATTTTGACGCATTTCTGGTGATGCTCAAAACGTGGAAGTAGGCGAACAGAACGATACAAAATACACACTAAACGATGTGAAGGAATCGTCCTCCAAATTCGTTGGTGGCGGAACAGCACTAACTTGTCTCGTTATATTCAGAGGTCCATTTTGATCCACTTCCGGTGACGCACAAAACGTACAAAACAGGCACTAAACGATGAGAAAGAAACGACCCCGAAATTCGATAGTGGCGGAACAGTGAGCCATTAAACTCCCACTTTAAAGGTCCGTTTAACTCGCCTCGGGTGATGCAGAAGACGAGAATTAGATACAGATTTAAAAAAAAAAGAAAAAATATACTAAGCGATGCGAAAGAAACGATCTAGAAATTCGATAGTGTCGGAACAGTAGGTCATTTTCGTCACACCTTGGAGGCTAATCTTGACACATTTCTGGTGACGCACAAAACGTGGAAATGGGGCACAAAACAGGCATTAGTCAATACGAAAGAAGGACCTCGAAATTCGGTAGTGGTGGAGCAGTGAGTCATTTAACTCCCACTTTGAAGCCCCGTTTAACTCACTTCCGGTGACTCACAAGACGAGGAAGTAGGCACAGAAAACTTTTAAAAAATAGTCACTAAACGATGTGAAAGAAACGACCTAGAAATTCGATAGTAGCGGAACAGAGGGTCATTTTTGTCACACTTTGGAAGCCCATTTTGACACACTTCTGGTGACGCACAAAACGTGGAAAAAGGGGCACGAAACGGCACGAAACATTCACTAGTCGTTGCGATAAGAAGGACCTCGAAATTCGGTAGTGGCGGAGCAGTGGGTCATTTTCGTCCTACCTTCCAGGCCCATTTTGACCCTCTTTCAGTGACGCACAACACGTCGAAATAGGCGCACAAAAGGGTACGCGATGTGAAATTAACGACCTGGAAATTCGATAGTGGGGGAACTCTTGGTCATTTTCGTCCCATCTTGGAAGCCCATTTTGACCCACTTCCGGTGACGCACAAAACGTGAAAATACGCGCTCTAAACGGCAAGAAACTGGCACTAAACGATGCGAAAGAAGCGACCTCGAAATTCGTTGGTGACGGAACAGTGATTCATTTTCGTCCCACCTTGGGAATTAATTTTAACCGATTTTCCATTATGCACAAAGTAGACACGCAAAACGGCACGAAACGATGTGAAGGCAACGACCTCGAAATTCATTGGTGGCGGAACAGCAATAACTTGTTCCGCCATATTGGTAGGCCCATTTTGACCTACTTCCGGTGACGCACAAAATGTGTGAATAGGCTCACAAAGCGACACAAAACACGCACAAAAGATATAAAACAAAGTACCTCGAAATTCGTTGGTGGCGGAACAAGTTAATGACGCCGTGAGCACCAATATAAGTATATACTGTAGTTCTTACCATGAAGGCTGAGAACTGCACGGTCTAATTTTTTTAGCCAAAGTAGAAGCCCAACAGGGATAGTAATGTCAACCGGCTCAACTCGGTTCAACTGAGCGAACAGTTTGAGCTGGCTTGATTGAGATGACCCATCGACGGGGCTCGGTAGGGACGAGTCATCGACTCGGCTCGATTGGAGCCAATGGCTCGAACCAGCTCCATTGAAACGAGTCCATAGGCTGGGTTCGAATCAGCTCAAGTGAGCCGATGGCTCGAACCGGCTCGGTTGGAGTAAGCAATCAGCTCGGTTCGGTTCAGCTCGTGTGAGCCACCGGCTCGAGCTGACTCGGTTAGATGAGCTGTTGGCTCGGCTCACTTCTCTCTTCGGCTCGATAAGTTAATGAGCTGTGAGAGAGCCGCTTGAGTCGTTAACAACCCTAAACCCGGGTCGAGCAGTTTTGAACATGTTTGGCTAGCGTCCTATAACTTTTAACAATTTTTGGCTCGAGCCCGAATACTTGCTCCTCCTCAACTCAAACCTAGAACCTCGTGACCGATGTCCTTGACTCCTGAAGATTTCTCGACGACCGAGATCGACAGTCAACTAATTTTTAGTATTCAGATACAAACCGCCTATATTCCATGTTTATACACGGTGTTATAATAATAATTAGTTATAGTAGTAGTAGTAGTATCATGGATAATTATATTGTCTATGTAGGATACTTGAAGAGAGTATTACTTGGAACTACACAAAGGATTTAGCTCGAATTGGCTCGTTTTGGCTCGACTCGACTGGAAACTCGATCCGCATTGAGTCGAGTTCGGGGAAATATTTCGAGCCGAGTAGGGATGCGCACGAGTCGAGTCGAGACAGAATTTTCCTGACAAAATTCGAGTCGAGACACAGCTCATCCAATAGAAAAATATACGTTTTTCGAGTCGAGACATGACTTTTACAGCACATTTTCGAGACGAGACAGCCTCAAATCTTGTCTCGTGCGCATCTTTAGAGCCGAGTTCTCGAGTCGAGCTCAAAGATGTCTGCTTCGAGTCGAGTCGAGTTTTAAAGAAAACTCGCTCGAACTCGCTCCTGCCTATCCCTATGGTATGCATGACGGGCATATAGAGTTCTTTCGAGAGAGATAGAATCATAAACATAATATATTTTAAAAATGCTTAGTTTCACAGCTTTCTTCCCAGGGGGGGAGGCGAAGGGATGGTAGTTATCCAGCATTTCTTATAAGTACCTTTTTTGAAATATGTAAAACAGTAACAAGTGGACAACACAATATACACATATCTTCTTATCTTCAGTTTTAATTGCTGATTTCAATTGCAATTAACAATTACAATTAACAATTACAAGTTTCAATTGTCAATTGCAATTAACAATTAAATGTTTCAATTGCACTCTTTGCGATTGACAATTAACAATTAAAAGTTTGAATTGCCTGGTGACCAATTAACAATTAACAACTGACGAAAATTTAATTGCAAATTTTATGATTGAATTCAATTGCAATTGAAATTAATTGTCAATTACAAATTGAAATCAATTGCAATTGATTTTCAGAGCAATTACTTTCAATTGATTGATCAATTGCAATTGATTTCAATTATTTTGCCCAACACTGCCATGTAAGAACTACGTCCTCTTGTTCTTTCTTTCGTCCTTTCTACTTTTCTGTTTCTTTTTTTGATGTTTCTTTCGTTTCGCCTATCATACTTTAGCGACCGTAACCAGATGTGATTCAAGTCGGCCGTCATCATAACACCAAAACTAAGAGTAGTTGATAAGGGAAACTGGTGTTCCACACCAACTTGCGCGGATATCAACATGACGGGACTTTAGTTATTATAACAAAGGAAAAATTATTATTCAACTTATTATTATTCAACTTCAACGCCATTATTATTCAACTTTGTCTGGAATACGCTATAAGGAAAATCAAAGATAACAACCAGGACCTGGAGTTCAACCTTGTTCACCAGGTTATGTCGTACGCTGATGATGTAAATTTAATAGGGGAAGATAAGAGAACAATAGAAAGAAATGCAGGAGTCTTATTAAACGCTTGCAGGGACATGGAATTAGAAGTAAATGCAGAGAAAACTAAATACATGGAAATGCGTCGGGACCGTAATACAGCAAATTATGCATGCGTTAAAATCTTAAATAATACTTTTAATAAAGTGGATACTTTCAAATATCTAGGATCAATATTAACAAACGAAAATCATATTCAAGAATAAATTAAATGTCGACTAAAAACAGGGAATTCGTGTTATTATTAAGTTCAAAATCTCTTGTCGTCGCTAGTTCTGTTGAGGAATTTGAAGCTTAAAATATATAGAACGATAATCATGCCTCTTGTTCTGTATGGTTGCGAAACATGATCTCTTACTCTGAGGGAAGAACATGGACTGAAAGTATTTGAGAACAAGATCTTGAGACGAATATTCTGGCCCAAGAGGAACGGGAATGGGGAATGACGGAAACTTTACAACGAGGAACTACATAATTTATACGGTTTACCAAACATTGTTAGGGTCATCAACCTAGGAGGCTTAGGTGGGCAGGTCATGTAGCTAGAATGGAAGAAAGTAGAAACGCTTTCAAGGTCTTGACTGGAAGACCAATCGGAAAACGACCATTAGGAAGACCTAGGCGCAGATGAGAGGACAATATTAAGGTTGATCTTGCAGAAATAGTAATCCAAAGTAAAAACTGAATCCAGTTGGCTAAGGATAGAAGACAATGGAGAGCTTTTTTGAACGCGGCATTTAACCTTTGGGTTCCATAGGCCGTAGAGTTATTTAGCTTACGAAGCATGAGTAGATGCCTAGGCTGATACAACAAATAGATGCTCATTTTCTGAAAAGATGGGTTCTACTGACATTGGAGGCTTCTATATACTCTTCGTATTCTAGGGCCTACGGGAGAGGAGGGGATAAGATTTACCATGAGGTTACGTCACGCACACTTGCATACCTTCATTTTCATTAAAAATGGAAAAGGCAAAAGAAACCAATTTCATCTCACTTTCCTTTGTGGCAATCGGACACAAATCATCACACTGATCTGCAAAAAGCACTTTTCAAATCGGTTTATTGGAGACACTCCAGTTCCAATGTTGAGGGAACATGTCCCCCTATTTCCCCGGAATTTGTGTCTGTACCTACAGCTAAGACAACTTTCCAGAATGAAGAGAGGGGCATATCCTCCTCTGGCATTTATTGCAATTTGTGCCCAAGAAGCGGAAGTGGAATTAATACATATTCATGAGACTACTAAACGCGCTACAGCACGAAGTTCAGTTTGAAAGATGGAAAAGCCAAGAGAAATCAATTTCATCTTATATTCCTTTGTGGCAGTCGAACACAAATCATCACACTCATCCCAAAAAGTACTTTTCATGTGAGATTATTGGGGGGACTGCCCCCTCACATCCAAGATTGGGAGAACATGCCCCCTCGAACCCCCGGGATTTGCGCCAGTGCGTGCATGAATACAGTACTTTTCTTTTGATTGTGAGTGGGCCAGTGCTTACTTCACTGCAAGCTTAGTTTGACCACGACTTTTTATCACTCAGTACATCCAAACAAACTAAAAAATTAACATAGCTAAAAGAAAAAATCCCCCAAATAACAATCATTCATTCTCTCTTTCACACAGTTAGTCTTTATAGATTTTACATAGTGATTAGTGGTGGCTACTTAATACATTTTTTATCAGTATTTATTTCACCATTCTTATATTTATATTTTCTAAACATTAACCAAAACACTTGATATTACCACTGGATTAACATTATAGTGTTTTGATATTCCAGCTGGGTTAACAATAGTGAATTGATATTACAGGCCTGTAATATTTACAAACTAAAATAAGCATAACTTTACATTAATAGCTATATTTGCTAATAATATCCCATATATTTCAAAAAGCATTCGATTCAATCCTTTTCAGCGAACATTTCTGCTTTTTCTAACAGGTTTAGTCAAACTTACATGTGATTTTCGAAAATATTTTGGATTGTCAGTATATTCTAATAAAATAATAGTTGGGGTCAATATTCGAATTATCCGTTACGGTCTACGCCAAACATTTGACAAGCTTTTATTTATTTTTTCAGCCAAAGATGATTGTATCTGTGATTTTAGCAATACCTTATCTCCTACTTGGTACGTTGTTTCGGTTTTATTTTTGTCATATTTCTTTTTCACACGTAACCAAGCGTCTTTCATATTTTTAATGCTTTAACCCAAATATTTGAATCCTTATTTTTTTACATCCATATCATCAATTTTCCAACATATATCCAAAGGATCATTTACGTTATAATGAAATACTAACTCTATTGGAGAAAACCCATGTTCTATATGTACAGAGGAATTGAAAGAAAATTCTATTTCACAAATATATTTATCCCACAGATGTTGTTTATCTTCTATATACATTTTTAATGCTGGTTTAAAACTTAATAAATATCTTTCTGCTGCATTACTTGCATAATGATAAGGGGAAATACAAACGTCTTTAATGCCTAGACTATATAAAAAGTCTTTAAATTTAGATGACCTGAAGACACTTGCATTATCGTGGGCAAAACTGGAAGCAAATCCACTCCTACACATTAATTTCAACAATTTATTAATAATTGTCTGATTGTTTAAATTAATTAATGATTCTAAAATACATATTTAGAGAAGGCGTCGACAATTATTAAACAATATCTCCCTGATCTTCAGCGAGTCACAGGTCCTACAACATCTACAACCTAGGAGACATCTTAGCAATACATTTATTTATCCCACAGTGATCTCCTGGCAATGCTGGTACATGATAGTATTCGATTATTAATCTAGATAACTATTTTGACATATAAAGTTTAAATGGATTCCTTATCGACCGTGTTTTCTTACATAAAATTCCATTAATTAATATATAATCAACCATTACTTATTTGTTTTGAAGCCTATCTATAATCTCTTTCATGTTAGGGTCTTCATTCTGGAATTCTTCGACTGATTGTCGAACAAAAGGCATATTCCATATATTTACATATAACATAATTTACTTCCTCATTTAATGATTGTTCTTCAATGAAATCTTCAAAATCATTTTTCTTATGAAGGCTCGATATAAAATCTGAAGATACATTTAGTACACTTGTAGTATGTTTTACAGTGAAATTAAACTGAAACAACATATAAAGTAAACTACCATAAGGTTTTAACGTTCTTAAATTTTGCAAAGCATAATTTTGTCCAATATTATCAAATTACAATTCAAATGGTGCATGTGTAACAAATGTTTTATACAATTCCATCCCTTCAACAACTATCATCAATTCAAGGAGAAAGATCAGTTTGTTTACATCATATTTTTGAAGACGTCGAGATCATTCCGCCTAAAGAAGTCAGTGCGGTATCCGTCAACAAGTAAAATTTCTTATTTAGATCAGGCAATTTTAACATTATATGACTTTCAAACAATTTTTAAATTTTATCTAATACAAGTTGTTCTTCTTCTTCCCATTTGAATTGAACTTTAGGACTCCTTAACCTAGTTAATGGATCCATAAGATCCTGAAAGTTAGGTATAAATTTCGAAAAGTATTTTAAAAATGAACACATACTAATCATTGTTTTTCTATTCTTAGGAAAGGGTAATTTTTCAATGAACTCAATTCTAGAAGGGTCCTTATAAAAATGACCGTTTTCTATATGTCTTAGGTAGGTTACTTTATGTTGGAACAGGGAGCATTTATTAAAAGACAAAGTTGTAATATTTTTCTCAAAAATACTAAAGACTTCATTCAACAATTGTTTATGATTTTCAATATCTGCTGTATGTATTAACAGATTGTCAGCATACCATATCACACCCCTATCTTTAAGATTATATAACAAATTGGTTATTAATTTACTCCAAGCAAATGAACAACTAGCAATTCCAAAAGGGACATATCGATACTCAAAGAGCCCTCGATGTGCAAGGAATGATGTATATTTCACAGAATCTTCATGTAACCTAATTACATGGTTAACATGATGAACATCTAGTTTCGCAAATATTTTACTATTAGATAATTCACTCATGATATTTTCGATACGAAGGGTATATTGAGAATTGGATATCATTTTTGATTGATTTCTTGGTAATTTCGATTAAATGTTTACTTTTATCTTTATTTTCCACTAAGAAACAAGGAGAGGCATACGGACTATCACTCTCAGAATACTATTTGGGTGTAATAATGAGTCTAAAATTTTATCCATTCGTTTCTGTGCCACCAGACTTAGAAAGTAAGCCTTTTCTCGTGTTGGTTTGTCGTCTTTTAATATTATTTGATGACAATAATCTGGGACTTCCCGCACATGCTCTGCAAATATATTATTGTATTCATTCACCAATTGATCAACATACATTTGCAAATTGTTATCCAATTATAAATACTTTGGGATCAACTAACATTCGTTTACTTTTGGAGGGGTCCTCCATGTCATTTTTAGTGCCAATACTATTTATTTTTCTCTAACGATCACTAAGGCTAACATGACTATTATTCATTAACAAGAAAGATGTGGCAACATTGGAAGACTGCTCGCTTGTCTCCTCATTGCCACATGCTGGCTGCTTACTGGCAAAACCATTTTTATTACGTTTTTCCTTGAATTTTTATGTCAACTTCTTCTGATAACCCATATCCTTTATATCGTTATCCCTATCACCTAATGGAATGAATAATTCACTATACAGGTTAACATCTACCAGTATTTCCAAATCACCTGACTTATCAATCACCGCATTTAGTTTATAATTAACGTTGACCCTATAATACTAAGGAATATTCTTGTTATTCTCTAAGCCCAAAACAAGTTTGTTTGCTCCAAGGTTAATTGAAACTCTCATATTTTTCAAATCTTGAATTCCCAAAATAAATGTAAGTTTCAATTCATCTGCTAAATCGAATTTAACTTTATACACCTTATTTAGTAATGTTAAAGGCAATGCAACTAATTTGTTAAAGGTAACTGTTTTATTGTCAATTCCTCTATCTGTGAACGAATCCTGCTTATGTTAAATCTATTTTTAAGTTTTTCATTCCATTGATTAAAAGCATTTGTGTCTATCATACTAATGGTAGAGCACGAACCTATACAACATTGTATTCCTTTCGCTAAAACAAAAGCATTAACAAAGGTTGCAACACTTTTTCCCCGACAACTTGATTACTGTTGTTATTGCCTTTACATTCTGTATTATCCATACACATTTTCCCTTGACTGATTTTGTACTCTGTTCTTTTCTTATTTTGTAAATTTCTTGTTTAAAAAAATAACTTCTCCTCCTACATTTTCATTCCCTCTATTATCTAACTGCAAACTGTTCAATCGTCTTGAGATATTCAATGCACGTTTTATGTTACATCTACTAGCATAATGTGGACTACCACACTCAAAGCAGCCTATAGGCTTTTTCAAGCCTCCCTTTTTAATTTTCATTTCAGACTCAGAAAATCTATTTATCGCACCATACGTATTTATATTCTTTAAATATATGACATAGGAATGTAAATCACTCTCAAGAGCTTCTAACGAACTCGGGGCTCGAAACCCAAATATTTCCCTTACAAGTCTTGGATCGAGACCATCCAACACAATGTCTTTCACATGATGCTTATCTAAGCTACCATGTAGATTTTGATAACAATTTTCAACAATTTCTACAAACTCTATTGGATCCTGCCCTCGAGATTGCATAGCGTACACAAATTTTTGATTTACAAGTCTTCCTCCTATTGAAGAACTCAAATTTGAAAATATGACATGAGCTAACATTATCCATTTATCATAAAGTCCCATATAGTACAGAATTTTATTACGTAAAATAACTCTAGTTTTTCTCAATGCAACCATAACAATGGTTTCATGTTGAAAAATATTTTCCTTATTTAAAGATTCAATATCTAACAGAAATCGGAACAATGACATGTCGTCGTTTCCATCAAACACTTTAATTCCATTGCTTACAAAGAACATCACCCAATTGTCCGGCTCCGATTTCAATGAAATTTTTATTGCTGATAGAGGACATGTATTCATTACTTGTGATGACAGAAATGTTTGCCATGGTGCACGTTTTTTATTTTTTAATAATTTTTAAGAGCTGTGAAGTGGTTAACCCTTTCCGGATCCTGGCATTTTGGGCTATTTTTTAGACTTTCAGTCAAGCAACTACTGTATCGTCACTATTTATCCTAGGATCATGGTTCATACCTCATTCTCTTCATAATAGAGCTGGCTTTCAAATGGTATCACTTGCATGCTCATACCATATACCAAAAGCGGGAAAAATGTCAAAGTGAAAATTTCGGAGGGATTTTTTCCTCGAATTTTGCCTTCCCCCCTGGACCCCCCCTGTGTGATCGTAGCCATCTAAAAAAAATCCGATAAATAGTACTTGGAATACTGAATGTGTGTGCCAAATTTCAAGTTTCGATCTTGAAAAGTAAGGGCGGGAGAAGTTTTATCAAAAATTCCCACAATGCACCAAATGACCATAAAACACTATGATCTCAGGGGAAAAAATTCCTGAGACATCCCTAATTACCCTAGAACTATAATCCGCCAATCATTCTCCTCAGAATAGAACTGGTTTTCAGGCGGTACCATTCACATGTCTCCATCATGTATCTAAGGCGGGAAATTCCTGAAAAAAGGAATTTTTGGGGCAAAATTTCCCTTTTTTCAACTTTTGCCCCTCTGGATACCCCCCTGTTTTTACGCAGAAATCGAAAAAAAACTTCTGGTAAATGCTACTCGGTGGACTGAATGTTTGTGCAAAATTTCAATCTTCTACGTGAAAAAATAGGCCCGCCAGAAAAAAATCCCTACCATTCTCCACTTTTGCCCTATACAGAAGTATATTTGGATAAAAATTCACTGAGACGGCGCTAATTGCCCTAGAATAATAATTCGACCGTCGTTCTCTTCAGAATGGAACTGCCTTTCAGACGGTATGACTCACGTGGTCCTATCATGTATGCAAGGCGGGAAAATTACGAAAAACGGGATTCTGGGGGTAAAAATCCCCTTTTTTTTACCACTTTGCCCCTCTGGTTCCCCCCTGTTTTAGTACTGACATCGGAACAAAAAATCTGGTAAATACTACTCTGTAGACTGAATGTTTGTGCAAAATTTCAATCTTCTACGTTCAAAAATAAGCTCGCCAAAAAATATATATACTGACAATGCCCCATATTTCCTTATATAGAACTATATTTTTTCAAAAAATCCCTGAGACATCCCTAATTACCCTAGAATAATAATTAGACCGTCGTTCTCTTTGGAATGGAACTGCCTTTCAGACGGCATGACTCACGTGGTCCTATCATGTATGTACGCCGGGAAAATGACGAAATACGGGATTTTTGGGGTAAAAATATCCCTTTTTTACAACTTTGCCCCTCTGGTTCCCCCCTGTTTTAGCACTGACATCGAAACAAAAAATCTGGTAAATACTACTCGATGGACTGAATGTTTGTGCAAAATTTCAATCTTCTACGTAGAAAAATAAGCCCGCCAAAAATATTGAACATGGGCTTAGAAAATGAGAAGAGAAATTTTTGACTTATGACGTCATCACCTCCTATGTCTGGACGCAGGACGGTCTAAAACCATACGTAATGTCTTCTACAAGGCCTCTGGACTTGAAAACAAAAAGAAACCGGACGGAAAAGCTCAAATAGAAGAGAAATAACGCAATGTACCATGAAACACCCGTATGGTACAAATCCGCCCATGGGATCCCCAAAGGGTTAATAGAAATTGGTGCAGAAGTCCCATACTACCCTTTGTAAACGGAGTGTTAATGAAAGAACAAATATGTAGATACATATAAGGCTTAGGGGAAGTCGTATGGTACGTATGACCTTGACGGCAACCATCTTGTAATCCGCCATTTTGAATTAAGGTCAAGTTTTTAAAATGGGAATAGGGTAATGTGATACATAATTTCGGGCTAGAATTTAATCAGGAAGACAATGGTGAAATTTGTTTTAAGATACGCCCATTTGGGGAAAAGTTACAGGCATATTAATTGTTTATTCTTACTATGTGCGTAGGCTAAGTCCCTTACCTCCGCTTCTAACCCGCGTACTAATGATAACAAGTGGATAAAGTTTTCGGTAATACATATTATGTCTAGAGGGAAGTGATACGATAACGGTATCATTGACGGCAGCCATCTTGAAATCCGACATTTTGAATTAAAGTGAAGTTTTGAAAAGTGAAAACCATAGCATGTGGCACCTAATTTTAATGGTAAATTTTCCCCAAAAGCCAATGGTATGCTTATTTTTGTTCTATAGTTAACCAGTATGAATTTAGGACTCTTCTGATGTGCGCCAAACGTCCATTATTCGACCTTTGAAATTGGCAACACTTCTAATTTTCACTGCATGTTTTAAGATTCCAACTGGCACTTTGCAATTGTTGCCATGACTCATGTTTTCTAAATTAATTACATTTTTTAAAAAAAAGTTGCTATTTGTCAGTTCATGAATAGTGTTGGGATAAGCATCCAGCAATCTTTCTGAATGTTGAAGACTTGCCATGTAATTTTTAATTTCCTAGGCAATGTAATTGTTTATTTCCTATACCTGCACTTCAAATACTCGTTTACTGACATGAATTATCGCACAAGGAAACAATCCAACATTTCATTCAGGTAGTACCGAAGACGTAGCTTGTAATGGATATTAGATGAGACGAGAAATCAAATAAAAATTCACTTCAAAAACGAAAACGAAATATGATTGTTGTGTAAATCAATGGTCCTTTGTTTTGTTTTATATTTAATTGATTATTGTATATTTATTTATTTTCTATGGCAATATTTTAGCTAGTCAGACAAAAATGTCATTCGTTTTCTAGCGATTGTTGTCGATGGTTCATGTTTGTAAGATTTATAATCAGTATTGATCGAGAACTCGATTAAGTTAAACCTCTTTATAAACAAGTTACCTGTTTTCATATTTTGTTCATGGTACAAACAGTGTGTTGAGAACAGTCATGTCTCTTTGATATTTTCTATCATTGCTGCTGTTCCTTTAAAGTTGTAAAGTTGTATTTTTAAAAAATACTGTTTGTCGTTTGCGCAACATGTAGGCTACATTTCCTGATAATTTTGTGTTCCTATAACACCAGTTTGTTATAATTTCATTTGTATTTCTTTACGTCACATAGGTCCATAGGTTTCTCATGTATTCTGGGTTAAAATATATAATTACACTGCCTAGGAAATTAATAATTACATGGCAAGTCTTCAAAATTCAGAAAGATTGCTGGATGCTTATCCTAACACTATTCATGAACTGACAAATCGCAACTCTTAAAAAAATGTAATAAATTTAGAAAACATGAGTCATGGCAACAATTGCAAAGTGCCAGTTGGAATCTTAAAACATGTGGTGGAAATTAGGAGTGTTGCCAATTTGAAAGGTCGACTAATGGACGTTTGGCGCACATTAGAAGAGTCCTAAATTCATACTGGTTAACTATAGAACAAATATAAGCATACCATTGGCTTTTGGGGAAAATTTACTATTAAAATTAGGTGTCACATGCTATGGATTTCATTTTTCAAAACTTCACTTTAAATCAAAATGTCGGATCTCAAGATGGCTGCCGCCAAGGTTACAGTTACCTTATCACTTACCCCTAGGCATAATATGTATTATCCACTTATTATCATTAATACGGGTAAAAGCGGAGGTAAGGGACTTACGCACATAGTAAGTTCAAACAATTAATATGCCTGTAACTTATCCCGAATGAGCGTATCTTAAAACTAACTTCATCATTGTCTTCCTGATTAAATTCTAGCCCGAAATTATGTATCATGTTACCCTATTCTTATTTAAAAAACTTGACCTTAATTCAAAATGGCGGATTACAAGATGGCTGCCGTCAAGGTCATACGTACCATAGGACTTCCCCAAAGCTTTATATGTATCTACATGGTTGTTCTTTCATTAACACTTCGTTTACAAAGGGTAGTAAGGGACTTTTGCAGTAATCTCTATTAACCACATCACAACTCTTAAAAATTATAGAAAAGTAGAAACCATGCACCATGGCAAAAATTTCTGTCATCACAAGTAATGAATACATGTCCTCTATCAGCAATAAAAATTTCATTGAAATCGGAGCCGGACATTGGGTGATGTCCCTTGTTAGATTGAAAAATGTACTATTTGCTGCACCTTCGGTGAGTTTAATTTAATTAGTCCTGAATGCCCGTAAAGCATGTAATAAATTTGAATCGGTATGCGTTGGCTGAATATTAGCAAAAGGACTCCTACTTCCAATATCATATTGCAATTCTTTTTAACACGACAAAAAGTTACTTTTACCGACTACTTCTGTCGAATGATCAAATGAATGCAATGTACTAAACAGCTGATTCTTATATACACTACTATGGAGCCTGTTCATGTCTGTTTCACGCTTGACTGACCTTTCACAATCACTAACTGGTTCTTCTGCTAGCTCAGTAGATAACAACCACCTATGTTCTTCCAAGTTCTCCTCACTACCAGGCGTAACAAAAGGATTGCCTACCTCTGATCCAAGACTACGTCCTTGAATTACATAACTGTTTGCTGTGGAACTGTCATCCGTTGTATGAGGGAACTGATTCAAAATACCTGCATCTCCATTTGTGAAATGATTCAACACTAACTATGCTCTACGTCCCATAGAATATTTGGAAGAAGCCATTCCCACAATATAGAAGAAACTATGCACAATTTCAATGAACATGTTTTCTTTCCGTCCTCTCCCTAACACCACTATTAAGGAGGTTTACACTGACGTATTGAAACAAATACAGAAGTCTTTCCACTCTCAATAGCAAGGTCACTGCGATATGAACACCAAGCATGTAAAGCTCGTATTTAGCGTGTCACAATATCACCACAGAAAAGTTTTTTTTCGCATGAATTTCATTCTGATTTTTGTATGTTCACTTGATTGCACTGTTCGTATTAAATGTCACATTCGCAGCTGTGCCAACTCAAATAATTATTTTTACGGATTGATATAATGAAGTGTGTGGCGACTCGTAGGATTTATAATACAATACGTTGTGGTGTCGGGCTAAAAACCTACACGAAATAATTTAAATGTCTCATACTTAAGAGTGTTATACATATAATAGCCGTGCAAATATTTTTTTCGATCATCACTCGACAAATCCAATGTCAAGTTCTGAAAATCATATAAATAAAATTCCATTTTGAAATTTGATGTAATATTTTAATAATCATTTTAAATGGAAAAGTCCAATATTACATAGTCTTTAAAATTAATAATTTATAACAGTAGAAATGAAGTTCACTAAAAGTTCTTGAAACACCATTTAACTGGAATCTATTAGGAACCATTCGCATTCTACTATTCTCAATTACATTTCTGGCAGTTTATTCCCTTAATTCAAAATTAAATTTGAATATAACATAAAGTATATACAGCTTTTCAGTATTTTAGTTCAATACTCAGTAACATAATCACAAAATATTAGCTCACAGTCACCAATGTAAGTTCGGATAATTCCAGAAAGCATGAGACGGACGTATGTAACAGAATACTTCAATATTATCCACATATCACTTCTTGGATGACTATAATAGTTATTAACTTAAATCACCACTCAATAATTAATACCACATAAGGCTGTTTGGAATACATAGAATTCTTGCAAAGCTTTTAAACTTTCACTATTAAGAATAACTGTCTTATCGGAGGCCACTTCCACTAATAGTAAGAAAGATGCACGATTTTAGATTAATACCAGGTACTTGTAACCTGTGTTTTATTCAGTATACCAATGGCTCCACAGCCACCTGTCTCTACACACAAAACTTTCATAGTTACTTAAGTTTCTGCTAATACTTCGGGGCGGTAGTAGTAACATTTTTGACCAGATAATCTAAATGTTCTTACAACATACTACATAGTGGGCTTTCTAAGACAACAAGAGTGGTCTCTAGTTCCGCATATAAATTTTGTCAGTTGAAGTGTATCTTAAACTCAGTGTTCTTATAGTCATTCTGGATGTTTCAGGCTTTACAAAGCTCGGTTGTTAAGATGGAATCTTTCGACGTCTTGAATGCAGGACAACGATCTCTTTTAATTACTTTTGCTCAGTAAACCGAAGAGATGATACTGAATAACTTGAGTTAAGCCTAGTGTGCAATATGATTTTCCTTGTAAGTTTTACGAAGCGAATGACCGTTAACTTGCAGCAGTGAGTTTCGTCTTCAAAATTATGCAGCATGTCGCGTTGTATTTCTGGACACGTCTATAGCCTTCTTATTCCGTGGGACGGTATTGATGAACAATATTAACTGCGACCTAATGCAGGGCATAAATCGTATGCAGAAATTTCACAAACATGTATCTTGTGTTAACGTTTTACGTCTTCATGTAAAATTTAAGCTTCAGTCTTCTAGATAGTAGTCAACTTTACGAAGAGGGTTGAGTCCAATGGTGTCTCGCTAGGTAATAAAACGACAGTCGCAATTGTTAATTTCGCACAGAACATTGGAGATGCAACTCTAAAGCTATTTAAAAGAATAGCTACCTAGTGATTCGAAATGCGATCTGAATTTATTAGAAGGTGAAGTAGAGCTAAAACGGTTCAGACTAATAACAAAGAATTTGTTTAAAATTACTACCTCATCATATAAATCGTCACTATGTTTTGAACTATCGAAGTTATACAATGTTTCTCCGTATTCAGCGAATGTCAATTCTTCATTATTGTCTTCAAGTTAATGGAGATTTAAAATATTTCATTTCAAGAAGTAATAAATACCCATGCATTTAATAATCCTTTCAGTGATTCTTTGAAGGCGTATAAGCATAAAATACTTTTGGTAAGGATACGATACAAGGAATATAAAATATTGGTGATCATATACTTTAAGATGTTTGGTATATTACTGCGTAAACAGTTATATTACATGACAAATCCTTCATTTTTATGATGAGGGGCAAGAGGCCAGCTCGCGTTACAGGATACAGAAAGTCTAACTACATAGAAGACCAATGAAGTTTAGTAAGAATAATATCAGTTTATTTTCATTGACCGATGCATATAAAATTTTTATCTTTAACTAGAATTGACTTTCGCCTGGTGACATGATTCTAGTAAGTTTTCTGGCGTATCAACCAGAAGAAAATGTAGGTTCTGAAATTTTGAATGATAAATCTCTCTATTCAAGAAGCTGCCATCACAACTCACAACGTCCTCCCACGTTTAACTCGTTGACTCACACAGCAATCTCTGTAAGTGAGAGGAATGTTTACAAGAGGAATTTAATCATCTTCGTTAGACGCAACAGCAAAATCATTAAGGTCCTAGAGATAACAATGTGGCCATGAAAAGAGGAGTTACGTTCCACCACAAAAGAATCAGAAAAATTAAGAGTGAGGATTGTCTCTTCACTACCGTACACTTTTCATCGGCCCTACCAATGGTAAACTCAGAACAAACTAGTCAGATAGTATAAAAGATAGTGACAAACCTTGGAGCAGCACCAGACCATCATCCAACTAGTGAAAGATAACCCACACCTACACACTAATGGAGTATATCGTATACTTTCTGGGTGTGAAAAATGTTGAAAAGATTACATGTGGTATTTCGCGGTATTGTAGAAATATTGTGTTTTACGAATTGCTGGAGCATGGAAGGGTCCGTCGACCACTAGCTTAAGTGCATGTAGCAGTTCAAAAGAAACGGCTGGGACTAGTCGATAGAAATGTCACAGCATAGCCTGGTTATTTTATCATTAGAATAGGTTTTGTTTCGGTCTGTGCAAAATTATTTGAATGATAAGGTGTTCAACAGAATTTCTATAACGATGGGACTATGAAGTTCAGAAAAAGAGCAGAAAGACTTGGAACAAGAGCATACAGATGTGTTCGTGCAAGTTTCATAACATTATTTTCAAATAAGATAATCTTTTGTCAATGTAAATTATCTCAAAACAAGTGAGTATCTTGTGACATAATCAACAACAATTGGCTAAAATACGTAATAGTAAAAGGAACCCAAACCAAGGAAATTTGAACAGGATGCAGCAGGCGATCTGTCGACATAATATAGATTTACATTCACTTACTGCAGTTCACAAGTAAACGTAGCCGGTGGGGGCACTCGGTCGAAAAATATAACACGCAACACGCTTTTTGAGGCCAGCCACACTGAATGAGGTTTTCCTCGGTTTTCCTCATTCACACCAGGCAAATGCCGGGGTGGTACCTAAATTATAGGTTTCAGGGCGCCTCCTTCCTTACCCAATCCTTTTTTCCTTCCCTTTCCCCGAATTGTGTGCTCGCTGAGGGACGACATCCCTCAAATCGTGACGTTCTAAGTGACCTCAGATGCCGAAAGTCCAGAAATCTAAATCCTAAGTATATGTAGCCGTATTCCTTATCGTCATCCCTCCGTAAGATATAAGGCACCTTTTCATATGTACATTCATAATTACGAGATTATTATCAGGCGGTATAAATTGTATTAGTAAATAATATGGTAAAATTAATCTCTGTATTTACAAACAAAAAGCACAAATCTGAGAAGAAAAAAACAAAGATTGATATTTAAAACATTTTCCAGATATTAAGGAAAGTTGTTTCCCTATATAAGGTAACCAAAATAAATATTTAACTATTTACCAAACTTTATGTATAATATAATGCCCACACTCCTAATGTCATAGCAATTACCACACTCCATTAGAAGAAATGTTCAATTTTATACTTACCAAATATTTCATCTGTAATATAAAATAAAGTTAAAGAAAATCAACTTACTTATATTCTTCAAACTTTAAATAGAATATTAACTAAAAGTATTTCACTTAAAGCTTGTACGTATTTGTTAAAACAAATAGTAATCATTTAATAATCAAAAAAGGGAAATAAAAGTTATTATCGAATTTCAGATTACCTTATTAAAGGATTTAAAATTGTCTATTTATTTATTACCCTATCTCTCTCTCTTTCTTTCTTTCTTTCTTTCTCTCTCTCAGGATCTCTCTGGCTTTACCTATATATCTTCATTCCTCCTATGTCTCTTATTCTCGATACGGCATTCTCATACCACAAATACATTAGAGAAATCTATAAAATAGAGTAATTGTAATTTTAATATCCATTGAACTTTTGTGGCAAGAGAAAACATATTTTGCCACTTTACAACGATAGTGTCAATTTTTGTATATACTTTCTACGTATTGTTTATATTTACGGGCAAAAGAGCCATTTTAAAGGCAGAAGCAATTAAGAAGAAGAATAAGAAGAAAAATATAAAAAATAATTTAAATGTTTGTATCATATTGAATGTTTCTTAATTTCGTTGCTATGGCAACTTGTTAATCTGTTGATGTGGTTGTTACGGAAAGACAAAAAATATAGATAAAACTCAGAGCCATCTTGTAAAGACCGAATGTATAATATTTCATTGTGACAAACATGACATATGTTGAAAGTTAATATATATATATATATATATATAAGGATGGAGCATTTTGCACTATTGGTGGAAATTCGATAACGGTTAGTGCGGAAAAAGTGCCATTAGTGGCACTGAATATACGGATTTTTTTTTTTGGGACAACCCCTTACCGTGTCCCAATGGACTTAAAGTTTTTTAAGTGTTTAGTTAGGCAACATGCACAACACCAATGCCAGAAAAGCTACTTGTGGTCGCTACTAGAGTTACCTGATGGCTATAATACAATTACTTTATTAAAAGAAACTTGTAGCGATGCCAGTAAATAATTTGCGGTGGTATAAATTTTTGCGTACTTCGGCCAACCAATCCAAGAGGCCAGTTTATTGCAGCTTAAGTTTTAATGGTTTTAATTCGTTACTGTTTCTGTTAAGACAGAGAGCTTGTGCATTGTACCTAAAGTTACAGTCTTCTTAGTGCGATACGATTCAGAGACATTTTGCGATACGATTCAGAAAAAGCCCCATAGCAGACCAGCGCGGGAATGTGTGAAACGAGGCTTTTTTGGCACCCCAAGTGAAATGAGTGAAAAGAGTTACCCACGTACGATGACGTTATGCTACATTATCATTGGTTTTGAAGTGGTTTAATTGGTTACGAACGTGTAAGTAAATTACCGTGACTAACATTTGTAAACTAGTTTGACAAAGAGTTGTACATATTTGGCGTAAAGCAAGCATTCCTGAGGTTTCAGAGAAGATAGTTTTTGACATGCTGAAAACATTTTACAATATGTGTTGCACATAGGAAAAACATTTAATTCGACAAGAACAAGAAGCAACATTTCGTGCAGGTTTTGATGCACACGCGGAAAAGTCTCTTTTTGATATTGCGTCTTGCAAATGTAAAGTCGCCGAAGATTGCAACTGTGAGAGGCCACGCAAGATTCCAAGACGAGAATTCAAGTTCCTTTTGGACCAGAGAACGTCACGGAAAATGAACATTTTTAACATTGAGGTCCGAACAAGTAAATCCTTATAAAAGATGTTTTCCCGTATAGTGAGCAGATTTTATGGGCAGAAAACGAAGAAAGAAGCTCACAATGTTGAAGCAAGTCCATCAACTAGTGGAATCAGACATAAGCAGAGGTCAAAGATACTGGCGTCGTTAGGGGAATCCAGCGACGCTGTTGAATCGTTAAGTACGTCAGGATCTGAGTTTGAGGCGCGACCAAAAAGGAAACAAAGCCCAAAGCGCATCTGTCTTCAATATACAACGAAGGCAGGCTTTAGAACTGGAGCTTCAGACAGACAGTTTGTTTTGTTCCCTTCTGTCGTACTTTGGGATGCGAGACTCATAACGCCAGAGGACCAAAATCTTTTTGTCGACAGATCTACGGTAAGAAAAGTTAAAGATAAACTGGGTGAGAAGAGCCAAAAAGAAAAGGTTCACCTAGGCCTGGCGATTACGGAAAAAATGATGCAACTCTTGTGCAAGATAAAAATTAACGGTAAATTACAAAGACGAGGGGTTACAGAAAAGCATATCACAGTTGTATCGGAGCCCGGTTCAGAATACTTTGGTCTTGCCACGTCTAAGTCAGGCACTGCAAGGATAATTTTCGACTTTATATTGGACCTTTTAGAGAAGAACCGTACGACGTGTCAAGTCTTGTAGCAGTCGGTAGCGGTGGTGAAGTCACGAACACAGGATGGGATAACGGCGTGATAAGTCAGATACAAAGATCAGTAGGAAAGGAACTGCAGCATCTCATTTGCCTTCTTCATTCCAACGAGTTGACATTTCGACACCTGGTTACCGAGTTGGATGGTGGGCGACCGGACCGTAGAATGGGTGTCTGAAATGAATAAACCGGATGGTTTAAGCAGCGATCAGAATTATCTCTTCGAAATTTATAAGGATGTTGCTACAGAAATGTGTACTACAGATTTAGCAAACAGAAAACCAGGACCATTATCACATTCAATATGGCTTACATTGGATGCTTCGCCATTACATCAGTACTGATAAACCTGTGTCTACTTTGCCAGTACATTGTTAAAGTATACGCTCCCGTCTGGTTTTCAATACGGCCAAAATTCTTCGTACGAAATGGGCACCATGCATCTGTTTGGCATGGTTAAGCTATCACGTTTTCTGCCAGAAAATTTACAACATACATTTCATTCTGTTCTACAAACAAACGAATACTATGCTCATCATGAAAACCTACTGATAGCGATGACAGCAGAAGAAAATCCGCATATTCGAACTTGAGGCTGGAGAAGGATAAAAAAGTGCCGCAGCCAGAAGATTCCGAGATCAAGGCGCCCACGTTACTTCATTATTCCGAAGTTAAACTTTACACTGAAAATTACTACGACATGATTAATTGGCCAAGATACCTAACAGAGCCGCCAATCACACGAAACATAACGGATCAGCAGCTTGAAGAAAACATCCGACCTTCAGCTGCTCTAACAACAACATTCTCTTGCCATAATCAAGCTGTGGAACTCACAGTGAAGCTGGTGTCCGGGGCAGCGTCGAAAAAGTTGCTGCCAGAACGCAAGATATATCTACTTTAGTGCCAAACTGAAGTCTAGAACAAGAATGCCCTGCTTCGACACGAAGAAGAACTACGTGACCTAAGGTCAAATGTCAACGTATGCTTACTGTGTGGGTGGGAGGGCGGAACTCGATGTACAACCACCTCCACGTGGTGAGTTCTGGGTTATTGTGCATACAGAGCAAAATAAGAGAAAATCGTGTTATATCTAGCGCTATGCCTATAATCATCGTTAACGTGGCATTCCCAAAAAAAAAAAAAAAAAATATGGATATTAATTCCGACAACTGAGCTAAGATGGCTATACTTTGACTCATAAACATTTTAAAATTATTTACTGGCATTACTACAAATTTCTTTTAATAAAATAATTGTATTATAGCCATCAGGTAACTCTAGAAACGACCATAAGTAGCTTTTCTGTCATTGGTGTTGTGGATGTTGCCTAACCAAACACTTACGTCCGTTGGGGCAGTGTAAGGGGTTGTCCAAAAAATAAAAAAACAGTAAGGTTGGTGCCACTAATGGCACCTTTTTCTGACTAACCATCGTTGAATTTCCACCAAGAGTGCGAAACACGCCACCCTAATATATATATTCAAAAGTGAGTAACTGTGTTGTGTGTTTCATTATAATTTCCTGTGCTGTATGCATATTCAATATATACATTTGAAATCAAGGAAGGTAACGAAGAAATAACGTCACATATTTATATGGTGCAGAAACCGTGGAACTTTGAGATTAGTTAGAAGTTTTAGTAAACTATCTCACTCAGCATCACGGATTATCTTTTACTACGCAATAAAAGAAAAATAAATCGAAGACCTAAAATGAATACCAATATAGGAGTTGAAGATGTCGATATTCCAGAAATTTAAACTTCTACGGATGTAATTAATCTTTTACGAAGTTAGGACAGCAGATGAATTACATGAAACAACAGATAGATTCCAAATTGGATACCAAATTGGAACGAATGACACAACAAATAATACAGCAGATGGATTTCAAATTGGATTCTAGATGGGAACAAGTAACAGAAAACTTGGATTATAGATTAGAACAAGTAACACAAAACTTGAATTCCAGATTGGAACAAGTGACACAACAAATAGGACAGCAGATATATTCCATGTTGGAACAAGTAACGCAGCAGATAAATACCAAATTGAAAATAACCGACAATAGAATAGAGCAAATCATTCATAGCTTTGCAGTGGTGATGATATAGTCGAAGTACTGTTGATGTAGTCGAAACGCAAGTCAACGAACATACAAATTGGAAGACTGGAGAAGACATTCATACCAACAAAGAGTAAATCAGTATGGCGAATTGTAAGCGTAATCTTGAACATGTCCTCAACATTGTCTATGAAAAACATAGGAGACACGAGTCAAGACCCTGTGAAGAAGACAAAACCTCACCAAAAGTCTATTCTGAAAGGGAAGATACCATACCAAATACTGAAAACGAAGAAAGAAGACCACGTCGCAGAAATTATACACACGTAAAACGGTGACATATAAGGTATTTTAGTACTAATAATAGTCGCGTGAAATTCAGTGAAATAAGATAATTAAGTAAATTCAGCAGTAGATCTGAGGACATCCCAGCGAGTACACTTTTAGAGAAATTTGAGGAAGAGTGTGAACTAATTGGAATAGATAAGGCTAATTTCCTCAAAATCTTACCGCATATTTTGTTACCACATTGTTCGGTGTGGTACAAAGCAATCAGAGGCAGTCCGCGTAATTATACAGATTTTAAAATGCGCTGTTAGCGAATTTCGAGAACGATTTTATGTTAGCAGACCGGGATGCCCAAATTACAAACCAATGTTTTGATTCTAAAATGGACAAAAGCCTTATAGGTTTTGTAATCTAAGTGTATAATGACTTGAAACAGATCAATCCATATCTTCAAAACAGATAGTTCAAAATTAAGAGTCAGGCTAGATATCAAGGTAATAATAATATAAATCAAGCTACTTATATTCCTGTTCGAAATATCAATGTTACAGAAGATTGTAATCATAATACGAGATTTAATGTTAGATTTTCTCGTAAAGGCAATACAGCGGAACCTAATTGCAGAAGAAATAGAAATAATCATATAGCTTGTAGGAATAATGTAAACAATCGATCTAATTTCCCACCTACTCCCAGATTTCGTAGTAATTATATGGATGGAAGAAATTTTCAAAAGAGGATCCAAAGAACTGGCGAAGTAAATAAATTACCGGACTGTACTCAAGATTGTGCATATAGTAGTAGGCCCCCGCGTATATTGCGCCGAGTCAGCAAAAATTTTCTCGATTCTGATTGGCTGAGAGAGGTCACGTGACGTTAGGCCCCGCCCACGCGGGAAATTCAAATTTTTCAGGTCACGTGGTATGACGTCATGAGTCACCCTGTGGGGAAATCCCTCATTCTCTTTTATGACATGGATATTTGATATTCGTTCCCTTTTATGGATAACATAAATGCTTTGGTACCACGATTCTGATTGGCTGATAGAGGTCACGTGATCTTAGGCTCTGGGATTTTTAAAATTCGTTCCCTTTTATGGGTAAGATGAGTCCTTTGGTACCACGATGATGATTGGCTGATAGAGGTCACGTGATCTTAGGCCCTGGGATTTTTAAAATTCGTTCCCTTTTATGGGTAAGATGAGTCCTTTGGTACCACGATGCTGATTGGTTGATAGAGGTCACGTGATCTTAAGCCCTGTGACTTTTGAAATTCGTTCCCTTTTTATGAGTAAGATGAGTGCTTTGGTACCTCGATTCTGATTGGCCGACAGAGGTCACATGATCTTAGACCCGCCACACGGTGAACAGAATACGTGGGAAAACCTCTCACTCATTTGTTTCCATTTTACGGGTAAGATGATTGCTTTGGTACCACGATATTGATTGGTTGATAGAAATCGCATAATCTTACACACCCACCCCAATGCTAGACATTCAGAGTGCTATGACGACGATCCACCCTAGACCTGGATTTTAGAATTTTGTTCCCTTTTATGGTTATGCGTAAAGTTCCCATGGAGGGTTCAACCCCATCCTTAAATAACCCTTTTTGGTATCATGATATTGTACTGAAGTTTACATTAAATATTATCATTCTCTTTGGCAGATAAGATGATTACCAGCTTTTTTACCTTGATGGAGATCCTGTCCTTGAATTAGTAGCCTATGTCTCTGGAAGTAACAATGGTGAAAGAGAGGTGTCGCTTGTAGATTTTTTATAACACATTGTTGTGAGTTTAAGCGATTTTTTTTAAACGCTCAGCGTTTTATTGCTCACTAAGCGCTTCATTAATGGAAACAGTGTTGCCAGATTTTTTTTTACCTAAACTGCTCCGATTCTTTTCGAAACGGTTCCGCAGAGTGCAAGAAATTTTAAACTAAGAATTTTTCGAACTAAAAAAAATTTCAAAACTAAAAAATTTTAAACAAAAATTTTCGTACTAAAAATTTTGAAACAAAAAAAGTTTCAAACAAAAAATTTTCGAACCCAAAAAAAATTTCGAACTAAAAAAATTGAAACAAAATTTTGTCGAACTAAAACATTTTTAAAAACAAAAGTTTCGAACTAAAGATGTAAATCACATCTAAAAATTTTCAAATCAAACTTTTTATCGAACTAAACTTTTAAAATTTTCGAACTAGAAATTTAAACCAAGTTTAAGAAAAAATCCTAAGAAATGTTTTTTCAGGAATCGAACTCAGGTCTTTCAAACCAAAGATGTGTATGCTAACCGCTTAAATGAATTCGGTTTTAATCGATCTTGGTGGGTTTCGAACCATGGTCCTTGAAAAGGATACACATATACTTTAAGAAAATAAATCTGACAGTGTAACGCTTCTCAAATCAAACTTTTTATCGAACTAAACTTTTAAAATTTTCGAACTAGAAATTTAAACCAAGTTTAGAAAAATCCTAAGAAATGTTTCTCCAGGAATCGAACTCAGGTCTTTCAAACCAAAGATGTGTATGCTAACCGTTTAGCTATGAATGAATTCGGTTTTAATCGCACTTGGTGGGTTTCGAACCATGGTTCTTGAAAAGGATACACATATACTTTAAGAAAATAAATCTGACAGTGTAACGCTTCCGTTCGTGGATTAAAATAAAATGCTGATAGACTTCTTTGTGTGACGACATAGAAGCACATATGATTGAAAATGCAAACGTCAGCGGATCGCATTACTTTTGTTTTACTACGAACGTGTCAGCATGATTCATGAAAAAAGCAAACATTGACATTCTCGTATGGAATATGAGGAAAATGAAATGTCGTCACAGTTACGACAAGTAGTGACATGATCCTGGCAGAAGGGAATTGGCATCGGAATTGCGATACTAGATGTTGTAACTATTGAGTAACGTGAATGACGTCACGATCGATTGTTACACATCGTTTTGGTTCGTGATTCATGACAAAAGCAGCGAGCGTTTTGATTGGTTCGTTGTGATGTCATTTTATAAATTTCCTCGTTTCTGATTGGCTGACGGTGACATCGTTTTCGCAGCGACCTAAATAAAAATCTAAATTTCATTTTTCAAATCCTACACCGCTCTCAACTATCGAGTGAGAAGGTCTGTTCTTGAAAAGTGTCTTTATTTAAGAAGCTTTACTGCACCGACTTTTCGTTCATTGAATTTGAGGTAAGTTCAGTGAGATTTTATTTTTCACACAAGATTCGAAAATCATTTTTAATTAATATTTGTGGGCGGATCACGAATACACTGTTTTACTTTTAGTACGAAATATTTAGACTATGAAGAAATTAGTGGAATGGGAAAGTGGGAGTACGAATCAGGAACCCCCACACATTAAAACTAAGCACGATAAATGATATGTTTAGCGTCCCTTCAGCTTAATGTTGAATGTGAACTCCCGTCGGGAATTGAACCATGGCCAAAGATGTGTGTACGCTTAGTTTTGAAAAGAATACATTACAGAATTTCAGAAACTATGCCTGAGAATAATATGGTTCGATTCCCTTTGAAAGCATTAGCGTCCCTTCAGCTTAACGTGATATTCGAGCAATCACCCGGGATTGAACCAAGGCCAGAGGTGTGTACGTCAACCATTTAGCTTAGTTTTGAAAAGAATGTATGATAACGCGTGAGAATATTAAATTTCAGAAAGCTTAAGAGCGATCCGATGTGAAAAGCAAACCCCACCGAGGATTGAACCAGGACCTTCCACATCCGAAGCATGTACGCTAACCGCTTAAATAAAAAAGAGTGCATGAATATTTGGTTAAAAGATTTACGCTATACAGATTTTGTTTTGACAATTACGTATGCGTAACGTTAATGTTCGGTGAATCTCTTCAACTTGCAAACGCATCATTTAAAGGTCGTTGTGAGTAGAAAAAAAAAATGCTTACGCGTGCTTTATCACATCTCAGTACTGTTGAAACATTCATTCATTCATGCATTCTTTTTATCACTATAGAATGGTAGGTCAGTTACATGCTGATGCAATGGTCTCAAGTTTGACAGCAATAAAACACACATTTCAGTAACATAATTATTTTTTAAAAAACTTTGATTTCTAGTACACGTGCTTTCATAAGGAGATTCTGAACGACACCGCCAGGAATCAAACTCAGGACCTTTACATGAATTGCTTAGTTAAGAATTTATCATGAATGTTATGATTTCCTGTTTATCAGGTGATTAAGATTTTTCTTTCTTCTTTTCTTTTGTAGTAAATTCACGCTGCACAATTCCTTTTTTCCCATTACATATTTGTTTTACCGTACCTTTTTGTTTGTTTTCATTTTTAACCATGGCCGAATCGTTTTTTACTGTTCGCAATGAAATCACTCGACATTATAGACGATTTATGTACGTTTATGTATTATGAGGTGTGTACATCAGTCATTTAGCTTAGTTTTGAAAAGAATGTATGATAACGCATGAGAATATTAAATTACAGAAAAGGCTTGACATGCCCCCGACGTGGAAAGCAAACCCACCGAGGATTGAACCAGGGCCTTCCACGTCCGAACCATGTACGCTAACCGCTTAGTCACAATAATAAAAAAAAAATACACTATACAGATTTTGTTTCGACAATTACGTATGCGTAACGTTAATGTTCGATGAATCTCTTCAACTTGCAAACGCATCATTTAAAGGTCGTTGTGAGTGGAAAAAAATGCTTACGCGTGCTTTGTCACATCTCAGCACTGTTAAAGCATTCATTCATTTCATGCATTCTTTTTATCACTATAGAATGATAGGTCAGTTACATGCTGATGTAATGGTCTCGAGTTTGACAGCAATTAAACACTCATTTCAGTAACATAATTATTTAAAAAAAAACTTTGATTTCTAGTACACGTGCTTTCATAATGAGATTCTGAACGTCACCGCCAGGAATCAAACTTAGGACCTTTACATGAATTACTTAGTTAATTATTTATCATGAATGTTATGATTTCCTGTTTATCAGGTGATTAAGATTTTTCTTTCTTCTTTTCTTTTGTAGTAAATTCACGCTGCTCAATTCCTTTTTTTCCCTTACACATTTATCGCAATTGTACCTGTTTGTTTGTTTTCTCCTTTGTTAACCATGGCCGAATCGGGTTTTACTGTTCGCAATGAAATCACTCGTCATTATAGACGATTTAACATTGAAGGCAGAATGCTCGAAATTCAATTCAACGCACCGCCCGTAGGAACCGATATTATCCAATACGTGCATAATAGTTTCCAAGCAATGCTGGACCATTTGTTAGTCAATGTCGATGATGAGGCGATGGTTGGTTTATCAGTAATATCACCACGCAATACCAATAAGCCATTTTGGGTGAGTTTTCGCCAAGCACGAAACCTATCACTGGAAACGATGTGGGCCTCGTTCGAAAGAGTATTACAAAGTAACAATGCATTTCTCCTGCACGAACCATTCACGGTTCATTTCCATCGTGTGGATATTCCACGTGGCTATGGCGGCGGTTTGCGGCAAGGAGTACTTCAAAATGAAGAATTGTTACGAATCAAGCGAGGGATTGTACGTGTAAAAAATCAAGATTCGAGGTGTTTGGCGTACGCCCTTGTTATTGCTATTGGCCTGAAAAAATACAAGAATGTAGATGTAAAACGATATACACAGTATCAACATCAGAGAAAATGTATTGTGGACGATGAAGTTGATGCGTTATGTTCAAATGCAGGAGTCAATTTGGATCATGGTGCCAGTGTAAATGAAATTCGACAATTCCAGGCATACCTCAAAGAATATAAAATTACAGTGTATACTAGTTTTTCAGGTCATGACATCATGTACGAGGGGCCCAACGATGAAAATCGCACTCCCATAAATTTGATTTGTTTGGCTGGCCATTTTGACATCATTCAATCTTTAACTGCTTGTTTTGCAACCAAGTTCTACTGTGAAGCGTGCCATAAAAAGTATAGTAAACGTAATGAGCATGTGAAAAATTGTCCTGTAACATGCTCCAAATGTTTACAGAGACCTCTATGCGACAAGAACCAAACGCCGGTATTATGCAACGACTGCAATCGTCAATTTTACGGCGAAGAATGTTTTAACAATCATCGTAATATTGTATATCATCATGAGGAACCTGTATGCAAAATGGTGAAGCAATGTACTAGATGCTACAGAGTATATTCCTTTGTACGAAGTGGAGAACGCATTCATGATTGTAATGAGATCTTTTGCAATGTTTGTAAGAAGATTGTTCCGGGATCGCATCAATGTTTTATGCTTCCTGATCGCCAATGCTTGAAACCTGGTGTTCCTTCACTCATGCACGCAAAGAAAGCCTTATTGATATTCTATGATATAGAATCTATGCAGGACACGAATATTGGCGATAATACGTATGTACACATTCCAAATTTATTGGTTGCACAACAAGTATGTTATGTATGTGTTGAAAACAATAATATCCAGCAGTCTTGCAGTACGTGTGGTCAGCGCCAGCATATTTTCCAAGGAGAGGATCCAGTTTATAATTTTCTTCAGTACTTGCGGGAACGTCGTCCCAATATAAATAGGATTTTCTGTGTCGCGCACAACGCTAAGGGATACGATGGACATTTTATCCTAAAGGCTATGGTAGAACAATGCCAATGGAGACCTGACGTCATATTAAATGGGACCAAGATACTGAGTTTAACGTTGAATAATCTGACGTTCATTGACTCGTTGAACTTCCTACCTATGGCATTAAGTAAATTGTCAAAAGCGTTCAATTTACCCGCAACCAAAGGCTACTTCCCGCATTTCTTCAACACCAAGGAGAATCAATCGTATATTGGACCACTTCCAGAAACGAAGTATTATGGTGCAAATGAAATGGCCGTCGAAGACAGAAACAAGTTCATGCAGTGGTACAACGATCATCGTAATGACACGTTTGATTTTCAGAAGGAAATTCTCAAGTATTGTATTCAAGATGTCAATGTACTGCGACAAGCATGCGTTTCGTTTATGACGTCATTTGAAGCAGAAACCAAAGTGAATCCCTTCTTGGAGACGATCACGATTGCAAGTGCTTCCAATCTAGTATTCCGCCGGAATTTCCTCAAACCCAACACCATTGGAATTCTACCGGCACATGAATATCGATGGAGAAGTACCCAATCGATCGCTGCAATGCAATGGCTGGCCTACATTGAAAAAACCGAAGAAAAACAAATCTTACATGCGGCCCGACAAAAAGAAGTGTTTATTGCGGGATTCCATGTTGATGGCTACTACCAAGATCCTGAGACGTTAGAGGAGCACGTCTACGAGCATGCCGGCTGTTTTTATCACGGGTGTAAAGTATGTTTTACTACAGGCCGTAATCAGCCCATCTACAGCAATCCAGAAGACACCATGGAATTCCGTTATGAACGAACGCAACGAAAAAATGCAAGACTGCGTGAATTGGGGTACATTGTACATGAAATGTGAGAGTGCGAATTTAATCAGTTCTTAAAACAAAATCCTGCAATGGCGACGTATCTGAAGAATCACCCGTACATGAACCGCAGACCATTAAATCCAAGAGATAGCTTTTTTGGAGGAAGGACCAATTGCGTGAAATTGTACCACCAAGTCGACGAAAAAGCAGGAGAAGTAATAAAATATTTCGATATTGTCTCGCTTTATCCTTATGTAAATAAGTGTGCTAAATACCCTGTAGGGCATCCACGAATTTATCTACAGGGTGATGAAAATATACCACCAATAAATAAAGTCAATGGTCTAATCAAAATGTCGATATTACCAAGTCGCCATCTTTATCATGGTCTCCTGCCTTACCGATGTAACAAGAAACTACTCTTTCCACTGTGTGCTGCGTGTGCCGAAGAAATGAACCCAGACCCTACAGCAACGTGTACACACAACGACCAGGAGCGATGCCTCACTGGAACATGGGTATCATATGAAATCCAGAAAGCAGTAGAATTAGGATATCAACCAGTGGAAATTTTTGAAATTTGGGATTATGACATTGAACAATATGATCCCATCACGAAAACAGGTGGCTTGTTCACGGAATATATCAATACATTTTTAAAATCAAAAATGGAAGCGTCTGGCTGGCCTAGTTCCTGTGTGACCGAAGAAGACAAATCAAAATTCATACAAACCGTCCTGGAGCGTGAAGGTATTGCATTAGATCCGTCCAAAATTGAAAATAATCCTGCACGAAGAAGTTTATCTAAGCTTTGCGGGAACTCATTATGGGGAAAGCTTTGCCAGCGTACAAACTTTAGCCAGACCACAATTATTGATCGGCCGGAAGAATTTTATGAAAAACTCACTTCCCCCGACATTAAACTCCATCAAATTGTACCCATCAATGATACGATGTTGTATGCGTTCTGGGAGTACAATGAACATGTGCCTGTTCAAAACCGAAACACCAATGTCGTGTTAGGTGCATTTACAACATGTCAGGCACGTCTGGAACTGTACAAGTACCTGGAAATGTTGCAGGAACGTGTTTTATATTTCGACACGGATTCTGTAATATTTACGGAGAAGCCCGGGGAGCCAACCATTGAACCTTCTACGTACTTGGGAGGCTTATCGGATGAGATGGAGTCTTACGGACCACGAGCATACATCAAGACATTTGTCAGTGGAGGACCAAAAAATTACAGCCTAGAAATATACAATCCGGATACCAACGTCACCAGCTACATATGTAAAATTAGAGGATTTACATTAAACTACAATGCAGGACAACAATTAAATTTCAACACGCTAAAAGAAATGATTACAAATCCATGCCGTGGACAAGTCACCATCACTATCCCCCATAAGATATGCAGGACCAAAGACCATACCATCGTCACACGCAAAGAAGAAAAAATGTACAGTATCCAGTACACAAAACGTCGATTTAAAGAATTCAATTCTTATGATACGGTTCCGTACGGGTACGTTAAAAAACAGAAGATGGAACTGGAAAAAGAAGATGAAGAAGAAAAAAACTGTAAATACCCAATAAGGCCGTCATTTCTTTTTTTCCTTTTCCTTTTTTTCTTTCCCTTCCTTAACCACAAAACCAACACCAAGAAGAAAATGAAGTACCCAGAAGAGTTCATAAATTATCAACAACACCATCAGTGGAAGAAATGCAGAATCTCGTACCCAAGGGGGAACCTTGACCATAAAGGTGCAACAGCTAGAAAAATGCAGTACCCAGAAAAAGTTCGTAAACCAACATCAGTGGATGAAATGGTGTTATCTCGTACCCGAGGAGGAAGATGAGCCTAAACAGATCCATCATTAACGAGTAAGTTTTATTTCTCTCTTATCAATATTGACTCGTTTTTTATTGTTTCAGAAAAAAAAAGAAATTCAAAAAGTAATCCATTGTTTCTTCTTTTTCTTTACAGGATACGTCTACAACATTCGAAGATGATGATACGTCCAACATATTCATTAAACTAGATCCTGTATTTATTATGTTAATAAACATGTATAGGAAGACCACATACCTTTCGTTAAAATACAACAAGTTGAAAAAAAAATATGTTTTATTATTTCTTGAAACCCTGAACACTTGTTTTCAAATAAATGGTAATCTTGAAAATTTAAGGTGGAAAATATATCCAAGATTTGGTTTACATGATTTTGTTCGAAAAATTAATTAAATAATTTTTTAGTGTCCAAAATTTGGTTTTTAATTTAGTTCAAAAAATTGATTTGAAAATATTCAAATGTGGTTTACAACTTTAGTTCGAAACTTGTTTTTAAAAATTGGTTCGAAATTTTTTTAAAATTTTTAGTTCGAAATTTTTTTGGTTTGAAAATTTAGTTCGAAAGTTTTTTTAGTTTAAAATATTTTTTTGTTCCAAAAATTTGTTTAAATTTTTTAGTTCGAAATTTTTTTGAAATTTTTGTTTCAAAATTTTTAGTTCGAAAATTTTTTGTTTTAAATTTTTTTAGTTACAAATGTTTTTTTAGTTCGAAAAAAATTTAGTTTAAAATTTCTTGCACTCTGCGGAACCGTTTCGAAAAGAATCGGAGCAGTTTAGGTAAGAAAAAATCTGGCAACACTGTTTCCATTAATGAAGCGCTTACTGAGCAATAAATCGCTTAAACTCACAACAATGTGTTATAAGAAATCTACATGCGACAAGAACGGAACCCTCTTTCATCATTAGAGAATAAATGTATCCTTTTAGAGACACGCTAATTCAAGTACAGGATCTTCATACGTAAACATACAAGGTAACAGACATCTTGCACATAAAAGGAAACGATAATATTTAAGATGAACTTCAGTACAGTAACAATAAAAGGGAACGTAATTCTAAAATCCCTGGTCAAGGGTGGATCGCCATCATATCACTCTGAATTTCCCGCATGGGCTGGGGCTAAGATCATGTGACTTCTATCCGCCAATCAAAATTGAGGTACCAAAACATTCATCTTACACATAAAATGAAACAAATGAGTGAGGGATTTCCACACGTTATACCATGTAACCTGTTCACTGTGTGGCGGGTCTAAAATCATGTGACCTCTATCAGCCAATCAGTATCGTAGTATCAAAGTAAACATCAAAATTGATACCATAGTTTAAAAAATCCTAGGACCTAAGATCACGTGACCTCAGGTACCAAAGCACTCATCTTACCCGTAAAAAAAAACGAATTTCAAAAATCCCGAGTGATGAATTTCCCTGCAAGGGTAAAACATGACGTCATACCATGTGACCTGTTCACCGTGTAGCGGGTCTAAGATCATGTAACCTCTATCAGCCAATCAGTATCGTAGTACCAAAGTACTCATCAAAGAGGATACCCAAATTTCAAAATCCCAGGGTCTAAGATCATGTGACCGCTATCAACCAATCAAATTCAAGGTACCAAACCACTCATCTTACCCATAAAAGGGAACGAATTTTAAAAAATCCCTGAGCCTAAGATCACGTGACCTCTATCAGCCAATCATCATCGTGGTACCAAAGGACTCATCTTACCCATAAAAGGGAACGAATTTTAAAAATCCCAGAGCCTAAGATCACGTGACCTCTATCAGCCAATCAGCATCGTGGTACCAAAGCATTTATGTTATCCATAAAAGGGAACGAATTTCAAATATCCATGTCATAAAAGAGAATGAGGGATTTCCCCACAGGGTGACTCATGACGTCATACCACGTGACCTGAAAAATTTGAATTTCCCGCGTGGGCGGGGCCTAACGTCACGTGACCTCTCTCAGCCAATCAGAATCGAGAAAATTTTTGCTGACTCGGCGCAATATACGCGGGGGCCTACTACTCATATGCATATTCACAAGTGAACAATTGTGTTGTGTGCTTCATTATAATCTCGTGTGCTGTATATATATTCAATATATACATTAGGATTCAGTGAGTGTAACGAAGAAATAACGTTGCAATTTATATTATCCATTGCTATTATATAAATCACATAAAACAGAATAATTGAACTATATTTAAAGTAATAAACTGTAGTAATAAAATAAGGTGTCTAACACTTATAGTAGGTACACATCCTGAATAAAACATTTGATAATTTGCAAGAAAATTACTATTCTATTTTACTTAGTACAGACAATAACTAGGTGGATATTAAAAATTGATAATTTAAGCAACTGTCATTGGTCAGTATGAGTTGTTACTAATTAAGGTTTGACATATATATGTGCTTATGTTACACATATTCAAGAAATCGGAGTTAATATCTAAGGCTTTGTTGTTCCAACCGTAAATATACGATAGATAATTTTTCTTAAATTAGAGAAAACAGGACAGAGAGTGGTTTGAATAACTCTCTATAAAGTATTATGTTAACAGCTCATGAGCAACCATGCCTATATTTTGCTCCTAGTAAGTTAAATTCACACGGATTTGCTATTTTGACTTAATTAATTAAATACATTCTCAGATGTTTTCAAAAGTTGTTAGTATATATGAACGATCAGTCAGGAATCCTCTGTCGTGAATAATATGAATATTGCTATTCCACAATTCAGAAAGTAATAAAAATTCAAATTGTTATTTAAATTAATTTAAATATTCACTTTTGCCACTTGTATAATCTGAAATATAACACAAAAGAAAACAAGTTAATCTCATTTCATTTCCTGAAATTTAATGGGTACAGTTAATGACAAACTGTTAACGTAAAGAATTATGTAGTTATTTAAATATGTAACTTGCGGATTCAGAATAACAAAACATAAAAATAAAATTCTAATTTGACGTGTACCTAAGTAACAGAGCAAAATTTATCAATATTATTATCTCTATTTCTCTCTCCGTCTCTCTCTCTCTGTCTCTCTTACATACTTATATATTCCGCTCAATATCTTCCTGCTTATGCATACCAAACTAAGTCTCTCATTCTGGAGAGAGGATACATAAAAAAGAAAATGGACCAAGAGCGTTCTTCTCTTTTAAATTTTCGATTTTGATTTGTAACAGAAAAAATGTATTCTGCACGATCAATTATTCATTATAGTTAACTAAATTACAGGATCATTACTTCATTTTCAATTACATTTATTGATTCTTAAGGTTTCACGTGTGTGGGTGTGTTTATGTCAAACAGTATCGATGAATTAGTCTTAGTATCTTGGCTATTTTTACCCACAATGTAAATGGTTAATGAATTACTTTTGTTAAATTAGTGTAAACCAGGAAGCAAGATTGTTTCAATATCACCAGAATTTTATATTAAGTTAACAATTCGTTACCAACAATTTCTGTGCTTATTTTCAAATAAAATTAATTCAGTATATGTCAAGTCATATTTGTGATCAAGTTATCTAAATATTTTTTGAATGTTTCAATAACTTGTTCGCATAATTTAACCGTCAATCATGATTTCTCTATGATGAATAATCACATGTGCAAATTAATATGCAATAATTCACAAAGCTATAAACATTTTACAGTGTTACTAAAATGAATGTTATGATTTATTCTTACCACTTGAATCTTCTGAAATATTACATTAGAAAATGTTATTTAAATGTTTGAAATGTAAACCATGCAAGTAACCACAAACAGATAATGTAAAACTTGCATATTCTTATTAAAATGTGAAATTGACAATTTCATAAATATGAAATTGACGGTAATAAGTGGAGATAATTCAATTCTAATTTGAGATATACTTAATTAATAGAACTAAATTTACATATATGATTATTTGTATCTTTTTCCTCCTTCTACTTGAACACTCAACCCGTTCTCCCTCTCTACCTTTATCTCTCTCTCTTCTTCTGCGTATGTATATTGACATACGTCTTTCATTCGAGAGAGAGGAAAATGAAAAAACAAAAATAGAGGAATATAGTTATTATATTTTCAGTTTTCAATGAAGCTTTGTGGTAGCTAAAAGTATTGTACAACAGCAGCACTGTCTAGTATTCATTGTCATTTAATTGGCACGAACACGATATATTTATTAGTAGGGGAGCTAGGTTAGCCCCCAATAGACCATCCAGGACTAAATGAAACTAGTATTTTCAGAAGCTTCAACCAGCCGCGAATCAGATTTAAGATGTTAGCACGAAAAAGATTTTCAGAAAGTGAAAATGCAAGATAATGGCCACAGTGCAACTATAAAGCATACCTTGATTAATTTGACAGATAATTAAGAACATACGAAACAATTAAGAGCATATATTGTTCTCCACATATTTGTTTTGGTTTAGAAGAAAAAGAAGAAATATCATAGATACACTTTTCTCGTTTCTCTAAGAAGTATCGCACACATCTTGGCCAAAATTCCTTGAAGTATTTTGACGTCGTCTGTTTTGTCCATTTCTGGTATCCAAATAAACTATGAAGGTATCTGACATTCGTATATAGAAAAATAACATTTAAAAATATGTCCGAACGCGCTGCATCGAACCACTGCATTCTTAAATTATTTTCTTTCCCGTACATGAGGAACAATATTACTCTAGTACCTCTCTCTTCGTACTTAAATGAAGGAATTCAATCTCTTTCTATTAAACTGATTTTCTATCTGATTTCGAAAGGAAAACATTTTCTTTAGCAATAAGTATAACTTCTCTACAAACAAACCCTGTTGCTGCTGAGTCATCTTCAAAATACGATGCACTAAGTAGAGCAATTGCTTGTTATTTTCGTCGTTTAGCAGAAAACAGTTGAGACCTGAAGATTTTAGGGTTTCAGATCCCTGAAGTAATAGATTCACTACACCCATGGCGCAGACGTTCGTGAATTTTTTATAGAAATCTCAACTAAGTATCGGCTGAAAATATTACATATGCTTTACGTCTGTTGGGGGGTCCACATCTTTAAGACAAATTTTCCCAAAAGCTGGAGGAAGAACCTTCATTGTATGCACTGGGCATTGTCATGTTCTGTGAAAAGGGTTTCATGTGTCTGTAAGAGGAGAATTTGCAGCATTTTACACATGTTCATTAGGGTATTGTACATTTTGCTTTTGTTTGCTTTCACCTTGAATTCATCTGGTGTGCCCAGACTGTGAGCAACAGATGTTATACAATATGTCATGAGCTCATCAACGCTTACAAGTTGTTCTTTAAGCTGAGATTTAACAAGTAATTTGAAAGCACCATCTCCCCGTTCTTGGTATTTTATATGTAGTAATGGATGCTTTCAAGTTGATCACTTTGTTTTCGTGGGCTATGGATTTTAAATTAAGACGTGGTAATCTGTAAAATGATTCCGTGGGTTTAAGCTCACTTTCTTCAACCTGAAGCATTAACTGTATAAATATATTTCTTCTCGTTTCCCCTGCTTTTTCAGCAGCCAGAACATCGCATGCAATATCTGAAGGAAGAGAAGCAGCAGATGAAATCATGTATAAACTATCTTTATCAGCAACTCTAAACGAATTAAGAAAATCCAGTACTGCTTCCATTGCACGCTCAACTGTAACTTCGCTTGGACAAATTTTGATGACAAAAGATGTTTGACGTTTGACAGAGTACCTTGACCGCGAATCATAGCGGTTATATGATGCACCATTTCAAAACACTTGCTCCTTACAGATTCTGTACGGATCCAACGTTGGTAAACACCACACTTAACCATCATGCCACTGTGTCCAGCTCCAGTAGAACCAGACAACATGTTCTTCTAAAGTGGAACACTCTAAGTTGCCCCATGTAACTTTTGTTATTTTAACATATCAAACCTGTGAATTACAGACGTGGTATATGAGGAATCACATGTAGCAAATACTGATTTTCCAAGCCCAATTCAAATAAGTGATACGTTTCTAGAATCGATGTGGTCAGAGGGCCCTGTTCTACCTGAAAATATAGTGAACATTTTGTTACAGATGGCAGCAGTCATACTTTAGTTGACTATGTTGAAAACGAAAATAATATTGATCTCCTGTCAGTAGGAAACATACCGGATATTTCAGCAAATGTGGCTTTACTGTCTGGCTTAAACATCTTGACGTTTGATGAGAGCCAATGAAGTGCGAAGGCGACGTTGTCAGATTGCCACTTCCCTTCACGCGTGCAAATTTTATTCAAGAGCCGCAAATAACAAATATCAGTAATCAACTTTGATTCTATAAATATATAATAATTGAAAAGAATAAGAAACAATAGTACAATCAAGCATACCTTCAACATGTTTGCTGCTAATCCAGAGGCGAAGCTAGTGATCGCCTTCGTCATTATCACTACTTTCGGTCATATTTATTATTATTGGTTCTAAAATTTAATCGCGTCCTATTTCTTTCACAAAATCATCTTCTTGCAGTTTTTGTGCATGTTTCACACAAGCAGCCCATTGTCCAGGAGTCACTTTATTGAGTTCTTGGGTAACAAAATTTCCTACGTCCGAAATTTTAAAAGAAGTGTTTTTCTGCGCCACTTCACGTTTTACTTGAGCCCAAATAAGCTCAATTTCATTCTACTGGCAGTGGTATTGGGGAAGTCGGATAATTTCGTGTCCTGTTTGGATCGCAAGTTGATCCAATTCATATATCTTCTGCCTGTCCTTAAAAAGGTAGCACTTTTTCCAGGAGTTCTGTTTTCGTTTCTGCTGGAGAGAAGGGAATGGCATTTTGTTTCAACCAATGCATATTATATCGCTTTCTAGTAGACGTGTTAGGGATGTTGTTTATACAGACCGAATGATACCGAGCAATGTCCATAATAATTACACTGTCTTCCTCTAAATAATTTAAAAATCTGTTCAGAAACCAGTCCCATCTGTTATTTCCTGGTGATAATCTCCAGACGACGTTCACCTAAACTCCCTTTGCTATCATGAAGGAAGCCTGTTTTTCTTACCCCACATGACAAATAATGAGTCTACTACCTTTACCTACGGGTAATTTGAGTCCATCATTTCTCGGTGAATCCTGCCAAACAAATTTGACAGTGTGATTTTGATTGACCCACGTTTCACCTAAATAGAATATAGGTCGTGTGTCTCTAATATTATGCATTCTTCGCAAGAACTTCAATCTTGCCTCAACGATGTCCAACAATGTCCATAAGAAATTTTCGGCCATCATTAGTTCTGCAATAACGGAAACCTAACTGTTTCAGTAATCTTTTTCTTGACGAAGCCGAACCAGTGTACGATATTTTTTCTTGAAATGCACATGTAATTTTTTGACACTGGGAAATTCGGCCTTGTCATAAAATTCGAACACTGTACGACGGAAGATATTTTTTTCGAAGTCATCTAATTTCGTGACTTTTAGGAACATGATATGTTTTCTTGGGGAAACAAATAATTTTGGGACACCTTGTATTTTTGCTTTCTTAACTTCCCTACATATACGTGAAACAGTCGATACACTTACGGAACACGCCTCTGCTGTCCGTTCTTGGCATTTGGAAAAGTCGAGATCTCTTCGGCTATCTTCAGATGCGTATCTTGTGAAAAAAGAATAATCAATGAACACTACTTTCCGAACTTTACTACCGTAACCACTAGAACGATCAGTCTTACTTGTACTGGTTTTACTAAGGAACATAGTGAATAGTTTAATCTAATCTTCGCTACAATGAGACACTACAACGAATATACCCAAAACCTGCAACGAAATTTTCTTTGACCGCACACCCCAAAGTAAACATTCGGACTGAGGGTGATGCTATGGTTCTTTGTTTCTCCAGTTATTGAAAGGCAGTCTGGTTGTGTGACTATTATCTTCAACGTGGATATTTATTTCGAAGTGGTTTATACATATACAGCTGTGTGATATATCATGTCTGGGCTATATGTGATTTAACATGTAAACAAAAGAAGTATAATAAAAGCTGAACCACTTGACCTATGAATGTTTTTTTTTTCGTACGTGTTCAGAAGAACGATGTCTTTCGTTTGGAGTATGAAAGAAGTCTCCAAGTACAATAACCTTTTCGAGCGTATGAGCGTAAATTCTACACGCGAGGATTATGAAGTTCGCATGCGGCAACGTAGCATAATACTTAGTGGATAGAGCAACGGAAGGGGACACGCCACAAACGTCAAGAGGTTTGATCCAGAGAGTAGAATTTCAACTTGAGGTAGACCCACTCCTTCGCTTTAGATACATATACACATTTGATTGATTAATGACAGCAGGAAATTACTTTTACAGTAGTAGTTGATGCTATTTGATTAATAATCTACCATTAATACAAATAGTGGAAAATATAAATGCTTTTTATTATATCTTTTAGTGTTTGTACATTTTTCAAAAGTTCTAGATAGGCCCTTGGCTACCCAGCCTACCTGCTAAAGCACTAACTCTATTTCAGATGATTCAAAAGATAAGTGCGAAGTTCGATAGGCCTTATTGCGATCGTAAGTCCTGAAAATGCATCACTACATTAAAACCAAAACCAGTGAGACCTTACGAATATGTGTAAAGTAATATATTTAAATTCTTATAGTAAACGTACAGTGCAAAAGAAATAATGTTATAGTGCTTTCTACATAACATTCAATAATTTGAAAATGTTTCGAAACAGTTTCATTTAGCTACTTGATATAGGAACGTCACTTAGTTTTTCGTTAATCTAATCGAATCATTATATTAGTTAGTACCATTTACCATCTGTACCTCCACGTTTCCTTTCTGTAAATGTTTTGTCAATTGTAACTCAAGCAATGTATTATTTTCATGGACTTTTATATCCAACTTGATAACTATTAGTTTCTACAAAGATTCAATAGCTCCATTCCAATTAACAAATTCTTCCCCACAATAAAAGGTAATCTTATTGATCAATGTAAGGATAGGAAAATTATAGAGTAAGTTGAATATAATAACATCTACGTAATACGCCATTATCCATTTCTATATCTGGAAAATTTGTAATAATTTTAATGCTTCAAAACGGGTCTAAATCATATATTTGGAACACTTTCAATGTGATATTGGGAAGAAAACTATTATTATAGAAATTGTTATATCTTTGAATCATTTATGCATTGTCGTAAACCTAAGATGAACTTTTCATATAAAATTATCTTTTTCTGTAAATTAAGAAGGTGATCTTTCGAATTACACCATTATTTTAGAAATTTAAATATGTTTGAATACTGTATATATTGTCTTACTATTAAGATAAATGTTCTTAAAGATTTTTCTGTGAATTAAAGAAGCGTGAATCTAAAAAAAAAGAAACAATTCTTTTTAAATTTCTAATGTCTTTCTAAATTTCAATATGTTTAAATGATTTATGTGTTGTCTTAAAGTGAGAACAAACAAACTCTTTCCTTATAAATCATTTTTCTGTAAATTCAAGGGATTTGCCACAATTGGCTAAACTCTCTATACGATATTTTGTTAATACACTTGGCTTCCAAGTAATTGTGGTGTGTCTGTAATCGAACAGAGTAATTGAAAGGAAGAGAAAACTTTATGTTTCTGATATTTCTTTTTTCTTCTTCTAACCGAAAGCAAATATGATAACATTTTATACTCTTAATTATATGTTATGTACCAAACAAAACAAGAATTTTTACTGTTCGGAACAAGTTCCTTGGTGTTAATGTGATCTTTAATCTGATTCACAACTATTTCAAGCTTCTGAAAATAATAGTTTTATTTTGTTATGCAGGGGGATTAATTGGGGTTAACTAGCTCTTTTTCTGAAATTTTTCGTAATATTAAAAATGTTATATTTGCCCTTCTAGGAAAATATGTTTGCTAGTCAGATAATAATTAAACCTACTAAAGGATACAGCATACATACACCTCAAACACATACATCTTGTAGGAATGTCGAAATTTTTAATCAGGCATTTATTATACTACACTATCAGTAAGTAAATATTTTTTGGCTTACCTCAGAAATTTACAACTAAGAACTGATAATGTCTTACATTTTGTAATCCCATCCTTATGTTTGATAAATTACCAACCTTCTATAGAAATCTAAAGCACAGTGACTGATAGCGTGAATGCTAACTGAGCTGTTTGTTCCCTTTAAATCTTATGAAAAACCTTAAAGTAACTTATAAGTAAACTTATAACCTATAAGTAAACTAAATATATCTGGATTTTATACGGCATCTATATTCCAATCACTCAAGCATAATTTAAGATAATAGCAACAAATGTTTCCAGATAGAAGTCATTCATGTGATCCCTTTACCTTGGATAATGATTATACGTATTAATTTTATTTCTCCCACAATGTTGCAATAATTACTAGGCTCATTTCCGAAGTTAAACCGAAAGTTCCATTACTAAGCACCGGTAAGACAAATGTATTAGTTGTAATGGATAGTATTTTGAAGGAGATAATGTTGGTTTGTAAAAACTTTGCAATTAAAGCTTTTACACAATTATTCCTGTTTCTTTCGGTTATTCCTCGTAGTTTAGCGTTCACTCATTGGTTTTCACAGGTATATGTAGCAGTATCCCCATAGTACATATCTCCTTACGATATAAGACACCATTTTATTAATCATATTTGTGAAATCTGAGACTAAAGTGATGTGATGCAGCAATTATAAATTCTACTTTGGAATTAGTAAACCACAAGGATAGATTAATTTCTTTGTTTATATACAGCCAAAAATATAAAATAAGACTGGTATTTAAAATATGTTTCAAGATTGCCGAAAAGGAAACATTTAACTTTATCAAACTGTATGTATTGTAAAAACCCTACACTTCCAATGCTATAATAATTACCATATGTCATTAGAATAAATGTTAAGTTTTATCCTTACCGTCTATTTCCTCTGCAATGTAAAATTAAATAAAAGGAAATTATCTTATTGAAATATTCGGAACTTCGGATATGCAAGCAAGTACAGACGTTAACATATAACACGTACGAAGTTGTTAAATCAAATAATTAATGATTAAAGAATCAAGGAAATAAATGTAATGATAATTTGATTTTAGTGTACCATTCCCATAATTCTTCATACCTCAGATACATACGAGTATTATATAAATGTGATAAAATTGTGAAATCACGCATTTATCATTCTTCACTATCAGTTGTTACTAAATAAGTTTTCCTGTGTGCATATGTTTATATAAAATATATTCAAGCAGGCATTGTTAATGTCTTAAGTTTGCTACCCCAGTGTAAGTGTTTAACAAATATCTTTGCTAAATTACGGTAAACCAGAACGCAAGGTGGTCTCTGTATAAAATGTTATGTTAATAATTAATGAATATTCATGTTTATATTAAGCTTCTTGTAAAGTTAATCCATCTTTCATTAGCTCCTATTTGTGATTCTATTGTCTAAATATTTATTTCTGATGTTTCCAAAACTTCTTCGCGTATTTAAACAATCAGCAATGAAATCTCTATGAGAATTAAAGTTGATGTGAATAGTACTATTCTGTAAGTCACAATGCTATAAAAATTACACATGTTTATTAAAATGAATATAAAGATTCATTCTTATCGCTTGAATCTCCTGAAATATAACAGAAAACAAAATGAGCAGAACCCCTCTACATGTATACTTTCTCACTCTCACTCTCTCTCTCTCTCTCTCTCTCTCTCTCTCTCTCTCTCTTCTCTCTCACTCTTTCTGTCTCTGTGCATGAGATTCCAGTTACGTCTTCCATTCAGAAGAGAAGGAACGTTACAAACAAAAAATACAGCAACAGAGGAATAGAGCAACTGTTTGAATTTTCAATGAACATTTGTTGCAGTTAATTATAATTTGCACTATCTATTATTCACTACTATTTACTAAATTACAGGAACAGTATATAATTGCTCAGAGCAATTGTCACTAATTCTAGTATTTTCATAACTGTGTTTACATGAAACAGATTGAAGCAACTCCTGTTAACGTTTTGGATATTGCTACTTGAGAGTAATCCACAACAAATGACTTCAGCCAAATTAGTGCAAACCAGGAAGCTTGAATGCCTCTAGAATTTTATATTTCTTCATCAATTTGTGACAATACATTTCTGAGAATAGTTTAAAGGAAAAATTATTCGTTCGATTTCAGCTTGTATTTGTGATTAAATTATGTATTCTTTTAAATATTTTTCTAACTTGTTTGTATACTTGAATAATCAATCATGAATACTATGTGAATATGATTATTCTCTTATTCACAATGCTATAAATATTACACAGAGTTATCGAAATTAATGTACAGATACATTCATATGCCGTTAATCATATAATAGGAATATGCTCGTAGGAATATTACAATCTCCTAATTCACAATGCTATACAAATTACACAGTGTTTTTAAAATGAATTCAAAGAATAGTTCTTACCATTTGGACCTCCTGAAATATAACAAAAAAATTAGTAGAACCCCTGTATATGTATATTATCTCTCCCCATCTGTCTTTCTTTCTCTGTTTCGTTGAAGCGAGATAGTTTGTATGTTTCTAGAATATTGTATTTCTCCAAAATTCATAGAAATCCATTTCTGGGTATAGGGTAAAGTAAAATTAAACCATTCGGTTTTAGCTTATATTTGTAATTAAATTATTTATGTTTTAAAACATGTTTCTCAAACTTGTTTGTATATTTAAATCATCAATCACGAAAAATTCTATGCTTATGTTACTATTCTGTAACTCACAATGTTTCAAATAATTACAGATCATTTAAAATGAATGTAAAGATTTATTTCTATTCCTTCTATATCGTGAAATATAACATTAAAGCAATAAGTAGAACTTATTAAAATATTTGAAATTTAAGCCTGATTGATAACCCAAATAGTTATTGTAAAGCATTCAGGTTTTTAAGAAAATAGTATTTCACGATCACGTAATTATATAGAGTTAAAAAAGCTAAATTCTGGTTTAAAGTGTACTAAATTAAGATACGTATATTTACCAGAAAAACAATTTATATCTTTCTCTCTTTTTCTTCCTTACACACAAGTATTCCATGTCTCTGGGTATGCATAAGTACGCACATCTCTCAATGAGGAGAAAGTAAATGTCAGAAACAAAAAAAACTTTAGAGCTAGTTACTACATGTTGAAATTTCAATGAAGCTCTTCTCACTTAAAATATTTTGCAGCATCTATTATTCATTACAAATTAACAAACTACCGAAACAAGATTTAAGTACATTTTTTTGTAATATATAACATGAGGCATTAACACTTGTACAAAAAATTGTCAGCTAATCAATACAAAAATTAACACAGAAGAAATTCACGATGACACTAGCAGATATATGTAAATTTCAACACAATACATATACCAGAGAAATACGTATTGAACAATTGATAATTCAGCCAATTATAATTGGACCTATCAGTAACAAGAAATGTTTGATTTACATTAGATGTATTCAAGCAACAATTGACAGTGTCTCAGATCTTGCTACCCCTGTCTTATCTTTATTAAATTACCAGAATTTTACAGGAATATAAGTCAGAGTGATTTCTATAAATTCTATAAACTACCGTTAAGTAACGTTGCCGTAAGTAAGCTAAATCCGTCCGTTTCCTAACCGGGACTTAAATTCCCAACTTTTTAAATATAATTCAAGATTTTAGCAATACGGTTTCCATACATAATCTATCAATCTGGTTCCTGTATCAATAAATGTGGTTTCATGTACTACTGTTGGTTTATCTGTAACTGTGTATTTTTTCTTACTACTTAAAATGTACATATATGGATAACACTCATAATAAAAATGTGTGAATATTTTGTATACATTGGACTGTCATTTTATAGGATGTTAGAAATATTTCTCCAAAAGCTAAAATCGAAATTTTACTTAAAAATAAATTAATATTTATACTTTATTTGCAATGACAACCTGACTTATTACAAATCTCTCAAAACTGTTATTCAGAAGATGTATTAAGCGTTCTTCTTTGAACATGTAAGAAATGCATTCATATTACAAGTTTAAGAAAACATATCTTTATCGCTGGAAATACATAGAAAAATATTTCAAAAAGCCTATGAAATGCAAAGAAATTATCTATGTAAATAATGAACTTAAGTTATGAATTGATCACGTTAGTCTTTATTCACTACAAATTGAATATGAATATTATTATAAAAATAAAGCAAAATGTAATGAACATGTAATGAGAGCTGATTTCAATTACTTCACAATCTTCTGAATATTCGTCTTAGACTTGATTTTCAATAGCTATGCAATTCTTAATTTTTGAATAAAATAAATTCTACATGTTCTTACACAGTTGTGCTTAGATGTTTACAAGCATAGCTTATGAAATCTGAGAGCGTTATTTTCTGTACATGTAACAGAACACATTTCAAATCATAACTAAAGTAATTGCCTTGCATGGATTCCAAATGTTTTGCAACATACATCAATACCTTAATATAATATTGGCCCTTACATAGATTGAAAACATACGTACTGTTTCATTCATATAATTCGCGGCTTATTACTTTTAATTAAACACAATATAATGAAGATATAATTGATCATCAGTTACTAAGCACGCATCTGTACCAGAATCAAAATAGTAATGTAATCAGACACAGCAGTTTTGTAAAAGTATCCATTGAACTGTACTGGATCCACTTATTTGCTGCGTTTAAGTGCGCAAAAATAAGTAACTTTTACGGAAAATAACTTGTTTGAAGAATTTGATCAAACTACAACATTGAAATCATTCTATTTGAATATAAAATGATATCTTTATTCCCCAAGGATCCTTCGTTGTGTTAAAATATTGATAATTAAAATAAGTAGTAAAATATTGAGAAGTCCTCGAAAACACTTTCATTTTACTATGTGGAAGGAGGGACTAATGCAAAAGTAGCAACATATCATATTAGTTGTCTTTGCCGGGTATTCAAAATTTCAACTTCTTTTACCAGTAAACGTAATTTGAACTGTAATACAGGGTGCGGCACGCAAAACCGACCCGTCGTAATATTCTGGTATATTGTGTTTTTGGCAACACTTAAATAATCTACCTTCCTAACAAGAGATGGCGTGTCGAGGTCGGGTCGACTTACGTGACCTGCAGCAGTCACGTGCAGCCGCAGCCAGTGAAACTTGTCGAAACCAGTTGAGAAAAAGGCATCGTTGTGTTAAGCCGGGTGAGTGTCAGTGTGTGGTAATGCCGTATTCGATACCCGAGCGTGTTGCCATTGTTGAAGGGTTCATTCTCACTGGATCTTTTGTGAAAACAAAGAATTTGTTTCGGAAGAAATTTCCAGGACGTTCTGTGCCAGCAAAACGCACCATTCAGGAATTGATTGAAAAATGGCGGCGTACAGGATCGGTTCAAAATGTTCCCAGGAACAGACGACCATCTGTCTGCACACCTGAATTAAAGATGCAGGTGGAGGAGATAATGACAAGAAGTCCTCGAAAGTCAACCAGGAGAGTGAGTCAATAGGTTCATGCGAGTGAGAGAAGTTGCAGACGTGTTTTAAGGGGACTGAAGTTAAAACCGTACCGGATAAGTGTTGTGCAAGAACTGAAGGAGCCTGACCTGCAGAAGAGGGTGCATTTCTGTTCATGGCTGTTGAGCAATGTTGCCAGTGGTTTCTTGGATCCACTAATGTTCATCATGAGTGACGAGGCGTGTTTCCACCTGTCTGGGTACGTAAATTCCCAAAACAACCGGTATTGGTCGACATAAAATCCACACGCAATCAACCAGGTACCCTTGCATGATGAGAAGATTGGTGTTTTGTGTGCCATTTCCGCCACACGCGTTATTGGGCCCATATTCTTTGAGACGACAGTGAACAGTGACGTGTATATGGGAATCCTGGAGGAGTTTTATACACACTTGACCGAAGAGGAGCGTCAGTTATGTCACTTTCAGCAGGACGGTGCAACATGCTACACATCAGCTGCATCATTGTCCCATGTGCATGAGATGTTTACACCAGAGAGGACAATCAGCACAGGCTTGTGGCCTCCTCGGTCACCAGACTTGTCCACGTGTAACTTTTACTTATGGGGACTGTTAAAGGGAAGAGTATACGAAACAAATCCACACACAATTGAAGAACTCAAGACCAGGATCCAGGATGTCACCAATAGCATTACAACACAAGAACTGACAAAGGTATATATGAATCTCCTCAATCGTGCTCACAAGTGTGTTGAAGTGGGCGGAGGACACTTTCAGCACCTGCTGTGAAGGCTGCTGTGAAGGTGAGTAGTCATATTCAATACATTACATTTCATTTATGTGTTGTAGTTAATCATATTCAATACATTACATTTCATTTTATGTGTTCACTTTACGGGCCGGTTTTACGTGCCGCACCCTGTACTTAAACTGTCAAAACGATATATGTAGTACGAATGAGATTTCTACACACCATCAGTGTCTCATGATTATGAAACTCATTTTGTGTTAAATCTGTGCACAAATTCAATCTTGAAATCCATAGGTTCCACATAAGCTTCCATTTTAATGTAATCAGTGAGACTAGACTTAAAACAAAATAAGTAACCCAATGAGGGAATAGAAAAAAGATATACAGCTTAACTGACATCCATGAAAATTATGTATAATATTCAAAAGATATTTATGAAAAATGCGTATGGTAACTTAATTATCATAATATTTTTCTTGATAGGATTTTCCTTATTCTAATTTACTCGCTTGCTCAGTACTCTCATTGTTACAGAGGGATAATCATTCGAATGATAGCTATGACGGTATTGGGTTTTTAACATAATTTTTATCAAAATTTTCTACATCTCGGAACTTATTCAGTTGAACGAGCAACTAGAGATTTCTTAGTGCCAAGAGACGACTACATGAAGGAAGGTCAAATAATACATAATCAAATTAAGAGATGAGATATCGGTTTTGTTTGATTGTATACGATCCAGCATTTCCAAGAGGCGTAACTATTCTACGGATAATATACTTTTTCGCACAACGTGCTTTGCATTTTGTATGACAATACACCGAATTGTTGATTATTTCATTCCTTGAAAAATTCAAATGGAAAATATATTGTCTGTCAAAAAGAAATCTAATATGGTCTTGCTGAATGTTGCGTCACTTCTATAAATTTTCAGAACACTTTAAAAGACTGCATATTAGCTTGCATAATACTGCATATGTACAGGAAGAACATAAATTGAGTGATTGGATGATGAGTATTCTATTGCACATTACATAGCTCAATACGCATAATTAGGTAAGATAGAATTGTGAATTCTAGAAGCAATGACCATTATACAATATTACCCCGCACTAAATTCTTTTTTACATCGAATAAATTCAAGTAACCCTGGTCAATGTGTTGGGTTCTCCTACGTCGAACGTAAATCTTGTAAAAGATCTTGTTAGACTAGGTTTTAAGCTTGAGTGCAAAAAAGTTTGAACGCTTATCGATTTCTATATTACATTATCATTTCATCAACAACGACTCCTATGTCTAGCTACGTATAAATTGTTTTGATTTACCCGCTATTTGTGTTTCAATTAATCAAATCTACATTTCAAGACACTGTAGAGATTAGTGTATGAATTAACAATCGTGCCCTATATCATATGAATCATCACACACACACAAACTCACACACACACACACACACACACATATATATATATATATATATATATATATATATATATATATATATATATATATATATATATATTCCTACTGCATAATTTACATTGAAAATTGGATAGTGCTGTAATAGTGAATATTAAATGTTACTCTTACCCAATTTTCGAACTGAAATATAATATAAAATTAAGAAGTGCCATTGATGTAAATGATTTACGAAGAATATTTAACTACAATGCTAGAAATACAATTGTAATTATTTATTTAAAAAATGCTGGTAGTCAAGTACTAATTTGGTAAGTAAAAAGTAAAAACAATTAAAGTTAAAGTGTTAATATCTATCTATTGACACTTAAATGTAATTTTTTCTAGAGCTTGATTCGTTCTCTCTATCTCTACACGTACACATTTATTTATATTTCAATCAGGATGGAATAAATATTACACAAAAATAGATGAATAGATTTACAATATCAAGGGTTTTTCCAAATAATAATGACAATGAACAGGTACTTATTCAATAACCTGCGTGAAGATATGTTGCAGGCACGACACTACAGTCACCTCGATAGAAACTTTAGAATTCCTGAGTTATAATTGAATGTCAAAGATATATAACAAAAAGTATAACAGGTCAACCAGTAAAGAGTGCAAGTTTCAAGATAACTATTATAATTGGAAATAGATATGCAGATACACATTTGATTAATATGCAAGCCACAGTGCAAAACTCTCAGAAGAAGATGGAATAATGCTAATGTACATGTAATTCTTTATCATTTCATTATCGTTTCTAACAGAAAAGGGTGACAGATAAAAGCTAAATAATATCAAAAAAATTTCGTCACTAAGAATGTAGGGGAAAACGTGTAAATATCTAGAAAGCTAAGACAGCATATTATTTAACAAAACATTTGAGGTCTGTGTAAAAGCAAGAGATTAGAGACATTAGATATATCATCTCTATCTCTCAGCCTCTTTGCCTTATTATTAACGAAGGTATTTTTCCATGCCACAAAACGTCCACTAGTGATATATGTATCAAGTTAAACGACCACCAACAAAAAGTCAATTAATGAATTTAGTATTTAGTAACCTATTGAAAAGAATCACCATATTAAAACATAAAACAAAGGAAATTATTGCAACATATTTTAGAAAGTCATTATTCATAAATATAGCAAGATAACTAATGTAAAGTACAAATGTTTAACTACACACGATAACAATAAGTCACCTACAATCTACTTTAACAAGGTTCATAAACGATTCCTTATTTTAAGTTCACGAGCTAAGGAAAGATTAAAATAGTTGAAATTGAGTTACTCTTGACTAATATTATTTAACAGTTCTAAAGCTTCTTTGATATCTGATCATCAGTGAACGAATGTCACTAGTTCTTAGGGATTATCAATCTACCAAACACGACAATTGGTTAGGCACAACATATTAATGGGTAAGATGATAGTAAAATGAATGTTACGGAACAGATAACAATAATACAGCCCTACTGTAGTTGATTGCATCGTCATAAATTCTTGATTTAGATGTATTTACCATAGACGTTCTATTGTTTCTTACTTTCTCTAAATAATCGCGGGTGAGAACATGATGGAGGAAAATATGAATCGCATGGTTAGTGATCGCAATTCATGTTACCGCACCTTTATACTGAATTTATGCTGTATGAAGTAAATCATGAACATAACTATACCAGCAGTAAAGAACAGTAATCATATGCGCCAACACTATACAAAAAATATACTACTATTCTAGTAGGCAAAGTGTTTATTTCTAGGAACATGAGTGATTTTTGTTTGTGACGATAACAGAAGACCGATATTTAGAGCCAATATTGATTGTGAAAAGTGTTGAAACAATTATAAGAGTTGAGTTACAACTAGCATACAAACTAAGTTTCGGGTATGACTTTCTACACACCAAGTGTTTATGTGAACGTCGCAGGAGAATGCAGAAGTATGGAGTAATGCAAGGTGATTCTGCGTTTCCGAAGAATTTTCTAACAAGAACAGATCAAATGTTCTATTGTTTTTTCATCTATGATAGAAGGAGTGTCATTTCAGAAAGCGCGAATACAGAGCCGAATTTTAAGGATAGAACAACGTCGGAAAGCAAGAAACGAACAAAACAATAATTAAACAATGCAACCATAATGCAACCTATGCCATATTAGCTTACAATAATATCGTAAAAGAAAAATTCAACCATAACCTAACGTAGCACGACTGTGCTTAATTAAATACAAAATTCCTTGAAATATATATTTCAGTCTAAGGATAAATCTGTAGAAATTATACAAGGAAATATTGGATTTTATCAACAAATGGCATACATATTAATTATTGCAAGTTTAACTGTCACGTCAACAAAGAGACTATTTATCTCTGTCACACGTGGATTACTTAGATGCCCCTTTCATGTATCGGACAGTCATAGTCGGGGATGAGTGGAGCTGGGAAAACATGTACATTTCTCATTCGTGAATTACTCCTCATCTGCACGTTCCTGCATGATCTTGTAAAATGGAATACCGCAACTTGGCTCGCGGGAGTTGGTTGCAGCCTTGGGTAGTGGCTGATCCCTGGATGTTCTGAAACACAAATCAAACATTATCAGGTTGCGTAGAGAGTGTGGAAAGGAAATGAATTGTGACACATGTAGTTCAGTATCTTGTAACTAGGATAATGTTGTTGAAAGTGATAATGTGTAACCAAATAATGTGAGTGTTATTAAGCGTTTGCCTAGAATCTTCATTAATAAAATTAGTGTTAATAAAGACGGATAAGTTAAAAATTTGAAGAAATTACGAGATGGTAGTTTATCTGTGGAAACGGTCGACGAGAAGCAAATAGCGAAACTATTACCATTGAACTGATTACCATTGGAATAATTAACGTGTTGGTAGAACCCATTGCCTATTGAACATCCCTCGCGGTTTGAAATTATGTTCAGTTATCCTTAGTGTCACCGATGAGGGGATTAGTAACTTAGAAGAACAGTTTATTATATCCATTTCTATAATCATCATATTCATGTTGTAATAATTCGTGCATGTTCAGTGATCCCTAACGTGAAATATATTTTGAATTATCCAAGTTAACGGACTTATTTCTCAGAAAACAAAGAATGACAGACATGTCCAAAGATCTAAAATTAAGAGCTGATAGACCAATAACGAACTGGACACTTAAAAGCATTGAAATATATTCAAGAGAAATTTGATTATGTAATATCTGTTCTTTAGTTTTTGTATCAAAAAATTGAATGATGTAGCACCTGAATTAACTATTGAAACTACTGGAGTACTATAATAAGTTGAACACTAAAGTTTTGTTTCATTACTGCTCTACTCTTAGAAATCTTATCAACATTTGAGTCAGTTTACAGTGCATTACAAGGCATAGAACTACATCTGGGGAAAGATCAAGCTCTGAACTCTTGTGTTTCAGATATGGAAGGGAAAAGGTAGTCTTGATTTGACAATACGCCTGCATATTATCTTGCATAATACTGCATATGTACAGGAAGAACATACAATGAGTGATTGGATTATGAGTATTCTATTGCATATTACACATCTCAATACGCATAATTAGGTAAGATAAAATTATGAATTCTAGAAGCAATGACGAATGTACAGTATTACCTCTCACTAAATTTTTTTATACGTCGAATAAATTCAAGTAATCAGGTTCAATGTCTTGGATTCTCCTATGTCGAACGTGAATCTTGTAAACAATTAATCTTGCTATACTAGGTTTTAAGCCTGAGTACAAGAAAGTTTTAACGTCCATCGATTTCTCTATTACATTATCATATCATCAACAACGATTCATATGTCTAGCTACGTGCAATTTGTTTTCATTTACCAGCTATTTGTGTTTCAATTAGTTGAGTCTACATTTCAAGACACTGTACAGAGATTGGTGTATGAATTAACAATCGTGCCCTATATCATATGAATCATCTTATATATATATATATATATATATATTCCATAATTTACATTGGTATTATAATTGGATAATTCTGTAATAGTGAATATTAAATGTTACTCTTACCTAATTTTCGAACTGAAATATAATATAAAATTAATAAGTTCCATTGATGTAAACGATTTAAATTTACGAAGAATATTTTACTACAATGCTCAACATACAAATGGAATTAGTTTTTAAAAAGGTTAGAAGTCAGCTATTAATTTGATAAGTAAAAAGTAGAAACAATTAAAGTTAAAAGCGTTCATATCTATCTATTGATATTTAAATGTACTTTTCATAGTTTGATTCGTTCTCTCTGTCTGTGCACGTACACATTTATTTATATTTCAATCAAGGTGGAATAAATATTACACAAAAATACATGAATATATTTATAATATCAAGGGTGATTACAAATAATAATAACAATGAACAGGTACTGATTCAATAACTGCGTCAGAAATGTTTTTTTCGGCACAATGACCAGCTCAAAATTCTACAAAATATGAAAAAGGAGCAATAAATTGAAAATAATGTGTTGAATAAAAGTCTAAAAAAGGGAATTAGAATTAATTTTATCATCAGATTTCATTAGTGCCAATTTAGATATGTTGCAGGCACGACACTACAGTGACCTCGATAGAAACTTTAGAATTCCTAAGTTATAATTGAATGTCAAAGTTAAATAACATACAGTATGACATATCAACCAGTAAAGAGTGCAAGTTTCAATTAGAATTGGAAATAGATATACAGATACACGTTTGGTTAATCTGGAAGCAACAGTACAAAATAAACGCTCAGAGAAAGACTGGATTAATACTAATGTACATGTATTTCTTTATTATTTCCTTATCATTTCTAACAGAAATGGATGACTGATGAAAGCTAATTATTATCAAAAAAAATCGACACTAACAATGTAGGGGAAAACGTGTAAATATCGAGAAAGCTAAGAAATCATATTATTTACCAAAACCTTTGTGGTCTGTGAAAAAGCAAGAGATTAGAAACATTAGAGTAGTGTACGTATGTATGTTCTGCAGACAACTTTCCCTCTCCCAGTATTTTTTGACCAGCACACAGGAAAGCACAAAGCATTTTACATAAGGGTCCAACTATCTATACATAGCGCAAAGTATTTAGATAACAACAATCCTAAAGTGAGATTGAATAGGCTTTTATGACATTTAAAATCTTTAAAAACTTACATCTAAAAATTTATAAGTAAAACTACACTACACTACACTATACGTAATTACATTTTTACTTTATCTTATACTGCCCCCAAGCTAATGTATTTACACCATCTCGTAATATATATATATTATTGTTTGAAGAATCTAATGCTAGCTTATTAACTGTTATGGTATATAGCTCATGCTTATAACTTCTAATGAGGTTTATATCTTTATATGCTTTAACATTTGTAAATACGCTTTCTTCATAATCATTAAACTGTAACTACTTTGATATTACAGCTTTAGTTACTCCTTTAGCTCTTTACCCAATAAACTCCATCATTATTTTACCCTTACTCTCATCTTTCACCTTACCTATTACTTTCTTGTTTATTAGTGGTAGTCCATATATGTTATTTTCCTCGTATTCGCTCGTGTCAAATTGGTCAATTATTTCTACCATATCTTTGTAAAAGTCATCAGTCACAATCTCATATATAAAGCTATCAGTATCCATTTAACATAAATCTATATTATTTCCATATTTTGCCTTCATAGTGTTATAGTGAAAATCATACATTAAAAGTTTTGATAATTCCAATACACTCATACTAACATATATTGGCTTATTAAATGCCAAAAGCTCTTTTTTCATATGTATAGCACACAAATTCTCTGTAAATATTGTTCTGTAATAAAAATTTGGTTTTGCAATTAATTTTTCTACTCTTTCAGGATCACATTCTAATTGTATGGGCTGTCTCTTTCGAATATTTTCCATCGTTTTTCCGAATACTGAGATATCACGAGCTTATAAAAATCTTTTTCAAACTCATTTTTAGCTTGCGTTCTCATATTTGTATTTAAATTAATGTATTTCTTTAACCAGTCTGATTGTTTCAATTCTAATACTCTATGCACTTTCTTTAATTTCATTCCAAGCTACATATATAGTTTTAAGTTCCTATAGTGAATTACATATCATTCCTTATTATAAAGTGTTGTTTGTAGTTTTGATTGTTTAGATTCCGGTGGACACATGTTTTCTGGAGCTAATAGTAAATCAGAATGTTTGTTGTGTAAATACCTCGGATATTCTAAATCTACTTCTAATATGTAACCAGTTTCTGAGTCATCTGGAACGTTCATTATATCTATGTAAGGCTTAACACACTTAAACTCTTTATAAGGCATGTATTGACTCATTGCCCATCCATATAAGTTATTTGAGTCTAGATATGCTAAATATCTTGAACACTCGTCTTTATTATAATCTTGCATATATTTGTTGTTAGCTTTTACATATCTTTTACTACATTGCGAGATTCCTCCACGTATACAATTTTCTAACATTAGTATTTTATCATAATCAGTTAACATTTCTAGCTTAATTTTAGTCATCTTTAACATTGCATCCCACGATAGGCCAGGTGCTGTATAATACCATGCAGGATCTTCTCCATATGTCTTTAAACACACATCTCTAAAGTTTTCAAATATATCTGCTAATTGAAGGGCATCTGTTTTGTTATAATGTTCAGTTAGGTCCCTTACTAACTTCAGATCGAATTCTTTACAAACTCGTACATGAAGCTTATGGCGTTCAGGGCTCGTTTTTTCTCCTGTTAATCTGTTTGTAAATTTGTCTGGAGATAATGGAACAGGTTATTTCAATTTTTCAAATGAATCAACAAACTCAAATGGATATTCACCTTTAGTAGTAACTAGATCAAGTTTATCAATCGGGAAAAACTTTAATGTTTCTCGAAATTGTTCTGGTTTCAAATTACTAGTTAACTCTGATAAGCTCTTTGACATAAATCTAAATGAATCAACAAATCGTAAATTTATTCCATCTTTTGATCCTGCTTTTATATATTTTTCATATGTTATGTACCTTTCTTCATTATTTGCGATCAGTTTAATTTTGTGCATATCATAAGCTAACTCCTTAATGAACAAATGTGTATTATAGCCAGTTAAGTTGTGAAGAAATATTAGAACAAAATTAGGATTTTTATAGTTTAAATTGCAAAACTGTGAGCTGGACGTCTAAACTTTCCAGTTAAATGATCATGATCTCTTACTTTTGCTTTATTTTTATTTATTTTATACAAACATTTTCTTAATTCATATTTCCATTCTTTTATTTTTTCACTCATATCATCTCTATCCTAGTAGAACCGTATTTTCTTCTTTAATATATTTATTTTTTTCTCAACGGCTGGTGGTAAGTCATTCAAGTTTTTCTCACATATATGACAAGTATCCGAACTGTTATAAGCTTCTATTTCTTCCTCAGTAAGCGGGTTCATATTAACTATCCTTTTACAAATTTTCATAATTTCTATTGCTTCTTTTTGTAACATTTCAATAAATACTTTTGCAGCATTTGGACCTATATAACTAACAGGACTTTTATAATCTCCATTTGAATATTTGACATAGTAACAAAAACTCATTGGCTCACGCTTTTGATATTTTACTGTTTTAGTACAATTATGCTCTATTTTTAATTTACATAACATACATTCAATGTCAGCAATTATCACAAATGGAACTCTTAATGATCGATTATAGTTTTGAAACTCTATTTGATTGACATATGATTTAGGAAGTTCTATTCTAACAGCCTGATGCTCTTTACAATATAGCTTATGGTTTTGCAACTGCTTCTCATTTCGAAAGTGTCTTCTTAAACATCTATCACAAAAGTATAATTTCTCAGTATGCTTTGTCACTTGACATCTTATTAATCATGATAGGTCTTTTATCCAACAAAAATGATTATTATTTTGATCATCTTTTACATATAATAAATTAACATGTTTTTCTTGCTTTGTTTTAGTGATTTGAAGTGGATATACATTGTAGTTCTTGTCATAGCTGTAAACATTGATGGAAATATTACTTCTTCTTTCAAATTTTGGAATATCTTTTAATTGCACTGGAAATTCAATGTTATCACAATATTTCTTTTGCAACTTATTAACAAGCTGTTTATAATGCGAAGGTCTTTGATACTGAGAACATAGGTTTTAAGTAACTTGCAATAGCGTATAAGAAACATTTTTGTCGTTATTTTTAATATTAATCACTGCTTTCTTATCTTTAATTGGTATGAGAAGTTCAATATAGGAAGAAGCTCTTAATGGTACATATTTGTTTAATCTGATTTGTAAGTATTTAATTTGGTGTAATGTCCATCCTGATCATCTACCTTCAAATTCTTCCATTTCTCTACAAAGTTTTTGCTTTGCATGAGATATATATTCATTTAAGTCACTTGATTCTAATATTCTCTCGTTTGATGTTTCGAAATTGCGTTCTTGTATTTCTTTATCTTTAATATAGTAACAAATGAAAACAAGGTTAACTTTAACAGGGTGAAATGTTAATTCCTCTTTAATTTTGTTAATAGCAACTCTTCCACTTGTATCAAAAAAATTTATTGGGTCTTTATACATAGTTTGTAAACTCATTTTGAATGCTGTTTCTTCTAATTCTATCTTAATTAGTATACGTGTTGGTTTCGGTTCTTCAATTACTTCTTCTTGAAATGGGAATATATTTCTAATCTGTCTTCTGCTTTGTTCATTCTCATGTTGGTTAATAAGGTTTATTAGTTCTGCTTTTCGTAATCGGGAATATCTTTTGATTCCCTTCTCTTAACTCTACTACAGTAAATCTATTATAATTACTCATCTTATTTATTATGTAGAAAATCAACGTTCACTCTTCAATTTTTATCTTCACCAAATTTCTTTAAATCATTTTCATTCATTTTCAACACATCATTTAAACATCTGCACGCGCCTGCCATTGCTTACATATGTTTCCTTGACGTGTTACTATAGAGCTTTCATGGGAAGACCCATCAAAGTTACATATACACATTTTAAAACTGAATCATTTTTGTAAACTTACTCATCGTCATAATCATCACTATCATATTCGTATTTATCACTACCCAAATCAGGTGTTTTTGTTGTGTTATTAATAATTCTTTTTCCTTTAGCCCTCTTTGCCTCTCTATTAACAGTGCTTGCCTCTCTATTAACAGTGCTTGCTTCTCTAGTAGTGCTGCTAAGAGTTTAAGATCTTCATGAATTAGTTTACGTCTATCATGTAATAAATCAAAATGTTTCTCCATATTTATTATATAGAAAACCAAACATGAAATACATTTTTAAAAAATCGAAGAATAAAAACGAAGAGGTGAATATGACTAGTGCTAAGGAAATATTATCTCACAAACCTATATTTGATTGTGTATGTAAACATTTAGATATTGGTGGCTATAATGATGAAAACAAAATAAATTTTAGCGTGTCCATAGGTATGTTAGATCATTTGTTCAAGAAAGCTACTAAAGAAAAGAACTCGTATCTTATACAAAACATTCTCTAAGCAAATGTTATGAACTTGTCCGATGAGATGTTAGATTCACTGATTGATGAACAATGGTTATCTATAGGTTGTGATGATTATGAGGAGGAATATAACAATGATCACATTACAGAAGACTTCATACGTAAATATCAGCAGAAAGTTAATTTGAACGAAATATGTTTAGGGAGAAAATTATCAGAAGAGTTTATAAGAGAATTGGCTGATAAAGTTGATTAGGAGATTATTTCGGAAAGCCAAGACTTATCAGAAGACTTTATAAGAGAATTTGGAGATAGAGTTCATTGGAGAGAAGTATCGTTTAATCAAAACCTATCTGAAGAATTTATTAATGAGTTTATAGACAAAGTTGATTTTGATGCCATATCTTATGGAAGCAAACTCTCTGAAGCTTTTATACGAGAACATGCAGATAAACTTTCTTGGCGGCGCTTATGTGGGACCCAACAATTATCAGAAATCCTTATAAGAGATTACGCTGACAAAGTAGATTGGGCAATGATTTCAAGGTTTCAAAATTTAACAGAAGGATTTATTGCAGAGTTCAAAGACATTGTTCATTGGCATAACATTTCAATTTATCAAAATCTCTCTGTAGAGTTTATATATTTATTTAGACACTTCGTAGATTATAGAGTTATAATAAGAAGATACCATAATAATTCTGATTTAGGTAGTATATTGAATTTAGCATTCGATGTTACAACAGATGTTTTGTTTGATGCCTAACTAATCACCTTTTATGGCTATTATACCATACAAGTAGTAACCTTAATTATCAGATAACTAATCATGTAAACAATCAATGTCTTTAACCAAAATATCTTCTGATAGGGATGTCCAAAATTCATTACCCTTACCTTTACGAATATCTAGTTCTTGCTGCATTAGGTTTAATAGCTTAATACTGTTAGGATCTCTAAACCTGTCGTATATTATTATATGATTCAGATATTTTTCTTCTGATTCATTAAGAGGCTTATATAGCGTTCTCTTCTTACAACGAATAGCATAATAAGGGAAAGGATCATTAGGTTTGTTCTTCTTATATATGATTAGACAATTATATATTATAATTATCTTTGGAATTATCGTCTGTATATGGTGCTGTAATTTCTTTTCAGCTCTCGTTTTGAATTCTCAATCTCTCCATTGTTTGATCTATTTCTTCTGCACTTTTTTGCAACTCTTCTTGGTTTTCTTGATTCTGTTTAAAACTAGAAACAAAATAGTCTTCGATAATATCATAGCATTTGTGATAGAAGTCTTGTGATATCCATAAGACGATAGCGAGAAATATCTGTTTGTAAACATATGTTCCGGAGAAAGCAATATTTGTGTCTGTATCTCCTCCACAATTCACTAATACTTAGAGCGACTCCTAGAAATCCGGGAGTCCGATTTTTCATCATAGTACCTTATTAGTTCTTTTGATTGCTTATTTTCTAACCAGTGATCAAACCTCTTACCACCATTTGCACATAACTTCGTAGCGTTGAAGTATTCTGTACTCTTATCTATAATCAATTCAAAATCACCAAAAACACCATACCAATGATTGTCTTTAATCATTTCGTAGCAAATATCGTTTAAACTAAGAGAACTATCCATAGTACTCATATTTATTATATAGAAAATCATTATTTTTAAGTTCATTTCGTTACCACCTAGTTTTACTGTAAACAATGAGTCTTCAAAGTAGCCTGAAATGAGTCCATTAGTTTTATATTGCAGTAATCTAATAACTCTTTTGAATATTTATTTTCTAACCAGTGATCAAACCTCTTACCACCACTTGCTCGTAACTTCGACGATTCAATCCTCAGCATTTTGTCTGGATCACAATCTCTTTCTTTAAATAAACGTCAACCTCTTAAATAAATACAACACACAAGTGGAACGATTCGTTCCTATTAAAAACAATCATAATTCATCTTAGCTTAAACACAAGTGGAACGTTTCGTTACCCTTATCTCATTCAAACTAGCCTTTTATGGTTATTATTCCATAAAAGACATTTATATTTACACTACAACATTACTTTTATCTATCCAGCTATTATGTGAATCATCAAATCCTAGCCACTTAACGTATACTTTGTCACCTTTCTTTCTCAACACTTTTCCACCAAGTATTCATCTTTATGGCTCGTCCTTAATAGTTCTCGTTCGTAAAATCTACCTTGCACATCTTCTTCTTCTAAATCTTTAATTCTATACGTAGGTGGATTAGATGGAATAACTTCTCTAATAACAAATATTTCTGTTGACCAATTAGGTGTATATCCTTTCTCAAATAATACTTTCAATTTACTTATACGAACATGATCACCTAATTTGTATTTGGGTTTAAACGCTTATATTCTTTCTTATACACTTTCTCCAATATTGTTCTTCTTATTAGCTTCTATAGGTTTTTGAACCAATTGTTCTATGTACTCTATTATTATACTCACTAACCAATGTTGGTAATATCTCTATCCATTTGTAATTCCCTTGTGTCATGAATCTTTTCCACATGTTTTGTTTAAGTGTTCTATTAAATCTCTCAGCAACAGAAGTTTTCTTACCACTATAGGTTGAGTAAAGATGAATCTTATTTTCCTCCACCAACTTCTTAATTTCTTTATTGTAAAAGTCTTTGCCTTGATCAGTTTGTAGGTTACTAGGTTTTCTCGTTCTTAATATGGATTCAAATGCTTATATAACATTTTTACCGCTCTTATCTTTAACAGGAACAGCAAGCACATATTTCGAAAACACATCTATAATCGTTAGCGGATATTTATAGCCCTTGTTTAATTTGGAAACACCTTTTAATACTCCACTATCCATTTCCACAAGATCAGCTTGCCAAATATCACCGATACTTTTTATAACCACACTTAGTCTGTCAAAGTTATTTCTAAATGGTTTGTGAATTTCTTCTATAATGTCTTCTCTAACACCTTTACCATCATATAGTCAATCTTTCTTTTTAACGAATTGAGTTTTATTAATTCCACATATACTACATATACCTTTCTTTACATATCTTCCATTCTTCGTTTGTTCAATTCTAATGGTACCTTTCTTCGTATCTGTTGATTTCTTACATTTAACACAATACATCCTGTTTATTATATAGAAAATCATTTAAGTTGTCTTTCTACGTACATAATAACAGATAGTAATTGTCCTTCCTCGAAAGCTGAATTTTTATCTGCTTGAAACGTAATTATATCACCATTTTTAACGTCTAAAGGAAAAGTTTCAACTAAAGTATCGTTCAAAAATATATGCAGATAGTATTTATCCAAACTTAATTCCATATGCATTATTTTCCCAATATAGAGAAACTTATAACGATTCGATAGATTAAATATTCTAAAGATTGAGTCTTTAACATTCTTAGTTCTCAATCAACATAATAGATTTATAGTTTCTTTCTTCATAATGAACATATTTCCTTCTTTGTTTGATTTTTGGAAATCTTCTTTTGTAACAAAATTATCTATATCATTCTTTCTAACAACATTCTATAACTGCAAGGACATTTTCGCTTTGTATTTATTGAACTCTGATATAGGAACCTTTGCACTAAACAAGAGAACTACATTATTAATAGTCTTTTGGATTTCTTCCATATATTCTTTCTGAAAAGTGCTAATACCATCTATCTTTATGTATATGTTTTGTAATGGATTTAAAACATCCTCAAATTTGTTTCTATCGCTTTCTAATTGAATATTTATTGACTCAAGCTGATGAAAAGTTACTACATCTTGTTAGTCAATAGCATCAGCTACATTAACAAGTCTTTTCTTTTTAAAATCAACCCATGTTATATTATTTGATATAAACACTTTAGCTAGATCAATAAGATATTTGAGCTCTTCACCAATATCAACATCACTTTTTCTATCTACAACATTACCAATATATATCCATACTCATTTATTATAAAGAAAATGCCCATCCTAATTTTTCAAAACATTTCTTTAACATCTCTATTTGTTTAGGTGAGTGTTTAAAATCAATATCAACATGATAATCATGTTTTTTCAACAGATAGTACACATTTTAAGTTAATAAACATTGCTCTTTTCTGATACACTTCTGTAAAGGCCTCGTATAAGTTTTCCAACTCGTTTATAAGTGTTTCTTCCATATGTCGTAATTTTAATTGTTTTTGATCGGTAACGTGATAGTGTATTAAATAGACATCATCATAATATTTTGTGTATTTATTTCTCTTTAGTACTTCTAGAACATCTTTTGTTGATTTTAAATCTTTTGATATATTTCTAAATTCATCATTTAACATCTTGAACACATCTTTGGAAATAATTCTATCCTGTAAAGCTTGTAAACGAGATAGCTGTAACCTAAATCTTTTTGTAGTATCATACCTTGGTTTTCTTGCATAACCAGCTTTCATTTCTTCCTTAGTTCTGTAAACCCAACCACTCTCTACAGAATCATTACAAATGTAGCTTTTCATACCTTTTGTTAATGACTTACTACCACAATTACTGCATTCGAATGGTCTAGAGCTATAATTTGACAACAATTCCTTTAAGGTAATTATTGGACGTAACTTTTCCAACTCTTCATCCGCGTAGAAAAATTTAGGTATTAACGTCTTCCATAAATCAATAACTTTATATGCGTTGTTTCTATCTTTTAACTCTATCTCACTAACATCCTAAAAATACTGATAAAAATTATATCTATCTAATGCATCTAGTTCACCCACATGCTTCTCAAAATAATCTGAAAATCTATTGTGTATAGCTTCCATTTTTATCTTAAACAAAACCTTTATGGATACAAACCATAAAAGCACTTAAACTTAATAATATTTAATCATTCTTAATCATATACATAACGTCACTAAAAGAATACCCTTGATTTAGAAGATTTAAAACCTTAACACAAAGGTGACCACATATATTTGAATTAAAGTCTTGTATTCGTTCGGCATTGTAAAATAAGTTATCGGTACCAAGAAATTGTACTAATTGTTTAGGAGGAACACCACCATAAGAATCGAATACGTACTTTACGTTGTTATCTTTCCAATAGCACATCCAATGAGTACCAATGTTTTCTGATTTATCGAAGTTAACTATACCAGACTCATTTACATAGGGTTTTGTGGAAGTTCGTCACTCATAAATACACATCTAAATCGTTTTATCTTTAATTCTTTAACCATCCTCTCTATATCGAAGTAGGTCAATGGTTTTAGTTTTTTGACTTCTTTGGTTTACCTGCTCCTTGTTTTCCTTCTATAGCCATATTGTGCCTTTTTTGTTCTTCAAGTTCTTGTTTATTTTTCTTAGCATCAAGTACAGTTTGAGTAATCGCTGCAGCACCAACTGCTAATAAGCCAACTGCTTCTAAAGCTGCTAAAATGGCTGGAATTTTAAAGATAAACCACCCATATGCTCTTTCTTAATCTTTTTCATTTATGCAGTAGTTAGAGTTAAATGCATTCCCTTACCTTCTTTAATTTTCTTGGATTTATCGTTAAGTTGTTTCTTGGTTAATACATGATCGATATTTAAATCCTTTAGTTCACTGTAAGGAACACTAAACATACAACTTTTATTATATAACATGTGTTCCTATTTTTTTAAGAGAAAACCTTGGTTTGTAAAAGTACAGTTGTTGTAGCTCCACCAAAATCAATTAAGGAATCATTCTCGTATGTTATCCTTATCTCAAAATTATCAATCTTGCCCTTAGATATAGGGAAAAACATGGATAAGTAGATTCGTAAATAATACTATGTTTAAACTCGGCATCTGTTTTAAATGATGCTATATTTCCTGTTTCTCTATGTGTATATTCCGTATCTTTAACAAACATACCATCTGCTATATTACAGTGAACATTAATTGTATCGTACGGATGAAACTTTGGTAATTTATCTCCAACATGTGTTTTGTTCTTTTCTAAAAATTCATAAAACCTAAATCCAAGAACAGGTTTCTATTTTTACTCTGATTGTTATATGATCCTCTTTTAGCGTTATGTTTATGGAGCGAGATTTTAAATAATCATTAAGACTATTTAAGTTTATTGTCCATTTGGTATACTAACAATTTCATCTCCATAGCTAATCAACGTATTATGTGTAATGTTTGGTGTTAAATATGTACTGTAAAACCCAACTAGTCCTATAGTTAAATTCTTGTTACTGTTGTCTAGTTCGTAATGGAGTTTCTTCTTCAAAACGGAAGTTTCACTCGTTAACTTAAATGCCTTGGCCATTTATTATATAATAAATGAACCAGTTTGATTTACCTAGAGATATTCCAAGGGAGAAAGTAATCAAGTTAATAGAAAATATCATTCAAAAGTTAGAATACAACTTAAAGAAGAAAAAGAGAAAACAACGAATTGTTAGATATGCATACTACACTTTGATTACGTTATCGGTTATACTTTCTGCAACAACTGGGTTTATTAATATTTTATACCTGTAACAATTTACTCAATATTAACAACATCTGTTGAAACTGGAAGTGCTATAATAACAGGTTTGTCTTCTAAGTTAAACATAAGCAAAAGAAAAAAATGAACATAAAACCATTGTCACTTGTATTAACTCATTTAAAGAACAGTTAGAGATGATAATACCATTAAATGGTGAAATGGATGAAGAATATATAAAAATACATTACATAAGATCAGAAAACAAATTAAAGACATAAGATCATAAAAGATGCTGAAACCAATGGTTAACTTATAATATAAGAACCCAACGATTTAGCGGGTCTGAATCAAAATTTTCTCTATAATAAATGAGTAAGGAAACTATTAATTGGGATGAAAAAGAATGATAAAAGAAACAACAGCTAAGAAAAGAAATGGAGAATTTATACCTGATGATATTCGATGTCTTATTGTGGGTCCATCTGGTTGTTGTAAGACTTTTCTCTTATTTAACTTCTTATTATAGCTAGTTTGGTTAAACAATAATTACTTCTACATATATTCTAAAAGCATGAATCAGCCGCAGTATGAGCAATTTAAAGAACGATTTGAAAAAGCAGAACTATAGCTCAAGAAGCAAATAGCAACGTTCTTAAGCAGTAATAATTGTATTGTACCTATTGATGAATGTGAAAAATACTCTGTCGTTTTGTTTGATGATCACATTTTGGAGATCCAAGATACTGTTAGAAATTACTTTACGAGAGGTAGACATAGACATTTAGACTGTTTCTATCTTGCGCAGACATATTCAAAAGTGCCTAAAGAGTTTTTAAGAGATAACGTTATCTTCCTATGCGTATTTAGACAAGATGATACTAATCTTATACATGCGCATAACGAGTTTGTTGGAGGAGATATGCCTCATGATAAATTTAAAGAGATATGTTCAAAATGTTGGCAAGAAGATTATGGTTTTATAGTAACTGATATGACAAGGAAGGTAAACGATGGTAAGTAAAACAATAGCACAAAAATTTGGTAAGATTGCAACGAAATATCATAGTAAAAGAAATGAGAGTGTATTTAAAATAAGAACTGTAGAAGAAGATGGAAAAATAATAAGATAGGAAATTCTGAAGTTAAAGTGAGTGGTGATGATTTGATAATTAATGGTAAAACTTATAAAGGAACAAAAGGTCTATGGGAATTGTTAACGATGAATACTAATAAAACCATTGAAGATTATGATGATGATGATTTTGAACAGTACAAGGAAATAATAATAGAAACAGATGCTGCCCTCCAAAAAGATAATCGAGATAAAAAAGTAGCATCAAATAGAGGTTATAAATACATTAATATTATCAAGCCTAATGATTATATTAAACCATATTTACCTCCAACATCAACAAGAAAGAAAACACCAAAGTCTGGGAAAGAAATAAAAATATACAACGAATTACGTAAAGAATATATATTTATGGATGATGTGAGAAAGTTAATTGATCGGTTAATAGTTATAGATGAAGAAGAAAAGGCTGGTAATAATAAATTTTATAATGAGAAAGTAGGTATAGTGAGTATGATTAATAATAAGCTTTAGCAATTTATTCCTAATTATCCGAAAGGTATAGAATATTTGATCAAGATCTTAAATACATTACCACCACGATTCTGGAATGATGAGAAGCTTGGAAAAGGATTAGTAAATGACTTAATTAATAAATTACCGTTTGAGCTACATATTCCTGGTATGTCGTACTGTGGTCCGGGTACTAAGCTTAGAAAGATTAGAGACAGGTGATAGAGGTATTAACCCATTATATGAGGCTTGTAAAGAACATTATATATACTACAGAGACAATAAAGATACAGAGTCAAGACATATTGCAGATAAGGAACTAGAAACTAAAGCATGGAATAAAGCATTTAGTAGTGATACATCAATTGGTGAACGATTAGCTGTTTTTGAAGTTGGTACTGCTATGAATGCTAATGTTAAGTTAGGCTGGGGATTATAAGTTTTTAAATGTTATTATGTATAATTTTTATGGGTACATTCCATAAAAGCGTTGTCTCGAGATTTTCTTTATAATAAATGAGTATTGAGAGTTACGAGTTACTGAGTTTTAAACCTAACACAAGAACATTTAATAATTTAAATGAAGCTAACAAAGATATTGAGTTTGATTTCGATGTGGGGACTGGGTTTATACATCCACACAAAGTAGATTGTCATATGACTTTTGAAGTTGTTGGTGCATCAGCTGGAGGAACATTTGGTGCAAATGATACTATAAAACTTGTAGATAACTTCTTACCATTCTTCTTTTCTCAAATTGAGGTTGGAAAGCATAGAGTTGTTATAGATAAGATTGAATTACTTGGAATAACATCTACAGCTATTGGAACATTAAAGATTTCCAAATCAGAATTTGAATATCTAAAACAAGCAAGATTTGAAACATGTTAAACTTGGTCTACGAAAGGACTTCAACGTTTTGTTTCCATTAAGATTAATTCCAGGCTTTTTAAGTGACTATAAAGAGGTTATGTGGAAAGGTGGATTGAGAATAACATTTACAAAAGCTAACAACAATAACGATGTCTTGTACAAATGGGCTGGAACAGGAGCAGGTGCAATAGCTCCTCATGATGGAAAAATAACAATAGAGAATATGGAGATAAGAATGCCTATTATTGAATACGAATCTAATTACGAAACCAAGTTAAAGTTAAATATTCTTAAAGAACCTAAAATCGTGTTTTCATTCCATACTTATCAGTGTGTTCAGAAGACTGTTGTAGGTTCTTTCTTGGAGTTCGATGTTACTCCTCAATTTAATTCTAGACTATTTGATATGCCTGATTTCGTAGTTATAATGTTCAAAGCTGATAGAAGTGGTAAACAAGCAGCAGATGCAAGTATGTTCGATCATTGGAAGGTAAAGAATGTCTATCTTAAGAATGAAAGGAATGAGGTATATCCTAAAGAATCAAGAAACTTAGATATTGCTAACAAGGATTATTTTAAGATATACGAAGATTATACTGCATTTAAGAGAATAACATGTGGTAATACCGAAATGTACTACGATCCTAAATAGTTTATAGATAACAGGCCAATGTATGTGATTAATTGTAGTAAGAGGAAAAATTTATTGGTAAATGAGAGAACAAACATAAAGATTGTAGTAGACTTTGAAGAAGCTGTGGCTGGTAATACTATATGTTATGCGATTTTAATTGGACAAAAGAACTTTACATATGACCCTAAGAATGAGAAAGTAGTAGAAGAGTATTAAATAGTTAAATGTACTTTTTATAATGTTTATGGAATTTTTCCATAAACGTTTTTGTAAAATTAACAAAAATGATCAAAAAGATTTTGTTTAAGATAAAAATTGAAGAGTGATCATTGATTTTCTATATAATAAATATGATGGCGAGTCATATTGAGCTTTTAAATAAACTTGGAAGTCTTGAACAAAAAGAAGTTATTGGATTAAGAGAATTAGAACTAGATACAGAATATAAGATTGTGAAAATGGAAAAGATTAAAACTAAATTTGGAAAGAGCATTTTAGTTGAATGCGAAGAGTTTAAGATCTTTCTTCCACATAGATTTGCAAAACACTTAACAGAGAAAATGATTGATGAGATCATTAAAGATGGATTAAAAATCAAATACACTTGTCTAAAACATAATTATCCAACTGTTGAATTCTCTATGTAAATTTCCAATGGAGAGCGGTTTTATGAAATTTTCATAAAACGAACAATTTCTTTATAACAAATAATCTATGGCTAATTATTTGAATATGAAAAATGACGTTAAAGCATTAAAATTCGTTCGCATAGATGAGTTGAAAAAGGTAAATCAAACGAGATAACATTATGTAAATTGATTCAAATACAACGTTATGATCAAAGTGTTTTAGTAGATTTAGATGAGAAATATAAGACGCTATTACCACAAAGATATAATGATGATGCTGAGCAAGTGTTGAAAGACATTAAAAAATATACTTTTAGTTTAGTATGAAGGTTTGAAAGATTTAGATAATGGTTATAAAATACATCAGTTTTACTTTAGAAATGAATCCAAAAAATAAAAAAAATGATTAAAAAAGTTTCTAAAGTAAAAATGGAGTAATAAGTATGGATCCTCAAAAGAAGTTCATTCTTACTAATAATTTCAAAGTAATCATTAAGAATGTTCAAGAAAGCACAGAAGTCGTCTTCGAAATTAAGGTTTGTTTATTCAGCTTAAACTATGACCAATGGACTGAGTTTAAGAACTCATTGTTTCCCATAGGGAACAAGGTTAACAGAAGATTCCATTATCAGTATCCAAACTTGTAATTTTAAGTATATTTTAAGTGTATAAGTGTTCTTGTGGGTACATACCTATAAAAGCTAAATTCTTTAGACATACAGAACGCAATGCCATTTGGATTTTTAAGATCCATATATATTATTAAGTGTTATTTGAGTGTTTGTAATATTATCCTTAGAGTTATGCAACCTACAATACATTCACAAGATAGTAAATTTATTTCTCTATTGATTGTCTTTATAATTTTGAAAATCGGTTAATATTTGACAAAGTTATAACAAATTCAAAATTTCTGGAATTTTTACGGGTTTATTTTTGAGTTCTTTGGAAAATGTTATTCTTTGAAAAAGTCTTAGAATTTTATATAGAATATGCTATTTTTTTATTTTTCAAATATCTGAATTTTTATTTTTTACAGAGTTGCACTCATATTTTTTCTGAAATTTCCCGGCTTTTTCATTTGATGAGTTAGCATGTAACTATGGAGGGGTAAAACTTCATCTTAAAAATATTTAGGTTAAACAGTATAATAAGTGGGTTGGCAACGCTGACATTTTTTCCTTCTGAACATTGATGCCTAAGCTTAATTTGACGGCTAGGTGAACATATACAAGCAGTTATTCACTTACTCAATATATAGCGTTGCATATCATTTAGTTTATCTCTTTGCTAATAGATGGCGTTGCTTGTAGAAGTATTATTCACATATAAGGACCATTTTTCACTAGATTTCTTTGAGCACGTGTTAGCCGAGCGTGCTCGCTGATGGTCTGGCCAACTGTGAGTAGTGATCGGCGTGGTCGACGTCGCAGGTTCGAATCGCCTCCAAGCCGGAAGAAGGAATTTCACACTCTCCTCTACAAGCCAAACTGATCAGAGGGAGTTGACGTGAATGGAGACTAGAGCTAATCGGGAAAGGAAAACAGAGGGACAACAGAAGCAGCAGCAGAAAGAGAAACAGACAGAAAAAGGAGCGTGAGAGGCAGCCAAAAGCAAAACGAAACAAACAAATAAGAGAAATGCGTAAGTCCTCTCAGTTCCACATGTGTACAGGTTTTGCTGCTTTTTACTTTGAAAATTTATTTATGTTACAGAGTTTTTAGATGTAAGTTTTTATGATTTTAAATGTTATAAAACCCTATTCAATCTCACTTTAGCATTATAGTTATCTAAATGCTTTGCGCTATGTATAGTTAATTGGACCCTTATGTAAAATGCCTTGTGCTTTCCTGTGTGCTGGTCAAAAAATATTGGGAGAGGGAAAATTGTCTGCAGAACATACATATGTACACTACTCATTAGATATAACCTCTCTATCTCTCACCCGTTTTGCCTTTTATGGGGATAGGTATTATCCTTGTACATATATGGATGAAATAAATACTCTTTTGTGCTAAATCAATGTACTAAAAGTACTGACATGATCTAAATTCTTAGAATTTTCTGTTTCATTAAGTGGTTAGGTCGTTACTCAAATTCAATTATTTTTAAATAGAAAGTCTCTAATCTACACATCTCCGCGTCGTGTGTGGGCGTGTAACTCCCAGTGGATCTTCTTCAAGATTCTAGAAAATCCAATTATTGTTATTACTTATAAAATATGTCGACCAATATGATCAGTAAACACAGGTAGTGATCAAATCTGAAGAAAACGCTGAAAACTTTTGTTTAATTGTAAAGATAATACAATTTTTCAATGGTGGTTAAGGGCGTGCAGCAGCTTCTACTCGAGTTCTGAGTATATTTGTTTTTACCAATAGTACTTTCCGCATATCTTCAAGCATAGCCTGATACTTTCCGATTCTTTGGAGGCTTAACTCATCATTCTTCAGCCAAACAAAACCACGAGGAACACAACAGAGGGTATTCGCCACGAGGTTGAGGAAGGTGCAGGATCATCGAAGACAAGCAGATCCCACCATTGGAGGACGACCGACTCCATGTCTAAAGAATACTATTCTGTCGGTTCATCGCCCAGACACTTTTGTCAGTTGAGATTAGTGGAATAAAAATGTAAAAGGACATCCTAGAGACGCATTATTGTAGAGACGCTTCACGGAGAAAGTTCGACGCCCCTAGCAGTCCAGCAGGATTGGATTCCAGTTGTTGGCTGCTACCAGAACATAGGTTCCTTCACGGCAAACCCTTCATCGTTCCAGATGACCAGGACGACGCCAGTCTCGTTGGAATTATCAGGCTAGTGCTCATTCTTATTTCTTAATTATATCCTTCTTCTCTCACACCTATTTCCTACAACTAGTCATTTTTCAACATTAGAAACATTTAAATTTTATTTAAATTCAACCACAATTTTACAGTTAAGTACCGTGTTGTGCAACCGTTTCATCCCCAATTGTTACATTATTCTAACAGTATTTTAGAGAGTATTCTGAGCTACAACTGATGGCACAGCACCGGCAAACTAGCATGAAATATATTTTGAATTATTCAAGCTGAAGTACTTATTTCTCAGAAAACAAAGAATGCCACACATGTCCAAAGACCTAAAATTAAGAGCTGATAGACCAATAATGGACTGGATATTTAAAAACATTGAAATCTATTCAAGAGAAATTTGAATATATAGTATATGTTCTTGAGTTTTTTTTGTATCAAAACAATTTGGATGATGTAGGTACTGAATAAACTTTTGAAACTACTGGACTACTACAATTCGCTGCTCATTAAATTTTTGTTTCATTACTGCTCTGCTGTTACAAATCTTATCAACATTTGAGCCAAGCTACAGTGCTTTACAAGACATAGAAATGTATTTAGGAAAAGATTAAGCTCTGAACTCTTGTCTTTCAGATGTGGAACGGAAAAGGTATTCTTGATTTGACAATATGCTTACTTCAGCCAAAGACGAAGTTTGCAAAAGAATCATATCCTGAGTTTCCTTCCTCGAAAATATGACGTTTCTCCTTTGGGTTGGTCTTTGGCTCTTACTAATATATTCCAATCTACTATATATTAAAGACTATAATACAGGACATTCTTTGTATAATAACTACAAAGAAACAATGTACTCTTCCACATTTCATAACCTAATGAAAATAATATAGATCATGGTTTTTCGGAAATGAAGGTTCACAGCTTACTTTTGTTGAAAATTAGAAAATTAGCGGAATCTGGTAACTTCAGCGTTATCCTCTTTTCCTGTCTATGTTGCTGTTAACTATTGCTTTCATTAAGGTAGCTGCCTTCCTCCAACTCTCTATTGCTTCTTACACATTTCTTCCCTAGTAGCCTGTACAATCAGCTAACAAAATGGGTTCTGAAACGAAATGTTGTGTCCAGTAATTAGGCTGTTTTGCGAATCCTGGATGATCTACTTGGCTCTATAATCGGAATATTCTTTCCTTTGCAGTGAACAGTGCGTAGACTCTCCAATATAGTACTTAAGTTAGCATTGAGTGATATATCGGTGGTCCAAACCATAAGCTCTCTTGCACTACACGTAGCTCAGGTCTGAGCCGTTTATGTTGGATCTTCTTTCTTTGATGTTTTGGGAAAATGTACTTTGATAACAGCCATTTTTAAGGCTCCTTCGTATATCTGCTCTTCTGAAGCCATTCTGAAATAAGATTGTTCATAGATGTTGCAGAACAGTTTGGATGCTATATCTATTTGCTATGGCTATTGATCTGTTTACCTATATGTCAAATAATGTCATGCAATGAAACTTATGATTAAAAGTATTCAGATAGAGGAAGATATCCATATGTATGGGTTGCCTGTGGGGAAACATGCCGTAATTTTCTTTCTCCATAGTAATATTAATGCAAGAATCTCTTATGTTGAGAAAATCTAGATTTTTTTCAACTCTGTTGTTATCCCGAGAACTATTGTATTCATCACGATACTACAAAAGCTTCACCTTTTGTTTCAATAACAACAATGCTACAAGTTATCACATACAATTTTTTCGAGATTCTTAAGGTAAATCCTGACGTCGTGAAACTTAGATTCAGAGAACGCAACATTTGAGAGACCAACTATGGAACGACATTTGATTTGTTAGTAAACTATTGTCCATTCAGGGAAGACCTAACAACTTGTGGTTTAGGATCTAATTTCCCGTGACTTCCTACTTTTAGTTCACGCCAACTTAATAACATGTTGGGAATCTTACTCCGTTTTATATTCTTTGCTGCACCGTTTAGATAACCGCACTATTAAGCCATTTTATAATTGACATTCAATATTCGATGGAATTCTACTGAAACTTTATTGTTTTTAATATTGTGTATTTAGACCATTTATCTCTTTTTCAGTGATCATTTCCGGCAATAACGTGTCATTTCGTATTTTAATAATATAGTTGAGTTACTCAGCTGTATACATTATCCTCTTATTATAAACGAAAAAAAGAAAAGCATTAATGTCAAAGAACGGGTGTAAACTACAATACAAGTAACAGTATTATTTAATTTCAATAAAAGATATAGTATTAACGTAAGGGTAAGGGTGAGAATCGATATAGCAATCGTCTCAACATTTTGCTCAGAAAATTCCCATTCGCCCTCATTCATACCATCCTTATGCCACTTACGAGGTGATAAATGCCAAAACCCATTAATGATTTTATATATAAACTTAATTCAGCTGAAAACTTAAATGAGAAGAGTAGTGTAGTTTGCCGCCAGACCACACAATAAATTCAATCTCATAGGAACGCCCTAATTATAAACATATTGTGTTAATGACGTAATCAGGGTGAACGTTTAATGTACGTCGTAATGTTGCCGTTGACAAAACGTATCCCTAGAAACGAAAAGCAGGAGCAGAAATAGAAACATTGCGAAATAAAGAGAATATATACTTATTAACACTAGTATTAAAATTTTCCACAAAGTCGTCTAGAATTACCTTTTGAGAAGATTTCTTGCTTGTTTTACCTTTGAACGTAATATAGAAAATAAGACTGAACCAACGCCCAACAAACTCGGGGCATACAAGCTCTACCAGATACAAACAAAACATCCACATTTTTATACTTAATGGGCCAACGCTAAACACTTTCAAATCTTTCTATATTCTCGACAAACACGACAGCAAGGCGAAGAACATGATAATGAAATTAGATTAATTCACATAAATAAGAATTAATTGTACCATCTTCCATTTGATAAGGTTCCGCTGCTAAGGCTGTGAAACAGAAGCAGGAATATCAAATACAAAAGTGATAAGCAAAACGAAGAAAATATTTAGAAACATCTGCGGTTACCAGAAATAAGCATCAAAAGTATACAGAAGGTATAATATTAAATACGTTCAGAATGAATAATAACTCAATTAATATGGAAATTAAAGGAAGAAACAGATATCACATAGCTCTTTCGTATAGAAATTTTGGGGTTTCTTTCACATCCACCATATATAAACATGCAGCACTCTTTACTATTGCAATCGTAGAAAAATCTTCGAATATAAGCCAAACCTGGACCTGGGTCAAGTGGAGCTCGACATCTTAATGTAGAATAAAAAAAATATTATAATGAAATATGCTACATTGATTAAATCTTATATACCAATATATAGCACGTAAAATCATTAGACTAGTTTCTTTTGCCACACAAATATTGAATGCAACAACCTGCTCTTAAGAGGCATATTACTGCAAAGAAACTACATATTCAGTTTCTTATATATAAGAGTCATTTTTAAGGCTGTATACTTATTAAATAGCTGCTGAAGAATTCTATTGTTTTAAATACAAGTGGCAAATAAAACAATCCCACTTAATCGACATAATTGCAATCGTTTAGCAAACAACTTGGCCGTAAAGGTCATTCGGTAGGACACCAAAGTTTCCGACGTATATGAGAACGAAATAAGAAGAATTTTTGTCTGACTTAGGTGTAAAACATTGAATAAAATTTTGAAGCTATTATCGAAAAAAATATAATCAACATGAACCATAAGCGCTTCATTACAATCCAGATATAAATGCATTGTAAACAAATCATATTTTCCGTTTAGGCTTCCATTGTTTTGAAAGGCGAATACGCAGTCCCTTTCTACATTCAAACACTTTGCTATAGGAGTCTTTAGCGAACGACCAAACTTAGTTTGCAAATACTATGATTGAATTCAGAACAGATTCATGTAATTTATTGAATACAATAGTCAGAAAATTCAACGCAACCACTGCAGGAGTTTGTATGTTTATTTTGCTTTGTAGAGAACTGTTCTAAGAAATGATTCGTAATTCTGACATAAAATTATAGGCAAAACCCTGCACACAATATAATTTTCTTTTCAGGGAACTAAGAAAATTGCTTCTTTTCCACAGAAACACATAGTAACACTGAAGAAATGTTTGAACAATTCGATAAGCACCTCCTTAAGAACAAGCATAAGTTAGCTACATCAACTTCAAGTAAGTTAAGCTCAAGGTAAAGAGGATTGTCGGTGATAGATTCACTTTCTTTCCTCACACTTGGAATAATGTTCTAGTATTTCCTGGGATTAGTAAATTCATATGAACGCTGTGTGATTGTCTTTTTCCTACTTTGCTGAGTGTAAAAACATTACCAATTGTGTTCTTACCGTTGGTAAAGTGCAGCATTCACTTTCTTTATTACACTGAATAAAAAGTATAAAAATAAAAATAATTAAAGAAACTTCACATTCCTCAATTTCAACCCATTCAGCCTTTTTTCTTTCACGGGCATCTTTATCAATCTCTCGCTAAACCTATTTTTACGATGCTTTCCATCTTGACATGAGACTTCTTTGCTGGAAAAATATGATACTGTCAAGAAAACTGGCCTCAAATCAATTCTGAACTGTTCCTTAAATGACGACTTTTGGATGCAAGCATGTTTACCTGTTGCCTTGGGCGGTCTTGGTATTCGATGAGCTTTGGATATGGCGATTCCTACATTTTTAGCGACATACCGTGGACCTCTGCGTTTAATGGAAGCTATTCTTCCACAGGGTTATTGTTTGGAACCAGATGGTTCAGTTCAGGAAGGATCTAATAAGTGGGCAAGCTTAGCAGACACAAACCTCTCAGAAATTAGCAAAAAGTGTTATCAGTCATCTTGGTATACACCAATTGCATCTCAATCATCTGGTACAATCTGTTACAATCATCTGTTACAATCTGTTGTGGTTGGGGAAGATAAAGCCAGGCTCCTTGCTACCTCATCTCCCGAAGCGGGTGCATGGTTGATGGCGATACCTTCTCCGCTTTAGGCCTTCATTTGTCAAATGAAAGCTTTCGAATGGCTGTTGCCTTACGTTTAGGTTTAGCTGTTTGTGAGCCTCATCGCTGTCCAGCTTGTGGAGATGAGGTTAATCAACGTGGCCTGCACGGCCTTTCATGTATGAAGAGCGCTGGTAGATTCGCCCGACAATCCTCCGTAAACACAGTTGGAATTCCTTCAATACGGGAACCTTCTGGTTGCTGTCGTTCTGATGGAAAGCGACCGGATGGGATGACACTGGTTCCATGGATAAGAGGTAAATGTTTATTGTGGGACTTCATATGCGCTGACACATACGCTCATTCAAATCTCCCTCTGTCAGTAATGAACGCTGGAGCTGTTGCTAATCGCAGAGAAGCTGAAAAGCAAAGAAAATACAAGAACCTTCTCGAAAGTCTTGTTTTCACTCCAATCGCTATTGAAACCAGCGGTGCTTGGAGCGCAAAAGTCTTGAATACATTAGGAAGGTAGGAAGACGCATTTGTTGTGTTTCCGGAGAAGTTCGCTCCACAACTTATCTGATACAGCGCATATCTGTTTATATCCAACGTGGTAACGTCTCGTCGGTCCTTGGCACTTTACCTCCTGGAAAAGAATTGGATGAGGTGTTTATACTCTGAGAATAATTGTTTTATATATATTAATCCCTGGACAATAGTTTTAATTTGACCTTATAATTATATATTTAAATTGTAATTTATATAAATTCAGTGTAATTGTGTCATTTCGGTTAATAACTTCTAGTTATCATATCATTATTTCTATTAGTGATGTAGGATAACAAATGTTAAATATTTGTGTTAATTTCGGTATATTTCTGTATATCTAATCGTAAACAATCCGTTCTTTTAATGCATATAAATCTAAAGAATATATTGCATCCTCAAGAGTACCCTAGAGAGTCGAGGATTCAAATGTTTCTCTTGTTTAGTAATGACTTACCTGACTGTATTCCTGACAATGAAAAAATACTATATGCCGATGATCTAAAAATATATGCTAAAATCAATTATATGGACGACAACATAAAGCTGCAACAAAATCTAGATCATATTGGTAACTGATGCTCTTCGAATCAACTTGGGGTCAATGCAAGCAAGTGCAAAGTATTATCATTCACTAGGAGCAAATCACTTCGTCACTTTAATTATGAAATTAATTAATATAGGCATGATTCAGTTAAAGATCTTGGTGTTAAGTTTGATGCTAATGTAAGTTAACGTTTGACAATCACATTGTAAATATAACACGTGAAGGATTCAAGCTATTACGATTCATAATTAGAACGGGAAAAGAATTTAAGAACTGTTCAACATTACAGAAGTTGTACAATGCATATGTTCCCTCAAAGTTAGAGTAGGCTTCTACTATTTGGGATAAGACTCACATAAAACATCATAAGCAATTAGAAAGAATACAGACATTTTCAAAAATTTCTAACATATAAAGGAACTCACGTTTATCCTACTTATGACAGCTCGCTTATGACAGCTGTAAAATCATACTTGGTAACTTTTATCTACCTACACTAGAACAAAGGCGACATACGATTGATTTTTATTCATTCAAAAACTAATGCAAAATATTTTGAATTCTCCTGATTTAATTTCTTAATTGAATTTGCATGTTCCCACATTAAAAGTACATAGAATCACTGGTCCTTATTACTACAAAAATTCAAGAACTAATATAATGAAATCACCAATTTGGAGGACAACAGCTTTGTATAATAGAATGTGTTCTAATAACAATGAATTTGATATATATAATATGTCGCGTAAGAAATTTAGAAATGCAATTATCATGAGTTATCAAGAGTTATCAACTCAAGTTATGTTATCAAGATTTATCAACGTGTAATTGCTTAATTTACAACACTGTAATTGGGTATAGACTGTTGTGTTGACAATAAATAAATAAATAATATCTATGTTAAATAGATACCAGTAGGTCTTTAAAAGTTACATTTTTGCGAAGAATAAATTGAATACTGACGGAGATGCTTCCGAAATTGGAAGAACTCAACGTCCTTTATGTGAATCATCAATTAGAAAAGTGGGGATCTATATATGACAACAGAAAAGGGGACTAAATCACCATTAAATACTCGAAATATCAGACAGGTACCTCGGGTCAATAGAAGACAGTAAGTTGAACTGCTTTCATTTCGATCCCTCATCGTTACTATATGTTTGGCTACGTTCCCAAACGTCGTTAAGGACCGACATTTTCAACTTTAAAAGTGTATCTCTACATTTCGTGTTTACTTGCAATTTAAAGTGTCAATTCCTTATGATACACCAGTAGTTGCGCAATAAGAATCTACTTGTCTGCTTTTCTCTCTGTAAAAAAAAACTTGTACTATTAAGCCCTACACAGTGCCCAAGCTATATTGTGTTAACTGTAATGGTAATAATCCTACTTGAAGTACTAACCAATCCTCATTCCAAAGAGACAAAACAATGTAAGATATCATGCTTGGTATAATAGCCACTAGTGCTGTAAATCATTATTCCAAAGAAAGTGTTCCGACTGAACCAGAAATTTGAAATAAAACTCTTAAATTCGTTCTATTGTCGTACTGACCTCCTTGTTCTATTGCTTAATTTACTCCACTTCGTTTCTACTTGCATACTTTTGGTCTCTTAAAACTAGGAAATCATATACCTAATTCTCTTAAATCTAGGCCTTTCTTAAAGAAATCCTAAAATTACTTCGACTAAAAATCAGGTTTTAATATCAACATAATCTTGTATGGTATGAAAAGAAGTAGTGAATAAGGAGTGGATGGTCAATGGCTCAGGAGACATGATTGACTGAAATCTTTGAAATTTAATGTTTCTTCATTGGAACTTTAACTTTACTCGCACTCACTTTACCAAATTTGAATAGCGTGATCTGGTTACTGTTTGCAACCACATCTTTAGAGGAAACTAATTTTCAAACAACATATTCTATTTCATCTCGCTACTCAAAACACATGTGTGGTTTAAGTGTGATAATCACGTTTTTGGTCGCATTGGGTTCATTAGACTCTCTTTTTGACTTTCTTCATTTTACAATACTTCGTAAGTTAAATCACATTGCAAACCGTATTTGCCTTAGACTTTACACTATATTCATTATGTTTAATCTTTGTTTTGAGTCCGAGTTGCCTGATGAATCTCGTCCGCCAGTACACACTCCATGATAAGCTGTCCACTAACAATTTTTTTTCCAAATGTTGGTTTACTTAATTTTAAGATCTTGATTCCTCTTCGTTCTATGCTCCTAACCAGTATTCTATTCTTGTCTAGCCCGAAATCCAACTTTCAATGTCCACGTTTAATGCACAATAATTTAGCATTCACTATTATCACAGGAAAAGATAATCAATTCAAATATAAACCAAGATATTTATTAAGGTAACAGAAATAATAGTTTACTTATTGTTTTAGTGTAACAATTAATACTTCATGTTCTGCGTACGTTTCACACTGTGCGATTGAATATCAGAAATATTTTCAATTCATTTTATGATATTCTGTAGCAAATATATTCTCAATAACGGATAATTGAACATATGCAATGTCCCAGAGGTACGATATTACATATGGCTGTTTTAAATTTTAAACGTTATAACTTTCAAAACTCATATAGTTGAATGTAATGTTAGAGCATAATAAATATAATTGGATGCATCATAAACACTGCATCAATTTAAAATGGACAATAATATATACCAAGCAAAATTGATCAAGCTTTACAGTGTGTGCGTAATATTCTATCAGTGTTGTCCAATTTATGTCCGTAGTGCGGAGTTTGGAAATGAACTGAAGTGAAAAATAAGAAATTATGTTTTACAGGATTTTGTTAGTTGCGCACGAAATGAGACTTACGCGCTGAGAATGAAACATAGCTTATCTGGTGATTACCGTTAGCATGAAGAATAAGAGTAAACATATCTTGGAAGAATGAACTTGATTTTCATTAATTATGGGTTTATATAATTTTTTTACCTTACCTCATATCAGATTAGGTATGTAAAACTTAATTTGACATCAGTTTTATAGGAGTAAAATAATATTTTGTACATTAGACTTCCTATCTTTATTTATGTTCATTTTTATATTAACAAGTTCTTACCAGTAGGATCCGAATGACAAAGAGCCATTCGGTACGTCATAAGCAGAATCACACTGATTTGAACTAGACGTACATATTTCACCATCTAAAAGAAAGCCGGAAATACTAGTTAAGACAAGACATTAATTCTGGAAAATATTACGTAAATGTCAAGTACAATGCGAAATATACTAATGGATAAAACCTTATCTTAATACGTAAAGGACAAATTTCGAAATTTAATGAAGTATTTGATACGAAAATTGCGTAAATATTACATTTTAAACAATAACTAGTCATTTAATATATTCCTTTTAAATAATGTAATACTTACGAGTTCAACCCTCCTCAATTCTAGTTTCCGTACTAAAATAATTAATATTTTTTTTTTACAAAATTCGATCAATGAGAATAAAATAAGTGATTCAGTTGCATGTAGAAAACGTACAAGATACTTTTAAATCATGAACGGTGTAATACCTGTCTGTAATAGTCACTAGTGTAGAAATCGTACCTAACCACAGTAATTAGCGAACTTAGTATATATACTTTATTTATGTTAAACCCAGGAACAAACAATTATTTTTGTATATTATCATTTTTCTTTAACACGAGAAGTGAAAAAATGCTTTGTGCAGTCCACGTTTTATTTATTGCTTGTAAATGAGGTTTCTGAGATCTAACTAAAACTAATATCGGCACTACCTTCCTAGACTCAGTAGCATATACCCAAAGACATTATCTGTAAGTTTTGGAGATGAAGAGATGTTCTTTAATACTTGAAATATGGCACAGAGATAGATTGTAATACTTACCTACAGATGCAGGTGAAACTCTTTCTACAACTCGACAATTGTTTCAAATGTAATGTTGTATTATCTAAATAATGTATAGCTCAAGTATGAAGTGAAATTTTATAGTCGTATGACACGAAAATCTAGGCTCCCTCTGTACCCATCTGTAATTCTTGTTTGACTTTCTACATATTTCTTCTCTCCCCTGTATCAACCTTCCTCCACACACCACTTTCCTTCGTTTTTCCAACATCCGTTCTATAAACCACGGCTTTTTTTAGCCGTTTTGCTTTCACGGTAATCTATTAGTTCCTATGTAACCTTATGTGGGCAAAGTTTAATGTAACACACCGTCTCTTAATACCTGCACCTATCATTTCCTCGATTGAGCATTTTTCTTCGTATTTTTTAAAGAAAAGATTTCCTATTTCCATGTTTTCGGGCTTTTGAGTATTCAACATCTTGTTGGCTTCTTTCTACCTAAATTTTGCAGGCCAGTATAAGGTTATAATGATGAGAAAAAATATCAGCCTCAGTGACGACTATCGCTTTCTTCAAACTATTCCTATATCCGTCCTGAATCATAATTTAGTCTATCTTATATATTCGGCTGTCTATTGGGGTTTAAAATATATTTTCTTCTCTTGTGCTGATTGAGCCAAATATTCCAAAATAATAGTGACTTCTGTCTACAGAAATTGACCAATCAATCTTCATTCTGATTTGTTTCGCCTAAGCCATATTTGGCTGTAACATTACCGTCGTTTTCCTTCCAAAACTACATTTACAAATAGGAATGCACACGTCTTTTCCCAGTCTATAATTTCTTCTATTTTGTCATAATTTTCCTGTTTCTTCACTTGTATGTAAAGTTGTCAATACGTATGTCTCTATCATTAATAAATCCTTCATTTTTAAAACTTGAAGTCTTAACATTATTGGTCTTTCATCAACAATTATACTTTTACTACTTTCTCTTTTATGCCCTTACCAATAACATTGGTCAGCATGGGTACTGTAGTTTTGAAAATTTCAGGTGGATTACATGTTTTTGAAGTCGCTCAATCAGAATCTGGCATTAGATTTTTCATATCACCCTAGAATTAATAGCAATTCACTAACTACGTTGGAATCAAATAGTATATTTTGCTCTGTATTTCATCAAGTGCTCCCTAGATAGCAGCAGTGAGTCTGTAAGCAATTATGCAACTGATGTAGGTATGAAAAAAGAAACTCAGTTATAAATTTAGTCCACATAATCGACATTTATTTTTATCTACAAATTAAATTGTTTAACGTTCCTAACAATGTCTCAGACAATCTCTGGTATAATCGTAAATTCTTTTGTAGGGCACAGATTAATTTTCTTTTCAGTTTATGTATGAACAAATCAACTTGTGTAATGCCACATACTTAACCAAGAAGCCTAGCCTCTCTTGTGTTTCTTACGGTGTCAGCGAGGACCAAGTATTGCAACACGTACTTGCGAGCATAACACAATTAGAGCACTTAGAGGATTGACGAAAGTTTTCACTTTCGGAGGGCGCTTGCTTTTTGAATCTCATCTATCATCCTTCTTTTCGTTTGCATCTTCATTTGGGCTTCGGCCCCAGGTTCCTTACGTATCATGACGGATCTTAGCAATGCTTCCGGCTCATCGCATCTCGGTCAACAAACTCCAGCTAATATAGGGCCAAACGGTCGACAGAAAACTCAACCCCGGATTGTTACCGGTACGGTACGGTCAGGACTTACTACCACTGTTTCTGCTACTTACGCTGACTGCATTACTAAAGGGCAGCGCATTCGCTCTCGATCTCTCTCGGATGGTGAGCAATCCATAGATCCGAAGAAACAGCGAGTTACATCTATTATTGATCCAAGTATGAGCAATAACATGGATTGGGCATCATCTAATTCCGTCGATAACTCAAACTCACATCACCAACCAGAACCAATATATAACTTCCTGCTGACAGATTATGACCAAAAGTATAACACCGTTAGAGCAGTGTTTCAGCAGTTGATTAAATATGTGCCTCGTCCTGAGATACGCGAAATCGTTAAAACTCGCAGAGGCATTATACTAAAATCTACTAACTCAAATTTTGTATCGCATGTGCGAAACAAAGCCACATTTGAGATCTTTGGACCAAAGGCTAAAATCTCCGCACTAACTCCAAGTGCACGTAAAACTCCTCCTCCTCCTAGGCGATTGCCAATGCTATCCGTTGTTATTCGAGGAGTTGAACCAGATCTCACCGATGAGGAAATCCATGAGGAATTACATCAGGAAGGATTTCCTGTAAAGCGATGTATCCGGATAAAGAACGCTAACGGTGCAACATATCTTGTACGGGTTCTCACCGATCAGCCACAGTTGATAGACCAGCTTTTGTCCACTGGTGCTTACATTTATCGAAGACGTTACAAAGTAGAACCTTCTCGCACACCTCCTCCTCTTCCGTTAAGATGCGAGAGATGTCAACTGTATAATGCACATCCCACATCCGAGTGTACTAATGATAATAAGTGTGGCTATTGTTCATTACAACATGCTACGAAGGACTGCCCCAATCAAAAGGCGCCACCACAGTGTAGTGCGTGCCCTGAAAAGCATCCAACATATAGTTACAGATGTAAAGCTAAGCCACAACCGGAACCTTCTAAACCAGAACTTGTTGCACCCATAAGGTCTACTGACCGTCCCACTCCACCTGCAAACTCTTTACTTCATCCTGTTACTGTTGAAGATCTGCTCCGATTCCTCACGATTAGTCTACAGAACATTCATCCGTTTCTTCGCACTCATATTCTCAACCAAATCATCCATGCAGCTAAACTTCTGTTTAACCTTCAGCTCCATGCAACCTATTCTGGACCCACAGTTCATTTTCAAATCCAACCTATCGAAGTTTACGTTTAATATGGCAGGTTCCATTTGCAATATTTTTTGTATTTTCATAATGGCGTATACCTTCTTATTTATGAACATACGCTCACTATTGACACATCAAGTACTATTCACGCAGTTATTACAGGAAGAACACATCTCAGCCTTCGCACTCAACGAAACTTATCTGGCTCCTTATCTACAGTGTTACATACCAAAATATAACTTACTACGTCATGATGCTCCGTCCGGACCCCGTCTATACGGCGGTACAGCTATCGGCATTAGCACTCGTCTACCATACCGCACTGTTACCATGCCTCAAACTTTCAATCTACCTGAATACAATGTAACTACTCTCTACCTTCGGGGTCGCACAGTCACATTTGCCACAATCTATGTTCGGCCAGGAAAGATTCTCAACTATGATTTCTTTCGTTTCATTGATACGCAATCCCGGCATTATATTATCATGGCAGACTTCAATTTCCATAGTAGAACACAGCGCGACAAACAGCAATTTCTTGATTTTATACAAACTTCAACTACAGGAGAATTTCACATCTTGCCACAACCTACGAGGCCAGCTAGCAACACAACGCCTAACGTAGTAATAACCTCGTCTTCTCTTTCTAATCTTATTAACATTACTGTACTAGATTCCATCGGCAGCGATCATGTTCCTGTTAAACTAGAACTGCAATGTACAGTGAAGTCGTCAAATCACTTACCAGCTAGAAAAATTTATCTATATCATAAGGCTAATTGGGATCAATACCGATCCACAATAGACGACGCCATTAGCACACTCACTATACCTACCTCGCAGAATAGTCTTGATCATGTTAACACTGACCTTACTGCAGCAATTCAAGGAGCAGCGGAACATTCTATTCCGTCTACTCATGTACAACCGCATAAACCTATTTTGCCACCAAGATATCTTGCACTAATTTCTGCTTCACGTCGAGCTTATCGTGAATATAGAACCAGTGGCAACTTGGAGGCACTGCGCTTACACCGCCAATATCGCCGAATAACACACAACTACATTGTAGCATACAAGAAAAGACAGTGGATTTTAACGTGTAATACTCTTACTGCAGAAACTCATCCCAGCAAATATTGGCGTAAATTCAACCAACTTACTGGCAAAACGTCTAGTACACCCTATCCTCTTATTCACAACCAACAAGCTCTTAATAATGACATCGACAAGGCTAACATTTTTGCTGCATTTTTTCAAGAAGTCTTCACTCCTCTTTCTGGAGGGCACACACCGCACCGCCTTCAAACTTCGATCAATCGTCACGCCGATCCGACCGCTCCTCATCTACAGCCTTCTGACCACCATACTCTGGAACCTAATAATCCACTTACTCAGGCTATAGACCCAGATGACATCAGGGCTATTTTAGCAACCAAACGCAGTACGGCACCTGGCTTCGACTCCATCACATATGCTCTCATCAAACAAGCACCTCCTTCTTTCATTCTGATTCTAAGCCATATTTATACTTTTATTCTGCGCACTGGCTTCTTTCCGCTCGATTGGAAGTATTCTAAAGTTCTTTTATTTCCTAAGCCTAAGAAACCACCATCCGACGTACAGTCGTATCGCCCGATCCATTTAACAAGTTGTCTTTGCAAATTATTAGAACGTATACTCGTTCGTCGGCTCCACGACCACCTCCTCATGCACAATCTTCTGCCGATCCATCAAGCCGGGTTCCGACCGCACTTCAGTACACTCGATCAGCTCTTAAGACTCGCCACTGCTATTTATAACCAATACAACAAGGGATTTCCTTCTTGTTTAGTTACGTTTGATTTGGAAAAGGCATTTGATAAGGTCTGGCATCCTGGCTTGATATACAAATTACACAACTATATGCTGCCCATATCTTACATAGATTAATCAATACTTTCTTAACAGGACGTCTTGCATATATTTCTATTAACAACGCTTTATCACACCCCATATTCTTACATTCTGGCGTACCTCAAGGTTCTTCTCTGTCTCCTTTGTTATATCTACTGTACGTTGCTGATCTCAGACTGACTCCTCACGTCCAAGTCTACCAATTCGCCGATGACACAGCATTTCTCACAACAGCTCGCACTATCCAGCGTATTAATAGACTCATGCAACCAGCTATCGACACATTTGTCCGTTGGTGTCAGGTCTGGAGACTGAGTATTAACTCAGCGAAAACACAATCTGTAGTCTTTCTACCACCACGTAGACGATCCACAGTGTTTCGCAATCCGAATTTATTAAATATTCACGTGGATGACACGCCAGTTCCTTTCACATCATCTCTTACTTACCTTGGGGTGATATTTGACTCAAAGCTTACGTGGACTCCGCATCTTAAGAAAATTGTTACTCAAGCTAAGAACAGACTAAATCTACTTAAACGTTTAGTTGGCACCAGCTGGGGTTTACGACCAACTACTGTCCTCCACACTTACAAAGCTTTTATGAGGACTACTTTAACCTATGGCCATACAGCTTGGGCCGCAGCTCCCGACAAATTTTATAAACAATTGTCTATAATGGAACGGCATGCTTTTAGATTGGCCTATCGAATTCACTTACCAAGCCCAACCAGACTTCTCTACGATCTCATAGACTTTCCACCACTGCTCACCCATCTAGAACAGCTTCGCATTCGTTACATCACGAAACGCTTTGATTTACGACACCCCATGCTTCAGGATATACTACGATATGACCGAGACAATGATGCACCGCCACGATACGTCGACACTCCGCTCCAACACTATCTTACACTGTATCATTTGCAAATGGATCCTGTCAATCGAGACCCAGAAGTCTTTGCTATATATCATCCACGCCATTTGTCACCTTCCATCTATCCATCATATGCACAGTGATAACCAACTAACATGGGCCTCCTCTGTCTCCATCAGTTCCTGAATAGCCCCAGGAACAGAAAATAACAGCATCCGTTCACTAACAGAACCTAGTGTTGTGGCGTCCAGTACAATTCATCCTCATTTTCATCATCATTTCTAAATATTATTTCGTTGAGTTGTAATTTCTGTTACTGTTTTTCTTATTTGTTATTATATTCACGCACTTAGCCTTCATGCACTGACAGTTTGTTATTTTCTTGTTTCATATTTCTAATAGCCTCCATGCACATATTACCTTTGTTATTATTATTATGTTTTTGTGTCACCTGTTTCAACTAATCTCTATTGTATATATGTTAATTACTTAAAATAATGAATGAATAAAGGAAAACCCCTTAGACCAACCACAATTTCTGTAGCCTCAACATTCCTAATACAACACTTCCCCGAAGAAAGGGCGCAACCCTTTAACCGGGTAGACGACAAAAAAAAATTGTGTAATGCGGCCTTACTTTTGGTATTCATATCAGGGACACTAAACACCGAGCCCTTCGAAAATTGTCTGCCCTCTATACTATTCTGCGTTGCAGTGCCTTAAGTCATGAAACAAGACTCCACGTCTTTAAAATGGTAATTTTGTCCACAATTACCTACGCATGTCCAGCATGGCAACATGCGGCACTCAGTCACTTGCGCACGGTCGAGAGTGTGCAAACCAGGGCAGCTCGTATCATAACAAGTCATGACCGATATACGCGCAACCGTCAACTTTTAGAGGACTTAAACATATATCCTATCCGGGACGTGTTACATCAACACCATACTCGTTTTTGGGACAACCTCCCCCGCCACGTTAACCCCACTATAGCAGCCATTGGCAGAGCGCATACACACCGACGAACTTACAGGACGCCACGGTTGTAGCATAACTCTTTACCCACACTCTCCCCCTCACTGCGACAGTTGCAGCTGAAGGTCACATGACGTCGTCGTATCTCATATTCTAACTCACCCCCAGAGGTCTATTCATTTTCTTTTCTATAGCTGTCATCGAGTCAGGGACTTTTGTCCGATACTCGACACAAAACCACACTTTCAAGCTAAGCTAAACTAAGCTAAGCTAAGCTGTGTAATGCACCTTACCAAGAAACCTAACCTCTCTTGTGTCAGTTACTGTGCCAGCGAGGACCAAGTATAGCATACGTACTTGCGAGCATAGCACAATTACAGCACTTAGGGGTCTGACGAAAGTTTTCACTCAAGAGGGTGTCTTGTTTTTTGAACTTCATCTAACATCCTTTTCATTTTTTTTCATCTTCATCTGGGCTTCGGCCCTCGGCTACTCTATCACGATGACAGACACTGGCAAAGTTAACGGACCTACGAATATCGGTCAGGATTTAGGATTACAACCTCCACCACTTAACATCGGGCCTAACGGTCGCCAAAAGACGCAGCCAAGGATTGTTACGGGAACAACTCGTTCAGACCGTAACTCTATTCCTTCGACTACCTACGCTGACTGCATCGCTAAAGGACATAGAATTCGTTCTCGATCTTTCTCTGATGGCGAACAAGTGCTAAACTCAAAGAAGCAACGAATTACTCCCAATGTTCATCAGACTACAACTGACAGCCATTGTATGGATTGGGCATCCACTTCTGCCGATAATCATCCTCAGCAATACCAGTCAGATCCCGTGTACAACTTCTTGCTAACCGACCACGAACAGAAGTATGACACTGTTCGTGCTGTCTTCCAGCAGTTAGTCAAGTACGTCCCTCGGCCTGAGATCCGTGAAATTGTTAAGACACGCCGTGGCATCATTTTGAAATCCACTAACCCAAATTTCGCCACGCACGTTCGCAACAAGGCAACTTATGAAATTTTTGGGACAAAAGCAAAGATTTCTACTTTACAGCCGAGTACACGCAAAACTCCTCCTCCACCACGGCGACCTCCTATGCTGTCTGTAGTTATTCGTGGTGTAAAGCCTGATCTTACTGATCACGAAATTCTTGCTGAACTCCATCAGGAAGGGCTACCTATAAAGCGTTGTATTAGGATCAAGAACAACAAGGGACCAACTTATCTCGTTCGAGTGCTGACTGATCAACAACAGCTGATCGATCAACTTCTATCCAAGGGCGCATATATCTATGGACGCAAATATAAGGTTGAGCCATCTCGCACGCCAGCACCACTACCTGTTCGCTGCGAGAAATGTCAACAATATAATTCACACCCAACAGCTGAATGCACAAACAGCACCAAATGTGGCTATTGTTCCCGCGAACATCCTACAAAAGCTGTCCAAACCTTCAAGAGCCACCACGTTGTAATCGCTGTTCTGAACGTCACCCAACGTACAGCTATAAATGTAAAGCTAAGCCTCAGCCTGATCCAGCAAAGCCTGAACTAGTTGTTCCAATACGTTCGGTCGATGCACCAACTCCACCAGCAAATTCATTGAGCCATCCAGTTACCGTCGAAGATCTACTCCGTTTTCTCACTATTTCACTACAAAACATCCACCCATTTCTTCACAACCATATTCTAACTCAAATCATGCACGTAGCCAAACTACTATTTAATCTACAACTACATGCAACGTATTCCGGACCAACAGTGCATTTTCAAATCCAACCACTTGAAGTTTATGTTTGATATGGACAACTCTACCTTCGGACTTATATTCACTTTCATTATGAGTTACAATTTACTTTTCCTTAACATACGATCACTATTAACGCACCAACTGCTTTTTACACAGCTCCTCAAAGAGGAACAAATTGCCGCATTCGCTCTTAATGATACTTACCTTGCACCAAATTTAACATGCTATATACCGAAGTATAATTTACTTCGACACGACGCTCCAACTGGACCACGTCTCTACGGAGGCACAGCTATTGGTATTCGGCAAAATCTTCCTTATCGTGCAGCTACTGTTCCACCTGCTCTTCACCTTCCTGAACATAACATCACGACAATTTATTTTAGAGACAAAACAGTTACCTTTGTTACTATTTACTTTTGTCCAGGCAGAGTTTTCAGCTATGATTTTTTCCGCTATATTGATGCCAACTTCCGGCATTACATTATCATGGCCGACCTCAATTTTCATAGCTGTTCCCAACGTAACAAAGACAACTTTCTCGATTTTGTTCGGAATGAAACACAAGCTGAATTTCATACTTTACCGAAACCTACACGTCCTATCAGTCGCACTACTCCTGACGTAGTCATAACTTCATCTTCACTATCTCAGTCTATTCACATATCTGTACTTGACTCAATAGGTAGCGACCATGTCCCCATCAAAGTCGAACTTCATTGTTCTCCCAACACTCAGCCGAAGCCTCCTCCTCAGAAGGTCTACGGCTATCAAAGGACAAATTGGGAACAATATAGCACCGATTTAGACAATGCCGAAACTACGCTCACAATGCCTAATACTCAATACGAACTCGATCGAACAATCACTGGACTTACTACAGCCCTTCAAGACGCAGCACAACGTTCCATTCCAACAATCGAAGTTCAGCTACACAAACCTAAGCTACCTCCGCAATATTTACCATTTATTTCAGCATCCCGGAGAGCTTTCCGGGAATATCTCGCTACGGGTAACCTTGAAGCGCTTCGGCTTCATCGCCAGTACCTAAGGATCACGCATAATTATATCGTTGCGTTCAAGAGACGCCACTGGATTCAAACTTGCAACACACTAGCTAATGAAACACATCCTACCAAATATTGGCGCAAATTCCATCAAATAACAGGTAGAGTTTCTCGTACGCCTTACCCCATTGTTCATAATCATCAAGCAGTCCTCACGGATGCAGAAAAGGCTAATATTTTTGCTTCCTATTTTCAAGATATCTTTACACCTCTACCCGGTTGGCATACACCAGATCGCTTGCAATCAACTATAAACCGACATACCGATGCAACTTCTCCTTTCTTTCGTCCGTCTGCTGATCATGATTTAGAACCAAATAATCCTCTAACCATGCTGATTCAACCCGAAACTATTAGTAATACACTTAAAGGTAAACGGAATACTGCACCAGGATTTGACTCTGTTACATATGTACTCATCAGACAAGCGCCTCCTTCCTTTCTACTCTTTCTTAGCACCATTTGTACATTTATTCTGCGAACTGGAAATATTCCACTCGACTGGAAATACTCAAAAGTGCTTCTCTTTCCTAAACCGAAGAAACCTCCATCAGAAGTCACATCCTATCGTCCTATTCACCTCACTAGTTGTCTATGCAAAATCTTGGAAAGAATCCTTGTCCGTCGCATGCACGACTATCTTCACTTACATAATCTTCTTAGAATACACCAAGCTGGATTTCGACCAAATTTTAGTACTCAAGATCAATTATTCCGTCTCACCACAGCTATTTACAATCAATACAATACAGGTTTTCCTTCTTGCCTTGTAACATTTGATTTGGAAAAGGCTTTTGACAAAGTTTGGCACCCTGGCTTACTATATAAACTTCGTAACTATCTCCTGCCAACTTCATACATCCGCTTCATACACTCCTTCTTAATAGGACGACTAGCTTACATCTCGATCAATGGAACGCTATCTCATCCTATCTTGCTGCAATCAGGTGTACCACAAGGCTCGTCATTGTCTCCTTTATTATACTTACTGTACGTCGCTGATCTTGTTATTCCTAATAACACCACAATATTTCAGTTTGCTGACGGCACTGCTTTTTTCACATCTGGCTTCTCCGTACAATCACTTAATAAAACCATGCAAGTAGCCATTGATTCATTTGTGCGATGGTGTCATGTTTGGAGTTTAAATGTTAATTCTTTCAAAACACAAACCATAGTTTTCTTATCACGTCGACGCCGTTCACGAGTGCATCGAAACCCGAATCTACTTCGCCTTCAGGTTGATCTTAAGCCTATTCCAGTTTCAAGTACTATTACGTATCTCGGTGTCATTTTTGACACTCATCTTACCTGGACTCCACACCTCACCAAACTCATAGGTCAAGCGCAAAATCGACTTAATCTTCTCAAAAGATTAGTGGGCACAACCTGGGGATTAAGGGCACATACCGTTCTCAATACATATAAAACTTTCATGCGGAGTACATTAACCTACGGACATACAGCCTGGGCATCTGCGCCATTAAAATTCTATCAAAAACTTGCTATACTAGAACGCCATGCTATACGCCTAGCATAGCGCATAAGCCTACCGCATCCAACACGTTTACTTTATGAGATGATCGATTTTCCGCCATTATTAACGCATCTTGAACAACTTCGTATACGTTACATCAGCAAACGTATGGCACAGCCCCATCCTATGATACTTGATATACTCCGCTACGACCGTGACAACGATGCACCACCAACTTTCATTGACACCCCTCTCCAACACTTCATGACAATATATCATTTGCAGTTAGATGATGACATATTGGAATCCGAAATCTATACAATCTACCGACCGCACGCTTTCATCTCACATCTATCCATCATATGCAAAATAATACCTATTAACAAGAGCCTCCTTCGTCTTCATCAGTTCCTGAATCGCCCCAGGAACAGAAGATAACCTCATTCGTCTGAATTAACATAAGCTTGTCATGTGACGTCCAAAGCACTGCATTTCATCCATTCATTACAGTTGTTCATTATATTACTGCAGCCCTCAACTTTCTTTTCCTCTCTTAATTAGTGTTTATGTAATAACTGCCAATATTCTCTTCTTGCCATTAACCTATCAATGTTTCTGTTATATAGGGGAAACTATACAGTCATGGGCACTCTGATAGTGATGGGCACCTATGCCAATTATTTTCAAATAATAAGAGTCTGAGCGCCTGTAACGAGTTATTGACGACTTTCAAATGTTGATACGTCTTTCTTCTTTACGCTCACAGTTTGTCAATTGTCTTTCTTCTTTCGTGTGTGTGTCGGGGTGTAGAAAGGTGCGCGATGTGAAATGTTGTGATGGTTGTTGTTCATTTCTAAAGAATTCTTTTAATTAAATAGGTGTACTGATTAAGGTTTCGTTTCATTATAAATCAATTGGAAATTAAAATTTTGTGTTTTGAATAATTATTAAACGATAACAGCACTTCATGCTAATGAGATGTAAGTCTAAATGAGTTTTGCTCTCAAATCATGAGGTGCTCACCACTGTATTTTAATTTTATGGAAAATGACAGTGATGAGCACCTAGTGCCCATAACTATATTTTACTATATGAATTTTTTTGTCGTTATTTTAAGCCTAAAGTGCATTTCAGGCTGTTGTGTTTCTTGCTCGAAAATTTCATAAAATTTAAAGGTTATGTAACAGTGATGGGCCCAGTGCCCATTACTGTAAACTCTCTATGCCCATCCCTGTATGTTTATATTGGATTAAGCCACGGCCTTCTTTGTTATACAAGCCAGAACCTTGAATGTGGCAACTGCGCAAATCGGCCTGCCACAGACTATCCACCTTCAACAGTTGGCAGTCCACAGACTTATGTCTCTACCATTTTAGCAAGGATGCCCCCTTTCTCTAGACATTAATGAAGAGAATTTGGGCAGCCGGCTGTGCTGGGTGGATAGTCTGTGGAAGGGAATGAGGCGCAGTTGCCATTTCAAGACTGGCTTGTATAATAATAAAGGCGGCCGTGATTAAGCATAACAACAGAACTAGGATAATTTTATAGACCCCTTTCTGGAAAAAATGTACAAGGGAGGGTATAACTACGATCTCGGTATAGAGCCCATTATAATCAGGTTACTTAAGTAGATTTAAGTTTCTCATGTATCTGATTACATTTAATTTTAGGGAAAAGGAGGAAATCTGCACTCTTACCAATATGAAAGGAAGGTTTCGACGCTTCGACTCAGCTAGACCTAGATCATGAGTGTCGTCAGTGTGTGTTGGAAGTCCGAAGCCTCTTTTTTCATATTGCTAAGTGTACAGTTTCTTCTTTGAAAATTAATAACAAGGCCTATTCATATTTATCACATATGATTACATTTAAAATATAGCTACAGTCCTCGCGCTAGGAGAAACGTCAGTGACTTACGTTGTGGCCATGTACAGTACTTACACATGAAGTTATGGAGTCTGAAATAGGCCTAGTTGCTTTTTAAGCTGAATTCTGTGATGTAATGGCCAGTGTCTATCGGTGGTTTTTGCATTGATTCCTCGGATGTGATTACTCAGCACATTATTTGCCACTGCTGTTAATACCGGCTTTTAAGAAACTAATCACAGCGTTTTCACTCAGGTAGCTGCCCAAGTTATTTTGCGGCGCTGAGTGAGGACTGAATTATTTCCAAAATTATTTAAATACAATTTAAATGCAATCAAGGTTTCGTGATTTGACTTATGAGAAGTTTTGTGATTTACTTGGTCCCGAAAAGTGTAACCAAATAAAACAGTTTACAGATAAAGCTGCAAATGGTCATGAAGAAAAATGTGAAGATTTTCGCCTTCTCTGTAAGATATTTGAACAATTTTCTAAAGATGAAACGCTCATAAAAATCCACACAAATGATGAGTTGCCGTCAGATGAAGCCTCAAACTCACCAAGATTACAACAGACTGAAAGTGCTTTAGCAGAACAACTTGAGGAAGCAAGCACTTCTATACAAGTTGAGGTGACACCAGAAGAGCAAAACAGAACTACTGATCCGGGTAAAATGTATCCAATCAAGAAATCAGATATGCCGCTTTTTAAGGACTGTTTGGTATGGCCAGAAACGCCAAAGCGGAAAGGTCGTAATATTCAAAGATTCCCATTTGTAATGACATCAGATAAATGGAAAGAGCTGCACAAAGAGAAAAGAAATACACAAGAAAAACAAGAGAGGGAAAAAGAGGAAAAGAGAAGTTAAACAGTCAAGTCCAGCTGGGAAAGTAAAAAAAAGACACGAAGATACTCCTAGTGTTAATTTATTTTCTTCTGAACGTACAGGTATGACTGGAGCTGATGTGGAGAAATTACCTTCTGCCCCTCCGGCTAAACGAGTGCCTTTTGGCGAACTGCAAGAGAACAAAAATGAGGGAGTTCATTCTTCTTCAGCATCCAAAGAAGATTCAAACTTATTGAAAGTGAAGGTGCTGGAAAACAGTACGGAACAATTAGAAAACCATACTTTTTTCACTTTGTGGATTGTGTAACCAGTGTGGTGAGAGTGTAGGACCTCGTTTAAAAGGAATGAACTGCAAACGCTGTGGACAGGCTTTTCATAAAGCTTGTCTTCTTGCTTTGGAGAAGCCTACGATGATGATGTATGTTATTGTATCCAGTGTTCGCAGATCTTAGACGAAACTGAAAGTGACAGCGATTAGGCATACAGAGTGCCTAATTTCATAAGTTCTTAATTTTTTATTAAAATTGTTACTATAAAATTACAAAATATCAAAACGAGATACTGTATTATGCATTTATGTAACAAAGTAATGTATCTTGACATTATGAAGTAATTTTAGAAACTTCTACACAGGTGCCCATAACTGTAATCAAAAGTGCCCAACTTAGTCTCTGTAGGGCCCATCACTATAAAAGTTATAGTATTTTTTTTAAATATATTACATTTACCTAACGTTACATTTCAGTCCGATATCATATTTATTTTAAAGCCCATACTGTAACAACACTATTTAACAAATATTATATACATATGACCAAACGTATAAAAGTTATAAATTAATTACTAAAAAAATGCCTTAAGGTGCCCACGACTGTATAGTTTCCCCTATATGTTTTTTTTCTCTCCTGGAATCATTTCAATCCATGTATGTTTAATATTAATGTGATAAATAAAGAAATAATAAACCTGGCAACCCTTAGACCACCTAAATTTCCATAGAGACAATTAATCTACATTACAGCACTTACCCGAAGGAAGGGCACAACCCTTTAAACGGGACGACTAAAAAATAAAAATATAAAATAACTTGTATAACGCATTCATACTTTCACCAAGAAGCCTAGCCTCTCTTGTGTTCGTTACTGTGCAAGCGAGGACCAAGTATTGCAAAACGTACTTGTGAGCATAGCACACTTACGCACTTAGGGGATTGACGAAAGTTCTCACTTTCGGAGGGCAAGCTTGTTTTTTGAACATCATTAATCATCTCTCTTTTCGCTTCCATCTTCATTTGGGATTCGGCCCTAGGCTTGTTTCTCATCATGAAGGATCTTAGCAACGCTACCGGACCATCGCATCTCGGTCAACAAACTCCACTTAATATAGGCCCAAACGGTAGTCAAAAAACTCAGCCTCGTATCGTTACCGGAACGCCAAGATCAGGACCCAGCGTCTCTGTTCCACTTACTTACGCTAAGTCTGTTACAAGAGGACAACGCATTCTCTCTCGGTCTCTCTCAGATGGTGAACAATGTATGGATCCTAAGAAACAACGTGTAACACCTATAGTTGGCAAGAGTAACAGCCATAACATGGATTGGGCATCAAGTTAGTCGAAAACACCAACACACAGCGCCACCCAGAGCTTGTATATAGTTTTCTCTTAACCGAATATGACCAGAAGTATGACACTGTTCGCGCAGTTTTTCAACAGTTGGTTAAATATGTGCCTCGTCCTGAAATACGCGAAATGGTCAAAACTCGCAGAGGCATAATCTTAAAATCAACGAACTCAAATTTCGTATCGCATGTGCGTAAGAAGGACACTTTAAAATATTTGGTTCAAAGGCTAAATTAACTGCACTAACTCCCAGTACATGCAAAACCCCTCCTCCTCATACACGATCACCAATGCTATCAGTCGTTATACGAGGAGTGGAACCAGACCTCACCGATGAGGAAATTTGTGAGGAATTACATCAGGAAGGATTCCCTGTAAAACGATGTATCAGAATAAAGAACAATAACGGTGCAACATATTTTGTGCGGGTACTCACAGACCAGCTACAGTTGATCGACCAATTGTTGCCTAAAGGTGCTTACATTTATAGACGACGCTATAAGGTCGAACACTCTCGTACACCACCTCCTTTACCGTTATGATGCGAGAGATGTCAAATGTATAATGCACATCCCACATCCGAATGTACTAACGATATTAGATGTGGCTATTGTTCATTGCAGCATCCTACCAAGGATTGCCCCAATCAAAAATCACCGCCACAGTGCAGTACATGTCCTGAGAAACATCCGACTTATAGCTACAGATGTAAGGCCAAGCCACCACCTGAGCCATTCAAACCAGAACTTGTTGCTCCCATAAGGTCTGCTGATCGTCCAACTCCACCTGCTAATTCTCTACTCCACCCTGTTACGGTTGAAGATCTGCTCCGCTTTCTTACTATTAGTTTACAGAACATCCACCCGTTTCTTCGCACTCATATTCTCAACCAAATCATTCATGCCCCTAAAATCTTGTTTAATCTTCAACTCAATGCCACCTATTCTGGACCAACAGTTCATTTTCAAATCCAACCTGTCGAAGTCTACGTTTCATATAGCTGCTTTCATTTTCTACCTTTTCTGTTATTTCGTTATGGCTTACAATTTATTATTTATGAACATTCGTTCTCTGCTGACACAGCAAGTGCTGTTCACGCAGTTATTACAGGAAGAACAAATTTCAGTCTTTGCGCTCAATGAAACATACCTGGCTCCTTACCTCCAATGTTACATACCAAAATATAATTTACTACGCCAAGATGCTCCATCGGGACCGCGCCTATATGGAGGTACAGCTATCGGCATTAGCGCTCGTCTACCATACCGCACTGCTACGATGGCTCACGCTTTCAATCTTCCTGAGTACAATATAGCAACTATTTACTTTCGAGGTCATACAGTCACATTTGCCACAATCTATGTTCGCCCAGGAAAGATTATCAGTTATGATTTCTTTCGTTTCATCGATATTCAATCTCGACATTATATCATCATGACAGACTTAAATTTTCATAGCCGAACACAGCGCGACAAGCAGCTCTTCCTAGATTTTATACAAACTTCCACTACAGGGGAATTTCCCCCATTTCAGTACACTAGATCAGTTATTACGACTTACCACGGCCATTTATAACAAATACAACAAGGGTATCCCTTCCTGCTTAGTTACATTTGATTTGGAGAAAGCATTCGATAAAGTCTGGCATCCTGGCTTAATATACAAATTTCATAACTATCTGCTGCCTTATATACGCTTAATCACTACCTTCTTAACCGGGCGTATCGCATATATTTCTATTAACAATGCTGTATCTCACCCCATTTTCTTACACTCTGGCGTACCTCAAGGTTCTTCTTTGTCTCCATTGCTGTACTTACTTTACGTTGCCGATCTCCAACTCACTCCTCCGTTCAAGTCTATCTATTCGCTGATGACACAGCATTTCTAACAACAGCTCGTACTATTCAGCGCATCAACAGACTACTGCAGCCAGCTATCGATACAATTGCCCGTTGGTGGCACGTGTGGAGACTCAGTATTAACTCTGCGAAAACACAATCTATCGTATTTCTACCACCTCCTCAATCCGTTTCGCAATCCGAATCTATTACACATCCACGTGGACCACACACCCGTTCCTCTTTCATCATCTCTTACCTACCTTGGGGTGATATTTGACACGAAACTCACATGGACTCCGCATCTTAAGAAAATTGTTATTCAAGCCAAGAATAGACTAAATCTTCTTAAACGCTTAGTTGGTACAAGCTGGGGTTTACGACCACAAACTGTCCTCCATACTTACAAAGCCTTTATGAGGGCTACTCTAGCTTATGGTCATACAGCTTGGGCCGCAGCCCCCGACAAATTTTACAAACAATTATCTATAATGGAGCGACACGCTTTCAGACTGGTTTATCGAATTAAATTACCAAGCCCAACTAGGCTTATCTATGATCTCATAGATTTTCCAACATTGCTCACCCATCTAGAACGGCTTCGTATCCGCTACATTATGAATCATATTGGCTTACAACACCCCATGCTTCTAGATGTAATACGCTATGACCGAGACAATGATGCACCACCACGATACGTCGATACTCCGCTCCAGCATTACCTCACATTTTACCACTTGCAAATAAATCCTGGCGACCGAGACCCAGAAGTATTTGCCATATATCATCCACGCCATCTGTCATCCTCCATATATCCATCATATGCACAGTAATCACCTACTAATATGGGCCTCTCCTGTCTACATCAGTTCCTGAATAGCCCCAGGAACAGAAGATAACTGCATCCGTTCACTAACAAAACCTAGTGTTGTGGCGTCCAGTACAAATTCATCCTCATTTTCATCATCATTTCAAAAATATTATTTCTTTGCATTGTTCTTCCTGTTACTCTTTTTCTTCTCTGTTCTTAGATTCACGCACTTCGCCTTCATGCACTGAAAATTTTGTTATTTTCTTGTTCCACATTCTTTAAGCCTCCATGCACTTATTCTCTTTATGTTGTTATTATTATTATTACATTTGTGTCACCTGTTGAAATTTATCTCTACTGTATGTATATATGTTATTTACTTAAAATAATTAATGAATAAAGGAAATCCCCTTAGACCAACCACAATTTTTGTAGCCTCTGCAATCCTAATGCAACACTTTCCCGAAGAAAGGGCGTAACCCTTTAAACGGGTTGCTCCACCTGGACAGCTAACCAAACGGGTTGTCCTACTTACATCATCTCATTCATTCATCTTTGATCAGCATCTCACATACCAGAGTGACGGCTTATTATTCTCCCGGTCTGTAAGATGGCGGACTCCAATGCTTCTGATGGACCCATAGTGGATGGCCGACATGGTAATTTACCACCTCTTTTCCTTCCTCCCTCCGCTTCGGCCACGAAGGTGGTCAAGCGGAAGGATACGGGTAATAGACAACGAACTCAGTCGGGCAGTTCAACTGCTTCTACTACATCAAAAGTTTCCACGCGGTCCAGATCACCACGAAGCAAGCAGTTATATTCTGATACTGTAACGCAGCTTCGCCATCAGGCGAAAAAGCAGCATCGAGATAGACCGTCAGACTCTTCGGATATGGATGCAGCCGATGGCCACACTGATAACGCCGCCAATCATAATCAATCATCTCTCATGGACAATCATATTGCAGATAAACCCTCTCTTCACTCATTTCTCCTTCAACAATACGATACCAAGTTCAGCAACGAAAAGTTCATAACTATTCAACTTCGGAAATATTTACCTAGCATCCCTTTAACAGAAGTCGTTAAAACTAGAAACGGATACATTTTCAAATCGCCAGACCCACAATTCGCCATTACAATCCGAAACTAGGCGTCCTTCGAAATCTTCGGCAAACAGGCTACCATCACATCACTCAGCTCTACTCGACGCAAACAAGCACCGCCACCGAGACAATCTCCACTACTTTCCGTCGTGATTCGTGGAGTCGACCCAACTTACAGTGATGAGGTGATTCAAGAAGAACTTCAATACGAAGAACATACCATCAGCAAAGTTAGATAGAGATCGAGATGCCACTATAGAGATCGGCAGTGGGGCTAGATAAGGATATACGGTACGCAATTCTGAAGGCATAACGTTCTAATATTTGTAGTTTTTTATAAAAGGAAGGTGCTGCTGGTATTCAGGATGTGAAACCGTAAGTCAGTACTGGTCAGAGAAAGACCTTATATGTGGTGAGAACTGTAGAGGCTTTAAGATCCCAATTCGTGCCAGTCAAGCGACGCAGTAAGTTAATTCGATTATAGGGTATCTATAAAATCGATTTTAAATAAGGTCTCCAGGTGAGATGTTTGTCCAAGAGAAGTCCTAGATATTTGGCTGTGTTGGAAGTGTGAATTCTTGTTCCGTGAACGTAAAGATTCAGCAGCGTTGGGTTGCGGTGCACCTTAGTGCGTTTGCCAGGAAGCACAAAAACAATTGCTTGAGTTTTGTCGTAGTTGATCTCAAGTCGCCATTTGGAACACCAGGATGTGAATAGATCGATAGCTTCCTAAAGATGTTTGTTGATGTGCTGTGTGGTTTCGCGAAGTACCAGAAATGCAATGTCGTCCGCGTATTGAAATGAGCTGATAGTTGTTGGAAGAGGTGGAATATCTGCCATATACAGAAGGTAAAGAAGCGGAGACAAAGCATATTCCTGGGGATCGCCTGAATGTAAAAAGACTGGATGTTATAATGCATTGTTGATGGAGATGTAGGCTATGCGTCCAGTGATAAAATTGAATATAAATCGTATGTAGGTGAGAGGCAGATTATATTTAGAAAGTTTGTAGACCTTCACACTCACACTCACACTCACGAAATATTCATCCTTCTCACCGCACTCACATCCTACAACAAATCCAATACTCAACACGTGCAATATTTCATATGAGCTTCCATGCTACCTACAGTGGACATAAAGTATACTTTCATGTCAGTCCACTTGAAACCGAAGTCTAATTCCATCTTCCTTTTCTTACGAATTATCATGGCATTATCCTTTATATTTGTTAACATGAGTTCTCTCATCCAGCATAAACCAGTCTTCGCACTTCTACTGCCAGAACACCACACTTCAGGATTTCTTCTCAATGAGACTCACCTTACACCTCGAAGCTCCTACAAAATATCTGGATATCCCGTCACAAGGAAAGACAGTTCTACGTCAGCTAGACTTGCTAAAGGCGGAGTTGCAATAGGTTTTCCCCCTTCAATACCGTGTCATCATTACGAACTTCCACAGCAAAATCTTCCACAGTACCTAATAACAACTCTCTACTTCAAAAACTTGTATATCACGCTTGCTACAATTTACGTTTGACCTGGCATATTATTCCGATAGATTTCTTCCAGTATATTTAAAAAAAAACTTCCCATATTATATCATAATGGCCGACATCAATATCCATAGTAGAACATCTCAACAGCGACAGACTTTTCTCAACTTCCTCACAACTCACACCACTGGTACTCTTTATCAGCTACCTAAGCACACCCGGCCATCCTTTCAAACCACACCTGATGTAATTTCTTCTACAAACTTACTATCTTCGTGTACCGTAGAAGTGCTGGATCTAATAGGCAGTGATCACTTTCCAATCAAGCTTACCATCAACTGCTCGCATCCTAATACCTCCAACCACAAAAGTTTAACACGCTAATCTCTCAACTATAACAAAGCAGACTGAATCGGATATCGAAATTTCCTAACTGCAAACATTTCTACCATTGCCGAACCAACATCAGAAGACGACATGCATAACTCTCTTAATCTCCTAACGAGTACAATCAATCAGGCCTCCAGTAACTTCATTCCTACATCCAGTTCAAATCCATGCAGTCCAAAATTACCTCCGCACTACCTTCCGCTCATACGTAGATCTGGTCAGTTCTATCGAGACTACGAGCTTACACAAAACCGAGAATCATTAGTTCATCATCGATACATGCAACGCATCGTCAGCAATTACATCACAACATATAAACATCGGCAATGGGTTAAAACTTGTAATACGGTAGCTGATACTTCCCATCCAATGCAGTACTGGAAAAGGTTTAATCAACTCAGCGGCAAACGTAGCATCACCACATATCCGATTCTTCTTCAAAATCAACCGCTTCAAACTGATATTAACAAGGCAAATGCTTTCGCAACTTATCTGGAGGATATATTGACCCCGCCTTTAACACATCCTTATCCACGACATCCCGTTGATCGAATTGATTTTCAATCTCTACATCTCCAGCCCGCACTCAGCCACAAATTAGGTCATAATCAAGAACTTACATCACCGATCACAGTCGATAACATTCTAATTGTCACCAAACGAAAGCAGCAACAATGCACCTGGCATGGACAATATCTCTTACCGGCATATTAAAGAGGCCCCTTACTGTGTCCTTCAATTCCTGGCTATACTGTTCACATTCATACTCGACACAGGTTTATTTCCTGTCGTATGGAAAATGTCCAAAACTTTAATGTTTGCGAAACCTCAATAACCTACCAATCTTGTTTCTTCCTACCGCCCCACTCAGTTAACCAGTACACTCAACAAAATCTTCGAATGAATTCTCGTTATTCGCCTCCACGCTTACTGCACCGATCATCGCCTGTTACCTCTTTATCAAGGCGGATTTCGCTCTTAATTCAGTATAAATGATCAGCTACTTCGCCTTGTTAACCATATTTACAATCAATTTCTCTCCACGAAACCTTCTTGTCTGATTCTTTTCGACTTAGAGAAAGCATTTGATACTGTATAGCACCACGATCTGGTCTACAAACTTACTAAATATAATCTGCCTCTCACCTACATACAACTTATACTTAATTTTATCACTGGACGCATAGCCTACATCTCCATTAAGAATGCATTATCTCATCCAGTCTTTTACATTCAGGAGTTTCACAGGGATCTTCTTTGTCTCCGCTTCTTTACCTTCTGTGTGTGGCAGATATTCCACCTCTTCCAACAACTATCAGCACTTTTCAATACGCGGACTACATTGCATTTCTGGCACTTGGCGAAACCATACAGAACATCAACAAACATCTTCAGGAAGCTATCGATCTATTCACACCCTGATGTTCCAAATGGCGACTAAAGATCAACGCTGACAAAACTCAAGCAATTGTTTTTGTGCCTCCTGGCAAACGCAATAAGGTTCACCGCAACCCAACACTGCTGAATGTCTACGTTCACGGAACAAGTATTCACACTTCCAACACAGCCAAATATCTAGGACTTCTCTTGGACAAACATCTCACCTGGAGACCTCACTTAAAGTCTATTTTGTCCAAAGCCTATAATCGAATTAACCTATTTCGTCGCTTGACTGGCACCAATTGGGATCTCAAAGCCTCTACAGTTTTCACTACGTATAAAGTCTTTCTCCGACCAGTACTGACTTACGGATTCACAGCCTGGATACCTACTGCACCCTTCTTTTATAAGAAACTACAAATATTAGAACGTCATGCCTTCAGAACTGCTTACCGTATATCCTTACCTAGCCCTACTGCCGATCTCTATAGTCGCATTATTTTTCCCACTCTTTTTTCCACATAGAACATCTTCGCTTAAAATATATCACTGTTTGACTGACAATTAACCACCCTCTACCCATGGACACAGTATATACTGCAGCCGACTTCGTTACTCTCACACCATTACGCCCCACCCCTCTATCTCTGCTTTTTACCCTTTATCGATACACTGTCCCTCCGAATCATCCCGACATTCCTCTCCTCGATGCATTTCATCTCGATATTGATTCGCATTTCATCTTTCCATCACATCATCCACAGTAATCCTACCGTACTAACAGGGCACCAACTGTCTTACATCAATGCCCCGCGTAGCCCCGGGGAGAGAATATAACCTCACTTGTTCTTCTAGCCTCACCTATGTGTTGTGATGTGTTTTGCACGTACTCATTACTTTCATACCACATAAGATTTTCATATCTACCTTATGCTAAAGTTTATGATCACAAGATCATAAAATCCAATTACAATTAAATGTTAATAAATAAATAAATAAATAACTGGACAAATATCACATATCCCAACAAAAGTAGTCCATATTCCATTTTCCTGATTACCTGTTCCCGAGTCGAGGGCGTAACCCTTGGGTGGGGCTAGCTTTGGGATAGCAAAAAAATATGAAAAAATGTATAACACTTCGCTGGTTTCCAGCTTTCTCACCGGAGGCACTGCTTGCATTGTCAAGACTAGACTAGGATTATTACGTGCTTGTGGACGCAAGCACGGCAAGTCTTAGTTACGGGCGAGAGAGTGAGAGAGACTAAGGGTTTCACCCAAGTGGAGACTGCCCTACCGTGCATACCAGTGGACATAATTTTTGGGAGCTAAGCTTCATCATTCATACATAATTTCTTCTTCATCATTTTCATTTCAACATACTACACGACGGAGATTATCACGAGCTCAGACGTGCCTTATGGCATCTCAACCCGTGAGTGGCCAACACTCTGGTTTCCTAAGAGTTGTACCGCAAGCCTCCTGCTCATCCGGGACATCGCTAAGACTTAGATGTCATTCATTGGAGCGGATTTCAGCCAACCAGGTTTCTTCATCTCGCTCCCGTTTCCCAGTGGCCTCAACAAAACTTCTGCTTGCTAAAAGACAGCATAACATCAGTGACGCTAGTTCCGAATCTTCAATGAATATTCACATTCACGTCAATAACCAATTTCCTAATTGCCTCCACCGGGTCAACCAGCTATCTATTCTTATTTACTTCAAAACTTTGATCCGAAATTCACTAATACGAAACTTCTTTTTGTTTAGATCACCAAGTACATGCCTCGTGCCAATATCACTCAGATCATAAAGACCAGGAACGGGATGATAATCAAAACACCTGATCCGGAATTTCTCCGTACAATCCGGAACAAGTTCAGTTTCGAAATTTTCGGAGTAAAATCTACCATGACCAATCTGAGTGACCAACGCACCAAACAGCCACCACCACTGAAAAAATCGCCCACTCTATATTTTGTTATTCGTGGTGTAGATCCGAGTTATACTGATGATGAGGTCCTTGAAGAACTCAAGTTAGAAGGCTACACTATCATCAAATGTATCAGGATCGAAAGCGACCATGGTCCGACATACATGGTGCATGTCCTTACGAATTCACAGCAGAAATTTGATGACTTGCTTACTCGCAGTGCCTATATCTACAAACAGCGCCATCGTGTAGAACCGTCTCGCACCTTTTCCCCATTACCTCTTCGCTGTGAGCGCTGTCAGGTTTATGGTCAGTTCTCTACTTCTCAGTGCAAAAACCCATTTAAGTGGCTACTGTTCAGGTCCACACCCTACATGCAGTTGTACAAATTTAAAACCACCTCTGACGTGTTCCACATGTCAAGAAAATTCACACCCAACATATAGCTACAAATGCCGATCCCAACCAGCTCCTGAGCCATCAAAACCAGAAACAGTAGTGCCATACCTGATCAAATCCAACCACCTACAAATCCAGCACTTCAACTGTCTCTAACTGTTCATGAGCTCTTAACATTTCTCACTCTCTATTTACAAAATATTCATCCCTTCTTATGTAACCACATTGCTCAACAAATTCAGTATGCAGCCAAGGCAATTTTCCACCCGAACATATGTCCTACATATACTGGTTATAATGTCTATTATCATTCAAATGTATTGGAAGTAGAAGTTTGAAAGCCATCTTATCTTTTTCATTGCACTATGGCGCTCTCTTTCTTGTTTTTGAACATACGTTCTCTACCACCTTTCCAAATTTTCCTGAACATCTTGTCACATCCTTATACTATAAGGAACTTTACGTGACTGTTGCTACTGTGTAAATAAGTCCTTGCCATGATATTCCTCTTAATTTCTTCCAATCATCCATAACATTCGCACCTACATAATCATGGCAGACGTGAATTTACATAGCCGACCAGTCAATCAGCGAGATCAGTTCGTTAATTACATCACTAGCCATACTACTGGCGTGACTCTGCCACTACCATAACATACAAGGCCTTCTAGTCAGACTACCCCGGATATAGTTCTTGTGTCGAATAACATATATAATCGTAGCAGTGTTGAGGTTCTTGATCTCATTGGAAGTGATCATGCTCCCATCAAACTACTTATTACAATTCTCTCAACCAATACTTCTCAGAATACTCATAATCGAACTACGTACCGCTATCGCTATGATAAAGCCAATTGGACTGCATATAGATTGCATCTCATCCATCGCCACCTATTATTGAGTCAGAACTCTACCTTTCTTTCGACTCTCTGGTTGTTGTCATGCAAAACGCTACCGACAAATGTGTTCCTAAACCTACTGCTTCTATATTTCGGCCATCCTTGCCTCCTCAATATCTGCAGCTGATTAGACGTTCTCGTCAGTTGCATAGGGATTTCGTTGCTACTGGTAACCTAGACTCCTTGCATCATCACCGACAACTACAACGTACCGTTCATAACGACCTTAGAGTTTACAAATTACGATGCTGGATAAAAACTTGCGACCGTCTTGGCTCCCTTTCTCATCCAACGCAGTATTGGAAGCGTTTCCGGCAACTCACTGGTCAAACTACACGAACAACTTACCCTCTCATAGACAATAATACGCCTCTTCATACCGATACTGATAAGGCTAATGCTTTTGCACACTATCTTCAAGGCATATTTACACCACTTACACCTGATTTGCCTCCTCGTCGTCATTCCGTCGACAAACTAAATCGTGAATCTCCGCATTTAGAATCAAATATTCAATACACTCTTACTGAAAACATTCCTCTTACTGAGCCACTTCAAATTTCTGACATCACTTCCGTCGTTTCTCATAGACGCGACACAGCTCCAGGGATGGACTTGATCCCAGAAAGTCCCTATACTGTCTTATATTTGCTTTCTCTCATCTATACTTTTATTCTTCGCACCGGTTATATCCCAGCTGACTGGGAGACATCCAAAACCCTTATGTTTCTCAAACCAGGCAATCCGGCCCACACTGTAAACTCTTCCCTGCCCATTCAGCTATCATCAACTTTTTGCAAAATTTTGGAGCGTATCCTTGTCAAACGTCTTCATTGCTATCTTTCACTTCACAACAATCTTCCTCTCGAACAAGCTGGTTTCAGACCCTCCTTCAGCATCAACGACCATTTATTACGCCTTACAAATTCCGTCTACAACCATTTTCATACAGGACATCCATCTTGCTTGGTCCTGTTTGAATTAGAAAAGGCATTTGAAGAGGGTTGCCATCCAGCTCTTCTATATAAACTCAAACAGCTCAGATTACCTCTTCCATTTCTTCGCTTCATTGTCAATTTTCTCACCTGTCGCCTGGCTTACGTCTATATAAATTGCAGCTCCTCATTTCCGATTTTTCTTCATTCTGTGGTTCCACAAGCACCGGATTTGTCACCATTACTGTACATTCTATATGTTGCCGACTTTCCTGCTGTTCCAGCTACAGTAAAACTCTTTCAGAATGCAGACGACACTGCGCTGTTCGCCACTGGAAAAACTATCCACCAACTCAACTTGGCTTTACAAGACGCTATTAATACCTTTGTCGATTGGTGCTCCCACTGGCGCCTCAAAATAAATCCGACGAAAACACAAGCTATTGTATTCCAATCTCCGAAATACCGTTCTCGCATACATCGTAACTTCTGTCTGTTGCATCTCATTGTTCAAGATGTACTATTCAAACCTTATCGTACTGTCAAATATCTTGGCCTTACTTTCTATCACCACCTTAATTGGTCGGAACATCTACAAGATATTTCAAGAAAGGCTTATGGTCGTCTAAATTTGTTAAAAAACCTTGCTGGAACAACCTGGGGACTCTCAGAGACTACTATCCTGAACACTTGTAAAGTTTGTCTGCGACCTATCCTTATCTACGGTCTCACAGCCCTGTTACCTACACCACCATCATATTATGAGAAACTACGCATTCTTGAACGACATGCCTTGCGTATCTCTTTTCGTATTAAGCTGCCCAGTCCAACACGGTGCCTCTATGCTCAACTGACATTTCCACACATCTTATATAATCTGGAAACACTTCGCACAAAATATATTACCCGCCGTCTGCAGTCCAATCATCCACTTCTACAGCAAACATTTTAACAACAGGCCCGTAATATCTCCCCTTCTGCTACTCACATTTCTCCGCTTTCATTACTGCATACTCTGTACCGTGACAGCCGATACCACGCACCATACTCTTCATATGTTCATCTTCCTCATATCTGGCCTACATATGCAGCGTAACACCTACCGTTCTAACAGGGCACCCCTGTCTTCATTAATGCTTAGCGTCGCCCCTAGGCGAGAAGATAACACTCATTTGTCATACTAACAGAACCTATGTGTTGTGATGTGACCTGCACTTCATTTCATCTTTAATCCAAATTTGGTGCTTCTCCTCTATCTGTACCTATTGCACCTTGACAATGATTATGGCTAAAGGCCATAATTACCTATAACTTGATTACAAATAGTTATTTCTTTTAATCACCCATATCCCATTTGTTTGTTTCTTCTGACTGCCATAATATTTCTGCTTCTCTTCTCCTACAGAGGGTGTAACCCTCTTCGGCCAGTAGATAGCTTTTGCTAGCGGGCAAAAAAAGCATGTATAACATATACTATTCCATTGGTTTTGCCTCTGAAGCGCCACCTACCAAGAACGGTGACGATTTTTCTAGAAACCTTCCTACTCCTGATCCTGGACTTTTCTCCGCGTTTTTACAGAACACTATTCATCAGACTTATCTCAGCCAAGGGTGTACAGTGACACTGCATTAATAGGGGAACTGTCTTACCTGGACTCCTATCCAAACGGGTAGTCCCAACTTGACATTACTCATAGGGTTCATTATATATACACTATTCTCGCTAGATTTTTGCTTTTGGGCAGTTGCGCAAGGGACGGTCTTTGAATATTATGGATTTACGCACCACCTCTGGCAAACGCACGAGCAGTCGGCATACCTCTCTTCCTTCTGTCGTTGACGAACCTACTGTGTGTCCCACGAAGGTGAGACCACGGAAGGGATCGTCAAAGATGCAGACAACCTCTCGCACACCAAGAGATTCTCATACTTCAGTTGCATCTATTGAACCTACAACCTCCGTCCGATCCAGGTCACCTCAGTCTAAAGACAGCTATGCTTCACGTGTTCATGATTCACCTTCAAAGAAAAAAATCGCCAGGAAGATTTCGGTACTGACACTATGGATATAGGAGCATCAACATCGCCAAGTTCACCTATTTCATCAACTTTTTTCATATTACTTCGCAATTACGACAGCAAGTTTTCCAACGACAAATTTGTCTCACTTCAATTACGGAAATATCTATCACGTGCTGCTCTCAAGGAAATAGTTCATACCCGGAATGGTTACATTCGCAAAACAGCAGACACCGATCTTTACACCACTATTCGTAACAAAGTACCAATAGATACTTTTGGAGCCAACGACGAGATCACTCGCCTTTTCGAATCAGCATGCAAACAACCACCTCCACCACGACGACCCTCACTTCTCTCTGTGGTTATCCGCGGCGTAGATCCGTCATACACAGATGATGAAATTAATGGGGAACTGAAACTCGATGGCTACTCTGTTACTAAAGTGCTTAGCATTCGTAACGACCGTGGGCCCACCTTCATGGTCCGAATTCTTACAACCCATCAGGAGACGATAGACTATCTACTTGCACATGGAGCTTTCATTTATAATCGAAAGCATAGAGTCGAACCCTCGAAATCGTTAGCACCATTGCCATTACGCTTTGAACGTTGTCAGGAATATAATACACATACACATCGTAATGTAAAAACAATGATAAGTGCGGCTACTGTGACGAACCCCATTCAACACGGCTCTGCACCAATTCAGACCAGCCAGCGAAGTGCTCCACGTGTCCCGATGACCACCCCACTTACAGTTATAAGTTTAAAGCAAAGCCGGAACTAACACCAGCCCATCCTGAACTTGTTGTACCTCTACGTACAGCATCTGTAGCCTCTTCCACTCCGCCTGCCACTGACACTCCTGTCACCTTGAATCAATTGCTCACCTCTGTTATTCTGCCGCTCCAAAATATTCACCCTTTCATAAGGCCACAGATTCTACAACAAATTACTCTAGCAGCTAAATCAACATTCCATCTCAATTTCACAGCTACTTATTTTGGTAATACAGATCACTTTCATACATCTCCAATCACTCACATCGGGTAATCACTCTTTCGCTATGGCATTAAACTTCCTGTAATTGAATATCCGATTACTCTCCACAAATAAATTTCTGTTTGACTCTCCTTATGGAGGAACATATCACAGTTTCTCTGCTAAATGAAACATTCTTGACAAAAAGAACTCCATGTCCTATACCAGGCTACACCATCCTTAGGGCAGACAGTCACTTTCCAGCACAACGAGCAAATGGGGGCGTAACAATTGGTTTCTCCCCGCATCTCCCCTATCGTCAACACCATTGTGCCATCAATCTGTTAGCTGAGCTTCTCATCACCACTGTATATTTCAAATCTCTCAGTATCACGTTCGCAACCATTTACGTACGTCCTCGCCACTCTCTTCCGACTCAGTTTGTTGAGTATATTTCAAACACATGCCGTCACTATATCATCATGGCCGATTTTAATCTTCATAGTCGCTCACAACTAGATCGTGTCAATTTCGAATCTTTTATAACTACGCACACATCTGAGATAATACATCCTAACCAAGCCTACTCGACCCATTTCCAACACAACAGCTGACATTGTCAACACCTCTGCTAATCTCTCCACCCATAGTCTTATCACTGTTCTCGATACAATAGGTAGTGATCACGCTTCTGTTCATCTTACGCTCCAGCTGCAAGCCACTACATTACCTCGATCACAGATGCCTTCTCGTACTTGTTATCGCTTCTATAAAACAACCTGGAACGATTATCGCAGCTATCTGACTCAACATACGGCACATCTCACATTCCCCAACTCTGAAGATGAACTCTACGCTGCAATGAATACTATTATCACTACCATTCAGGAAGCCAGTAAACTTTCTATTCCAACCAGTAAAAGCATTCCATACCAACCACGTCTACCACCACATTATGTGACCATGATATCCCGCTGCCGGCAACTCTTCAGAGATTACCATCGCACCGGAAACCCTGAAGCTTTACATCATCATAAACAAATGCAACGCACAGTGCACAACTATATCAAAGCGTACAAACTCAGATGCTGGGTTAAAACCTGCAATAATCTATCAAACACCAGTTATCCAACAAAGTACTGTAAAAGGTTAGACGCTTTATGCGGCATGTCCAGAAGCACTCCATACCCCATACTAATTGGAAACTCCTCTGCTCCTACAGATACACACACAGCAAATGCTTTTGCCGATCACCTCCAGACAATCTTCACCCCGCCCCTTTCTGAGGACTGATCACACATTGCTGATCGGGTAAACCCATCTACTCTATTCTTACAGCCTAGTCATCTGCATGTTCTCAATCCAAATCAACCTGTTACCGTATCCATCACTGTCACGGAGATCACCGATACCATACGATATAAAAGAAATACAGCACAATTTATCGATAATATAATGTATTGCCAGATCCGAGAATGTCCTTTTACATTACTACTTCTTCTTGCAAACGTTTTCACTTTCATTCTGCGCACTGGATACTTCCCTATGTCTTGGAAGACTTCAAACACGCTAATGTTTCCGAAACCACATAAACCACCTCATGAACTATCTTCTTACAGCCCGATTCAACTCACAACAACATTTAGCAAGATTCTTGAGCGCATTCTTGATAAACGCCTCCATAGTTATCTCTCAGACAGAAACATTCTTCCTCCCAGCAAGCGGGTTTCCGCCCTTCCTTTTCTATAAATGACCAAGTCTTACGCCTCACAAGCCTAATCAGTACACACTATAACTCAGTGCACCCATCATGCCACGTCCTTTTCAACTTGCAAATAGAATTTGATAAATTGTGGCATATTGGACTTATTTACAAGCTTATCAGACTTCAGCTACCTACCGCATACATACGCCTCATCTTTAACTTTCTCTGCGGCCGTCTCACATAAGTAGCCATCCGAAATTGCCTATCTCATCCGATCTTCTTACTCTCAGAAGTCCCTCAAGGTTCCGCTCTCTCAACTCTATTGTACATATTGTTTGTAGCTGACATGCCGCGCCTTCCAGATTTCGTTCATTCCTTCCAGTATGCAGACGACACCGCTTTTCTCGCGCTGGGCACATCCATTCAACATTTTAACCGCATCTTACAAACCGCCATAGATGACTTTTGCCGCTGGTGTCAACACTGGAAACTTAAAATTAATGCTACAAAGGCACAAGCCATCGTTTTCATCCCGAAGAAGAAAACATTTAAAGTACAAAGAAATCGACATTGTCTTTCGCTACATGTTGATCATGTTCCGTTGGAAGCTACCAGTACAGTAACCTATTTAGGAATCACTTTTCACACTCACCTTACATGGATGCACCATCTTACAACAATAACGTCAAAGACTTATAATCATACTAAACTTGCTTAAAGGTCTCGTGGGTACGACTTGGGGTCTAACATCTTCTACTATCTTAAACACCTAGAAGGTCTTTCTGCGCCCTACCTTAACGTATGGCTCCACAGCTTGGATCGCTGCTTCCGACAAATTCTACAATAAACTACTTGTCCTTGAACGACATGCCTTCCGGATAGCTTTTCGTATAGCATTGTCTAGCTTAACACATGATCTCTATTCTCGTATCTCCTTTCCAACGTTGCAATATCACCTTGAAACTCTCCTATTTCCGTAGCCGCTTTCAAGCTCACCATCCCCTTCTCTTTGACACAATGCAATACTTAGCATTACATACCACACCTTCACGATATGTACACCTTGTCTCAAAAAGGTTGAGCGCATTCTTTATTGGTGTTTTGAGGCAAAAATTTTCAAAGTCCAACTTCGGGTATCTTCGGGAAATAGTAAACCAGGTTCGAACCTCCAAGCCAGCCTTTGCAATCGGGAAAAAGTTTGCAGATGTGTTTTTCTTCTTTTAAATATAATAAGACTTGTTACCAAGTGTAGAAAAAAAAGCAACATTGATTGAAATATTTAATGATACAATATTTCGAAACTTTGTATTAATGTCAGCAAATGTTTGTTTGTCATTTAGCTCTCCATACGTGATGGAACATTTAGATACGTAAACGAATCTTTCCATATGTAAAAGAATGCTCAAAGTTAATACATAGAATATAATTATCACCTGAGTACTAAAATAAAAGTCAAAGTAGAACAGAAACAGCGTTTGTAGTGGTTATGAATGTCATAATTGTCTTGAGAATATTTATATATCGCTAAAAGTACCTTAGCAGAAGTCCTTGTGTTAGCTCACTGGTAAGTTGTCGGACCTTAAATCATAAGGTTATGAGTTCGAATCTTCTCTGGGTCAATGCCTTTTTTTTAAAAATTATACTTTCCGCAATGCATGAAAAATTATATAAAATAATTACATTAAAATATATCAGTTGTATATATATAACATAATCATTGCAGAATGTAGTAATTATTATGTTTAAAATATAAAATCTGAGATAATTTTCACAGTAGGTCGGTATTATATATGAGAATGTTAAATGCAAATTAGGAAAATCGTTTAATAGCAATAAATAAATTATGTAGTGTATTTATTTGCAGCTATTTGTCATACAGATGTAACTTCTCAATATTCTCAATATAGCATGTCATTTACATTCGTGAAATACAGTATATTCCTACGAATATAGAAAGTGTGTAAACAGAGTATCCAAAGTCGGATCCTGCTTCAAGACACATAACTTTTCCCGATCCCCTTAACGTCACGGGAAGAAACACAAATTCTCTTTAGAACGGAATATCGTTACTTAGAGTCTCATTCGAATACGTTGAATATGCTTTTGTATATTCGTTTGTCTCTCTCTCTCTCTATCTCTTTCGCTTTGTTTATGTGTTGCGGAATATCCCAAGTTGAATACATTTGCAAAGTATATGACCATCAGTGTAATGGAATACCGGAAATTGAAAGTCGTGTTTCTCCAGGTTGGATTTGCGTGTTCATGTTAGCTCACTGGTAGAGTACGGGCTTGTTAATGAGGTCGTCTTGAGTTCAAAGCCTGCAGAGAATTATCTTTTTTTGTTGTTGTTGTTAGTAGAATTGCACAGAAATCGGATTCAAGGAGTGGTTTACTTCTAGAAATATTTTCAGAAGCGTTTAGGTAGCCCTGAAAAGGACTGTTTTCGGGAGTTAAGGCGGGGACATTGTGTCCAATACTTATTTTATTTATTTAAATCCGCTGACTCCAACAAAAGAATCCCAATTACAGGAGTCTTACATAAAATATTACATCTATGTTATCAATTTAAAACAAACACTAGAATAAAAAAAATTAACCCTTCTGAATTTATTACACGCCCTATTCTTCTGGGCACGGAATCTATTAAATGGGTGACAAATTTATCTCCTTCCCCTACCTCCAGCTATGCTTCGGAAACAAGATGCCACAGGTCATCTTGGGTTCTGGTGGATCTGCCTCAGGCCAACTATCCCTTAGAGTACTCTTCACTTCTGCCCACATATTTTCCATGAGATTGAGGTCTGCTCCACGAGGCGGCCAGTCAATTAAATCAATCTCAGGCTGCCCTGCGAACCATTCCTAAACCACACTGGAAGTATGTATTGGCGACTGGTCTTGCTGGAACTGAATTACACCATCAGGCTGAAATACTCGTACAGATGGCACCATGATATTACTCATAATATCTAAGTACTGAGCACTGTCCAGGTGTCCTTCAATTCTGTGAAGCTGTTCTGCTCCGCGGCTGAAAATCCAACCCCAACATGAAATAGATACATGGCCACTGCGATTTCAAGCAGCAACACATCCAGGGTCATATCGGGTGCCTCTTGGGCGATACACAAAACGGCGTCCCTCATTTAATGTTGTGAATATGGATTCATCTGAAAAAACCACGTTTTCCCAATTGCGACCCACATTCGCCTGTGCAAACGCGAGACGGTAAATTTTGTGGTCGTCTGAGAGTTTTTCCTTCACGGCAGCAACACAGCCACGTAACCCGGCATGACGAATCCTTCGCAGAGCTGTATGCTTACTACCAGGAAAAAGAGAAGCTTCCCTTAGCTGTCTAGACGTCCTTAGTGGGTCTAGCCGGGCTTCGTTTACTAATCTCGCATCTTCGGCTTCGGTTGACACATGCGGACAACCAGAAGATCGTAAATTACCAGTTTGACGTGTAGGACCATATTTCCGAATCCATCGCTTTCCTGTAGAGGCCGGGACACCTACTCGCCTGCTAGCTGCAGTTGCAGAATAGCCTTCCAACTCCCATAAAGTAATTACTGCTGTACGTCTATCCATAGTTACCAATGTTCTGAGCTGTGAGCAGGAAGCAATAGGTAAAAGCTAGTACCTGACGCGTGGTTGGTTAATTGCACGACACGCCTATTGTGGGGAACGACTTGGTCAACGACTCGCGAAAGAAATCTGAAAATGGTGCGCCGTAATAATAATATTAAAAAGTTTTTATAAAGGAGTATTAATACATACGAAAAGCTGTTTAAAGAATGAATTCTTATACTGACTTTACACGTATAAAAACACATACCATATACCAAACAGATTGAGCGATATAATGATAGCTGTATTGAGACGACACTTTCGAAGTCCAACTTCGGGTATCTTCTGAAAACAGTAAACTAAAGCTGCTGGTTCGAACCTCCAAGCCAACCTTAGCAATCGGGATAAAATGTACAGATATGTTTTTCCTTCTGTTAAATATAATAAGACATGTTGAAATGGTATTAAGTGTAGAAAAAAAGTAAAGTTGATTGAAATAGTTAATGATACAATATTTCGAAACTATATATTCACACTCTCGTTTCGTCATTGTGATTTCCATACGAAAAAAATAATTTACGTATGAGCTCAGTTATATTTCAGAAGCAGCTTCCGAAAAGCGGTCATGTTAGCTCAGTGGTACACACTCGAGCGTTTAAATCGTGAGTTCGATACCCGTTCAGGTGAGATTCTTTTATGATATTCTACTTTCCTCAATGCATGAAAATTATGTAAAATAGTTACATTACAATTCATCAGTTGTATATATCAGTTGAATATCATTATCTTTAAAATATAACATTTGAGATATTGACAGAACGTCGGTATGTTATATGTGAATATTAAATACAAATTTAGAAAATCGTGTAATAGCAATAAATAAGTTATGTAATGTATTTATTTCCAGCTATTTTCATACGCAGGTAACTTCTCAATATTCGCATTACAGCATTTAGGTAGAGCATATCGAAAATCGGATCGTGGTTCAAGACAAAAAACTAGCTAGCCCCAAACTGTCACGTAAGAAACTCACGAATCGCAAAAGTAAAGTGAAGAGATTGAGAGCGGTAATACCTTAATCGCTCTCTCTCAACTCTCTCTTATCTGCATTTATACATATAAAAGTGTATGTATGTATGTTCCAACATAACTCATGTATGCCTAGAGCAGGGTTTCTCAACCTGGGAGTCGTGGCCCCTAGGAGGTCGCGAAGATAAGCAGAAGAGATAAATATAGTTAGAATCTAATACCGGAAATTATTTTGAATTTTGTTCTGATAGGCATACTTTTAATTTTTATACATACTGTACAGAACAATAAAAAATAAGTCTACTGAACATTGTCAAAGGGTGCAGAGTTGTTTAAAAATGAATTTAAATGAAAGACGTATGATATGATACTAATGAGAACTGTATATAGAAATACTAGAAAAATACACATGGAACAAAACCTGCACATTGAAATACAATTAAAATTGAAACCTAATGAGATACCTAAGCATGGTGTAATTTCACTAGTGTGGCAATGCCCGGTTCAATCTTCGTGACGAACATTATGAAGTCATTTTCAACTGATAAGCGATTTCTTGTCTTTGTTTTAATGTTTACCATGAAAAAAAAACTTTCGCACAAGTACGATGTAGCAAATGGAATTATTACTTTTAAAGCAGCAGATACCAGACCAGGATATTCTTCTCTCCTCATCAGGCAGAACTTGTCCAAGTCTTTGTTACAGAAAACCAGTTGCAAAGACTTGTAGCATGATCATTCTATTATTTGGTTAAGAAGTTGTGGGCTTAGATCAGATACGTTAATGGCCTCTTCAAAGAAGGAGTTTAACATCCATCTTGAACCAGCACATTCGTCGTTGGGAATATAGATAGTACAGTTACTGTATCCACTGTCAATGCCGGGCGCCGAAAAAAGGGGGCACAAATTTCGTAGGAAGTGTGTTACTCATGTTAGGAAAGTAGGGATGCACGCGAGACAAGACGATACGAGAAATGGAAAAGTGTTGGTCTCGTCTCGCGTAAGGTCTCGTCTCGCAAATGTGAAGTCTCGTCTCGCGTCTCGCATAAAATTTTGAGTCTCATCTCGCGTCTCGCGCGAGACTTTCTTGCATGGTCTCGCATATATTCTAGGTCAAAATTTTGCAATGTGTTATTCTATGGCTGTTAATGAATGATGATGTGATATTCTGTCCGAAGGCAGGTATTTGACCTAAAAGTCCCTTGGCAAGGTGAATGGTGGTTTGCCATTGCTTTCCATGGGATCCTAACATCCTAAGGAGACGGAACCTAGAGTTCAATATGGTATCCGAACTTGTGTCCCCTCCGCTCCAAATTAAAAGAAAAGTTGTGCTGGAATTTGATCGCTGGACCATTAATATTCGTCAAATTAATAGCATAATTTACAGCAAAACCAGCATAAATTGTTGCTGGATCCAACATTGTTTTTTAGCTTAGAGGTCTCCAGCAATATTTGCCTCTTCTAAAATATCGTCGCCACTATCAACATTTACACGTTTTGGTCGTTTCCTTGAAGGGTGATTTTCCAATATAAAGATGTTTTTATACCACCAAAAGCGCTTGTACACAACAGAAGAACTCCTCACAACACAATACGACCCAATTCTTTTGGTTCGTTCGGGCTTGTAGCAATGTTGGATTATCGCATTTTATCAACTTTCGCTTTCAACTTATACTGCCAGATCTAGAAAATAAAATTACTGACAGATATAGGGCCATTCCTACCATCTCCCACGAAACCTATAGGGACATCCTGCCAAACCAGTATTTGAATTAAACTTCCGAACTAGAGGGGGATGTTTTTGATAAATATATAGAAAAAAATACTTATTCCATGTAAAAATATCATGTTATTTCTGCGAGCCGGGCCGGGGATAAACTTTGACGAGAGGGGATTTCCCCGCCATTCCCCAACATTAATCGCTAGTTGTAATGTGAAAAAGATAGAAACAACAGAAATATCATATTTCGCAGCAATAGGGAGTCTTATTCGCTTTTTAGACCAAAAACAGAAGTTCATGTATTCGTGCGCGCCCGCGTGTATGTGTTTGTGTCGCAAAATAAAGTCCTAAATTGATGCTGTAATAAATTTCCAATTTACAAAGCTTTTCTTTTTTAATGATGTTTAGAAACTAAAGAAGGCTTTAATTCTGAAAATCAACCTTGAATAATAATAAATCTGATAAAATGTCTATTGCCCCAATCACTTTTTTGTTCCTGGAGGCATTAACGCTCAACTTAGAAAACTCAATAAATGTAAAATTACTAAATATACAATTAAAGGTAATTCATAAATGTTGCGAGACTGCGAGAAGTCTCGCGAGACTTCTCGTGCGAGACTTAACCGAGTCTCGTCTCGCATGGTTTAGTCTCGTCTCGCGTCTCGCATAAAATTTTCACTCTCGTCTCGTGTCTCGTATCGCAAATGCGAGACGAGACGAGACTTCTCGCGTCTCGCGTGCATCCCTATAGGAAAGTGCATGTGCACATGTATAAAATAGAAGGAAAAACGTAATAAAATGTGCTCAAAATCAAGAAAAGGCAGAGTTTACTTTTGAAAATTTTATTGAGCTTCGTGCCAACCATGGTGGCGCTTCACAGCTAGTGTGTCGACCTCACTCATATGTACGGAGACATCGTCGTATACTCTCGCCCCGAGCGCTGATTTTCCATGCCACGGCACTGTTCACTATAAACAAGAAATGGATTCTACTATTATAGAAATAGGTATGTTAAAAATCCCACACAAGCTTATTATAAAACACAAATTATAAAAAGGTCGCTGGCAAGAGGATGTGATAAAAGGGGATCGTGATAGGAATTAGATTGAGAACCACTGGCCTAGAGTAATTTTAACCAAATTTCTTATAGTCTGAAAAAGAGTGCTGTCGGGTTACCTATGGTGAATGGGAGGGGGATACATATAAAAGATTGCTAGAAAATGATCGGTATTAGTGTCGAATTCATAGTTTTCGGGGCGCTTAGATAAATAGTGTGACTTTCGATTTCGCTTAACTCCGATTAAGCTCTCATTAGTAGGGATGGGCACGAGCGACTTTTCTTTGAAACTCGACTCGACTCGAAACAGACATCTTTGAGGTCTACTCTAGAACTCGGCGCGAAAAATATCCTCCAACTCGACTCGGATTAGAGTCGAGTCAAAGTAAAACGAGCCAAATCCTGTGTGTAGTCCTACCTAGACAACACATAGACAATATAATTATTCTATTGTCAATTATACTACTATTACTACAAATAATAATAATAATAATAATAATAATAATAATAATAATTATTATTATTATTATTATTATTATTATTATTATTATTATTAGTAGTAGTAGTAGTAGTAGTAGTAGTAGTAGTAGTAGTAGTAGTAGTAGTAGTAGTAGTACAACACCGTGTATAAACATGAACGATAGATGGTTAGTAAAGGAATACTAAAAGCTAGTTGACTGCCGACGTCGGTAGTCATGACGTCTACAAGGCAAAGACATCGTTCATTACCCTAAGCTGTAAGCGTCGGTGGACTACAGATGGTCAACTATTGACCTCTCGCCAAAAATTGGTGGCCCCGCAGCGACAATCCGCGGTGGCCCCAGTTCCATTTTGAAAACTTTACTACCAGCGGCAGAGACGCGATGAAACGACAACGAACCACAAAATTACTCTCCCAAAATATGTTAAAATGCCTATATGTGTGATTTGTTTATATTTAGGTGAGTCAAAAGAACACAAAACAAATACCCCGGGGTGGACGCGAACTATCAATATTAAGATTACTAGGCACGCGTTCTTCTGATTTCCCTACGGAAACGATCATAAAAAGCTTGCTTGTTAATGGATAAATCATTGACGTCTTAATTTAGCCAATCAGACAAACCCCTACATCTCGAGTTCTAGGAGGTGATACCGTGAACCGTTTCAGATTTATTGCTTTCTGGTGGGGTACTATCTATGTGCAAAATTTGAGCATAATAGCCGACATGCATCTTCGGTGCCTCTTATCTTTAGTACAATTTTAACCAGAGATGGTGTGGGTCAATGAAAATTTGATTCACGACCCACCATGATCCAGTATCACCCACCACCCAAATGACCCATTGGCCCACTCTGACCCATCATCCATCGTGATCTACTCTGACCCACCACCAACTATGAACCACTCTGAACCATTGCGACCAACTCCGACCCATCGACATCAACTCTGACCCATGATCAACGTCCTCTTCTCCGTTGACTAAAGAGGCTACACTTGTAATAAAACAAGACTGTGAAATTATCACTTACCGGAGTTTGAATTTCTACCGTCAATGGCTCAAGCACCTCTCTGTTACTATGCTGGTGGATTTGACCTTTACGATATATAATGGCAAAGTGTTTCTCAACTTCCGAATTAAAATGAATTTAAATTTATCATATATAATTATTTCTTTGTTTGCCTTACAGACACATTTCAGTAGAAAATAGGATGAAATTTGAAAGTCTCAAATCAAGGAAAAGTAGACCAACGTAAAAAAAGAAAGAAAAACTAATTTTCTATATCATTAAGCACCTGGAGTGCCACTCTTTATCTAATCCACCTCGAAAATTATGGATTCGACACTAATGTCGGTCTTTTGTATATATATAATTTTGATGTCAGCCCCTTTCATTTCTCCTAGGAGAGCAAACGGATACTGCCACCGTTAGGACTAAATTTGGTCTTAAATGACATTAAAATTTCTACCAATTAATTTAGCGACCAGTGTTGCATTTAAAAGCTCGGCGCCTCTACGCACTTTTGCTCTCGGCGCCCCAATAACTACATATTTCTCCGCCCCTTCATCCCTAACTTAAAACTTAATTCGAATATGCTTAATTAGTGAATTTATTACATTTAAATACCACTCACTACATGCTACAGCTAGAACTACGTAACAAAAAATAACAAATGTGAAACGTGTTCTGAATTATTTTTAGATTTCTTACGCTATTATTATACATATTAGAACAGTAAAAGAGGATTGTTCATGAAATAGTATATTTGCTCTTGATTTTTAACTTTTTCATACGGAAAAAATTAAAATATTATTCAAGTTTTAAACTTTGCACTCTGCAAATATATTGCCCTCTAGGCAATGGGACTAATGTGAAATGTGGACTAATGTGGACTAATGGGAAATGCGGCAGTTAGCGGCGCTGAAAATTTACGATTCGATTCTAATATCGGTTGATTTCGATATTTTTATGTCGCTACGTAACCACCCTGGGCGCTAATGGGAACTTAATTGGACTTGAATTGAAAGTAGAACTATTCACCTAAGCGACCACGAAGCTATGGATTCGATACTAATATCGACCAGTTTCTAGCATTTTTGATATGTATCCCGACAGTACTCTTTTCCAGACTGTAAGAAATATAGTTATAATTGCGCTAGATATATCAGAATTATGTTGAAACACACACATCCATCCACTTTTATATTCTGTATAAATAGAGAGTGAGCGAGCGAGCGAGAGAGAGCGACTAAAGGCATCACCACTTCCACATTGCAAAAGCATATATCAGGAATTGAATTGAAAATCTATGTAAAGACTTTCTGCTGTGGCGTGCTTCATAAGGACAATTCCAGTCTGCTCACGTGACCTTTGGGGTTCATGAATTTCTTGCGAGCGTTGCGACTTTGGATTCTCTGTTTAAACTTTCGGTTTATGCAACGAATAAGTTTTCAAGAACATAAATGACATGCTGTATTATGAATGTTGAGAATTACCCTCTATATGACAAATAGCTGCAAATAAATACACTACATGATTTATTTATTGCTAGTGAACGAGTTTCTTAACTTGTATTTAATATTCTCATATATATATAATACATATATATAATACAGACCTACTGTGGACACCTACCTATTTCAGATGTTATATTTTAAACATAATAATTACTACATTCTGCAATGATTATGTTATATATATACAACTGATGTATTTAATGTCATTATTTTATATAATTTTTGATGCATTGCGGAAAATATAATTTTTTAAAAAGTCATTGACCCAGAAGGGATTTGAACTCACAACCTTATGATTTGAAATCCAACAGCTTACCAGTGAGCTAACACAAGGACTTCTGCTAAGGTACTTTTAGCGACGTATAACGGTTCTCAAGAAAATTATGACATTCATATCCACTACAAACGCTGTTTTTGTTCCACTTTGACTATTATTTTAGTACTTAGGCGATAATTATGTTCTATGTCTTAACTTTGAGCATTCTTTTACATATGGAAAGATTCGTTTACATATCTAAATGTTCCATTACGTATGGAGAGCTAAATGACAAACAAGCATGTGGTGACATTAATACAAAGTTTCGAAATATTGTGTCATTAAGTATTTCAATCAATGTTGCTTTTTTTCAACACTTGATAACAAGTCTTATTATATTTAAAAGAAGAAAAACACATCTGCAAACTTTTTCCCGATTACAAAGGCTGGCTTGGAGGTTCGAACCTGGTTTACTATTTCCCGAAGATACCCGAAGTTGGACTTTGAAAATTTTTGCCTCAAAACACCAATAAAGAATGCGCTCAACCTTTTTGAGACAAGGTGTACATACTCCATTACCCCTTCTTTTCACGCTATATCATTACACACTTCCACCAGACGATCCCTCACATTTCCTTATTAATGATTACATTACTCATGTTCATCGTCCTCTCATATCCCCATCATTTCATGCACAGTGATTTCATCTGTCTACTAACTTGGGTTCCCACCGTCTTTCACCATAGCCTAGAGTCCCCCCATGCAAGAAGATAACCGTATTCGTCTGCTAACATTTAATGCTTTGTGTTCTTTTGTGCATTGCACCCCACTTCATCCTTCACTTCCATCAATAAATAATTCCGGACTCATATATTAAAAGATATATTTGCTCATTTTGTCTTTATTTCAAAATTTGTCTCTTTTCATACTTGTTCTAGTTGTTTCATATCATGTTTCTTATTATGTATGTTATTTCCGTGACTATCCTATATACTGAAAACCTAATTTTCATTATTTTTATTATTATTTTGTTTTTGCAATTCATAACAACTGCATGACTGTATGTATTAACATGTATCACTGTATTTAATGTTTGTCAATTGTGATCATTGCATATCCACGCCAAATGTTAGGGAACACAGCGTTCCTTAAGTCTACCACTTAAATGAATAAAGGTATACTACAGCACTTAGACTATCCCTAGACCTTGAATCCTAAGGCTTCCCACACCACCTCCCTAAAACAGGGCGTAACCCTGTAAAAGGTAGCTAGCCTTGGCTGGCATTGTAAGAAAATGTATAACACATACCTAGCTGGTTTCCAGCTTTCTCACTAGAGGTATTCCTGTAGTGTCAGGTCTAGGCTGAGAATATTACGCGTTTGTGGACGCAAGCGTGGTAGTTCACACTTTTTGGGCGAGAGAGTGAGGGAGATCAAGGGTTTCACTCGAGTGGAGGCCGCACTACAGTACACATTAGTGTACTAATTTTTGGAAGCTTTTGCTTCATCATTCATCTCATCATCTGTACTGCAACAGACATCTGCTACACACGCATACACAGCATTCTAAAAATCATCTTGTCCGGCTACTATGGCCAGTGGACAGCATCCCGATCTTCCAGATGCAGTTCCTACAGCTTCTGTTGTCTCAACGACGGTAGAGAAGCGCAAGAGTGATCACGATCAAGGATTAGTGGGTAATCCTATTCAAGGCGACCCAGCATCTAATCCAAAATCCCCACCTCATAAAAAGCATCATGATGACAATATTAGCATCGCCAGTTCAGACGACAGCTCCCGCCTTATGATTGTTGATGACATTCAACAATTTCCTCAGAAACCACAGATACAAACTCGTAACTTTCTACTCCAGGATTATGATCCCAAATTCCGGGACACCAAACTTCTACTCCAGCAACTTCTCAAATATAGACCACGGTCTCAAATCACACAGATCATACAAACTCAAAACGGATAAATCATTAAATCGCCAATACCTAACTTCGCAACAACAGTTAGAGACAAACATAGTTTTAAGATATTCGGTAAAACAGCAAAACTAACAAAACTGAACAACCACCATAAGAAACAAATGCCACCACCCAGACGAACTCCTATTCTATCCGTAGTCATCCGCGATGTTGATCCGTCTTACAGTGACGAAGAAATCAAAGAAGAACTCTACCAAGAGGAATACACCTTCTAAAAATGCATTCGCATTAGAAATAATCAAGGAGCTACTTATATGGTCAGGGGACTGACAGAGTCACAGGAAACGATTGACGACCTGCTTGAACATGGAGTATTCATATATAAGCAAAGACATAGAGTGAAATCATTCAACACATGGCCTTACCTTTCCATACTCTGTGATCGATGAAAGGAATACACTCATCCTACACCTAAATGCGTAAACCCGTTTAAATGTGGCTACTGCGGTGGCCCTCATCCTACCCGCTCTTGTCCAAATATTCAACTCCCACCTGAGTTTTCAACCTGTCATTAACGTCATCCAGCGTATAACTATAAATGCAAAGCCAAACCTACTCCAGAATAAGGAAAAACTGAACTAGTAGTTCCACTTAGAATGTATGACGCTGTAACGCCCCCATCCGTAGCCTAGCGGACAAGGTGGGAAAAACCAATCCAGCCTGGCCTCAGAAGGGGCTTTACACGAGCAAGCATCCGGATAGCTCAGGCTGTTGTTTCAATTCGGAAATCCAGAGGAGTAATAGTTCACAAATTAACAGTAAATATGTATATATATATATAAACAAATAACAACACAACCAATTCAGGAAATAAATGTTTATTACAAATAAATTACAATAATTAATCTGTCTTCTCGCTGCCAAGTCAAAATCTGGATTCAGTATTTTATTTCTCAGTTTGAGAAAAGAAAAAATATTTAATATAATTCAAAGAATTGTTCGCTGAATTGTAAATCTTCAAAAATTGAATAATAAAGCAAATTCTCCAGTCAAGTCAGGAACCTCTGAAGTTTGACGCAAATATTCGAGGCCAGTCAAGGACCTCTCACACTTAACTGTAATATGAACAATCAAGGCCAGTCTAGGACCTCTCTTGTCTAGTCTAGTACTAATATATTCCTTTCTTTAAAAACAAGAAATACATTTGTACCTTTAATCGAGTGAAGATTTCCCTTTCTTACAAACCGAAGAAAAAGTTTCATAAATTCTTATCATAAAAAGAAATTATTTTTTTTATTAATTTGTCGCAATTTAGTTTGAAAAAAGAAAATTCCCGACGTAAAACAACTGCAAACAACTTTGCTATACTCAATTGAATGCGTTCCAACATCGAAACATCTGAAACACAAACCGGTCAAACATACTCCAAACAGTACGAACAAGTCAAACGAAGTTTTCTTTTTTAAAGAAAAGAGAATTAAATTTTACTGTCAGTTCTTCAGAATTCAAAAACAGCATTAATAAGCCTTTCGGATTTTACTCTTTGAATCAAAAACATGAATTTCAGACCTGTAATAAACATAGGATGAATAGCACATTTCATAGGTTTCGGGTACAAATCCCTCCACCTTTGTTCCCCTGGATTTGCCGAGCTTATTCACGATAATTATTCCACTGAAAACCTAACCAAATGGAACCAACAAGACAACCCACAGAATACACATAAAGACGTAGACAGACAATCTAATAGAAAAATTGAAAATTAACTCACCTCTGAAAATCCACGTTTTTACCTCAACTTTCTGTAGTTTCTCTGCCCTCAATCGTCTCGGACTCTCTTATCAAAACAAGAATATTCCACTGTAAGGTGAGGTTATGCTCAGGATTCAATTTAAATGATCTCAATTCAATTTGAAACTCAATTGAGAAAATGGGACGTAGATCCACAATTTCCCACATTCACGAAATCGAGAAAAAAATATATACACAATTATAATTACGTGATTCTGAGTATTACTCATGCACCTTTCTGCAATTTGCTTGCTAATAGAATCAGAGAGAACTAAACCAAGCCTCCCTTCCAACACTTTTATCGAATTTCCAAGCAACACTATTTTCACTAATTTTTCAAAAATATGCAAATACACTAAATATTGTAGAAAATGAAATATCACTATAATCATAATCCTCACTTGTAATGGATATTCTTATTTCCTTCTATAACACACTCTTCTACAAACGAAGACTTCAATACAAGAAACGTGAACCAACACGAAACGTCCATTTAGATTCATAATCCATTCGAACAGCTTAATCCCTCCAGATGTTACCCGTTCATACAACACATCCCAAGTCAGCTAGCCGAGGCCAGCTACTTACGGCCGCAAAGCCGTGACCATGCGCAGTCAACGACTAGCGCATAAGCCAAGACCTTGATATTTCTCGGTTACGAAAGGCAAAGGAAATCTTCTCACAAGCGTTATTTTTACATTAATTCTTTCTCTCTTAAATTTTTAAAAAAATTCGAAGATGATTCTTTTATATAAACTTATGTCTCCTGCTGTAACACATAATATTAAATACATTAATAGTAATTTTACCATTTTCCTTATCGATGATTTTAAATTTTAATTTTTTTTTAATTTCTTTTTTGTTTTTTTTTTCCTGTGACTTGTAACGGGCACGTTACAAACTCGCCGCCCTGGAAAAGAAAAATTCTCAAACCAAGAATTTTTCGACGTCTTCTTCTTGGCAAGCTACGGAATACAAAAAGATTATAAGACACAAATTTTAAACAAACATATATATACAAGAATCAACTGACTACCAAATAATATATATATATATATAACAAACAACGTTAAATATTCTAAACTAGTTTCAAAATTTCAAAAAAAACTTTTACTTTAATATATATATTTAAAGTTATTACTGTTATTTACAAATTCAAAATTTTTACTTAAACATATATATATATATATATAATTTATTATATTTACAATTTTTTTGTTTCACTATGGTTCAAAACTAAATATATATATATAAATATATTACTGTATTTACATTTTTTTTGTTTCACTATGGCCATAGTAAAATCTATATTTACAAGTAATAAATAATTTACAATTTTAATAAAAATAGCAAAAATACTGATGAATATATATATATTCTAACATAATTAATTCAATTGCAATTGCATTAAACCATAAACTAGACTTAAACTTTTAAGGATAAAGCAAGGTTTTTAAAGGAATTTTAATCTTCGTCCCCCACTCTATCTAGGTTTCTTCTATCTCTATATACTTTTACCTCTGAAACATGGGATCGGCGATAAGAATTTGGAGAATCATTTTCGTCAGAAACAAGAATCGTATTGGGAGTTAAGAAACTCCTCACTACAAACGGACCATACCACTTATCGGCTAAGGACTTAGCTATTTTATCCTTCAACGAAGATTTAACGTGAGTTTTTAATAAAACTTTATCACCAATACTGAAATTTACAGGGTTTCTTCTTCTCATCATCAGCTTCCGCCGTTTACTCCAGCTCTTTTCCATGTTTTCAATAGCGTTATTCCACAATTCAGCCGATGACTTCCCACCATAGTCTGAACTGACGATGTGCCATCGATTCTCTAATGGTGTAGAATATGGACGTCCGTAGAATAATTCGATAGGACACATCTTCAGTCCCTCATGCTCGCTGATATTCAGTGTAAACTGCAATTGCGGAATCAGACTGCTCCATAGATGTTACCTTTTTGATATATAGGCACGTAACGCCGCCTTTAAGGTTTTTATAAATCTCTCCGCTGCGTTTCCTCCCGGGTGATAGGGACTGAGTCGGATATGACGAATCCCTAGTCCAAACAAGAAGGTTCTAAATTTCTCAGACACAAAGATGGAAGCATTGTCAGTCGATATGGCCTCCGGAAAACCAATTCTACTGAAAATCTCCATCATTTTATTTGCCACCACTGTTGAATTTATGGTCCTCAATTTTTCCAACACAACGAAGCGACTGGCGTTATCAACTCCAATCAAAATAAACTTATATCCCTGAGAATTTGGGAGAACACCTACAATGTCAAACATCCAATGAGCATTTATTCTTTTACTGAATTCGGAAGCTAGATGCCCCATCTTCTTCTGATTAACCTCTTTGGATTTCTGACAAATATCACATGTAGAAACATAGTCTCTAACATCCTCTTTCATTTTTTCCCAAGTAAATTTCCGCATCAGCTTTTTTAATGTCTTATAAGTACCAGAATGTCCTCCGACTATCCTGTCGTCATGATGATATTCTATCATAACCTTTCGTAGTTTTTTAGGAATTACCACCTTATATGGATTCATGACAGATTTAGTCTTCTTCATAAGTATTTTATTATTAAGTAGGAATCCTGAAATACTTTCCCCACGCTCTAACTTCTCTATTATTTCCTTCAGCTCGATGTCTTCTCGCTGTAATTTATCAATCGAATCTTCTACTAAAGGAAGTTTCCACTTATTGGCTATTTCCATGTTCTTCTTGAAAGCAGCTAGTCCTACAGGTCCTTCCATAATGTCGAACTCAAAAGGATCGTACATCCTGGTCAGAAAGTCCGCAACGGTATTGTCTGCTGACCTGACATGTTTTATCTTAAAATTAAACTGACAAAGTATTTCTACCAATGGACCATATTTCAAGAGTCTCTTGCTATTATTCAAAATCCAAGTTAACGCTTTGTTGTCGGTGAGTACGTCAAATTCATTTATGAGATAATGTTTATAACGTGAAATAGTTTTAACCAGGCTGATAAACTCTATTTCATATATGCTTCGGTGCTTATCAGCCTCCGAAAGCCGTTTACTAAAGTAGGCAACTGGTTGAAGATTGCCATTTTCATTCTCCTGAGAGACGCACCCAGCCACACTCTTCCCAGAGCCGTCCACGTTAACAATGAACCTCTTGTTCAAATCCGGCGTTTTCAAAACGACATTTTCAATTAAAATGTTCTTTAGTCTATCTAGCAACATTTGATGCTCCTTCGTCCATTCAAATTTTACCTTGGGTGACTTTAAGGCACTCAAAGGTCCCATTAGTTCTTGAAATTCAGAAGCAAATTTGGAGTAGTAATTAAATAAACCTAATATTTTCATAAGACCACGTCTATTTCTAGGAGGAGGAATGTTTTTAATGGCTGACACCCTACTAGGATCGATTTCCATTTGATCCCCTTCTATCACATATCCTAAATAGTTAATACGTCTATAAAAGAACATACATTTGTCTGGGGATACAGTAATACCATAATCTTTAAATCGTTCGAATACCCTTTCAACAGTTTTCATATGTTCTTCGATGGAATTGGAAGCTATCAGGACATCATCGAAAAATAATTTAACACCCTCGTCTCTCATATCTCCTAATACCTTTTCCATGGCTCGAGACAAAATATTACTTCCCGTCTTAATTCCTACTGGAAGACGAGTATACTGATAGCACCCTTTTGGAGTTACAATAGTTGTTATGTCTCGAGAACCTTTATCTAGCTGGATTTGGAAGTACGCACGGCGTAAATCTATTTTCGTGTACACGCGCTTATCAGCTAAACCTGTAAGGCATTCCTCTAAATTAGGAGACGGATATACGTCGTTCACAATAAGTGAATTAGCCTTAATGTAATTCCCAACAATACGATGAGTGTTATTCTTATTCCGAACTAGAAAACAGCTACTGGCAAAATTAGAGTGATCAACTTCCTCTAGAATACCTTGATCCAATAACTCTCGAATTTGATCATAAAAAATCTTTTCTTTATTTTTTGGAATAGGAAATGGTGTGTCCTTAAATGGTTTATTGTCCTTAAGATATAATCTGCCAATAAAATTTTTTATACACCCTACTCTATCTGATATCACGTCTTTATATTTAACCTTTATAGAATCAATGAAAGAGATCACCTCTGGTTCATTGAATCTCCAAGAATCCCGATTATCATTTTGGTTTTTCAACTGTGTGCATTCCGGATTTTTCACCTGCATGGTAGTCTGATCATGTAAACTATCGGATGTACGAGGCTCGTCCGAAATAAACTTTTTATTTCTCTGAATCAACTTGTGAAAGTTTTCAGCTTGATCTATATCAATATCTGAAACTTCAGAGCCGCTGCTACCATCTAAAGAATTCAGTTTATCCACTTTATTCACTGGACCACTGCTATGACTAAGCTCCACTTTCTTTTCAGCTAAGTTTGTATCCGGAGTTACCACTAAAGTTTTATTCTTTAATCCTTTCTTCCTACGATTCCTACGCTTGCTTTTCTTTCCACTAGTATTTGCATCGGGTTTCACAACACTATCTTGCTCCTTATCTGGCAACCTAGCATTGCTCGCCGAATGTTCACTATGACCAAGTTCAACATTAAGAACTGCAGATGTTAAATCGACAACTAAAGGTTGACCCGAATTTTCTATTGGACTACTATTTCCTAATTTGTCCATTAACCGAGAATTCGCAATGCACTGTCCCGAATTCTCCAAGTTAATTTCGGATATTTCATTTGCACCACTCTGATTTCCATAAAAATTATCAATAACTGAGACACAACTGCCCTCTGAAGATGAATTATTATACTGAGTCCGAACTGGATTTGTAACTACGGACCTTTCAATCGCACCACCCAGTATTTTCCCAAAATTCGTACGACTTTCATCCTTCCACATGGATTCAATGGAATCTTCGATCTTTCGAACATCTCCAACTTCTGAATCAATCATAGATCTCAGATGATTCAGCTGGATAGCACTAGGCGCTGGAATTTCTAATAATTTGGATTCAAGGTCAAAATAATCCAAATCGCACTGAACACTCGCATCTTTTTTCCGAAAATTAAATCCATCTTCACAAATAAAAATCGATACCATAAAGTTCGAAACAGAAGAAACATCATGTTTAGTAGAGTGATGATCAGTTATCATTACATCCCTTTGGCCAGACTCATCACCAGATTTAAATCCGCTAAGATGTTTGTTATGTTGAATCACCTTCTTATAATTTAACCTAACCCGTTTCTTTCCACCGCGTAGAATCAAACAGTTTCTAGCATAATCTATAACTGAGTTTGTCGATCGTAAGAAAGGCGTTCCCAAAAGACACATACAAGGCAACTGTTCCACTATCTTAAATGATATTCTCTCAAAATGACCGGAGAGATTCAAAGTCAATATTATCTCCCGGTTTGTTGAAAAATTTAACCCGGACGGAGCATTCACCACCTTTTCAGGAGTCAATCTAATAAATTTCTCCAATCCACAAAACCGCACTAAGTCCAGTCGAACGATGTTAAAACTTGAACCTCCATCCACACAAATGTCTGTTAAATAATTATGTAATTTACCAACCACAAATGAAGCGACGGTATTATCCAATTCACTAGGAATTGTGTTAACTGAAGCATTAGGTGCTTTGAATTGATCAGTCCATTCATTCGGAATCTTGTTTTTTCCATGAACCTGAGATTCTACTTTCAAACGATTCTTTACATTAGTAGGGTAAGAATTATTTAATTCTTTATTCAAAGAAAAATTTTTATCACCCACTGGAAATTCTCTATTTTTAAAACCTTGATCAGGATTTAACATTACTAAATTAGTCTTTTTCCGAGAAAAACCCATTTCCTTATTATATTCCAATTGATTTCGAAAGTTTAATTCATGCTTATCAGCAATATCCATTAACTCGGATCGGGTAGCTGGGATGTAATAATTCAGCATTTTATATCTATGGTTTGGATTCATGCCACATACAATGATATTTACCATGTCTGACTCATTATCCATAAAATTTAATACATTCATGGCAATTACTATAGATCTTACATACTGAGTAACTGATTCAGTGAGGCGTTTACGTCTATAAATTCTCTCAGAAATAAGTGAATGTAATGCAACAGGCGTAATAAAATTGTTAACAAGCCTAGATTTTAACTCATTCCAAGCTATTTGATGATTTAATGCTAACAAAATTTCTTTTAATAATGAACCTTCACATTTCCCGACAAGAACAGAAAGAATCATACTCAAAGAGTAGCTAGTATCCATTAGAGTTTCCTCAATTTTGGCTAATATTTCAAAAACTTGCAAACTATTACTGCCATCAGTTGTTTTAAATTCCTTAAATTTTGACTCTAGAAAATCACTAGTTCTTTTAAATGTATACTTCATCAGGAGATTATGCTCAACATTTGAAGATTCATTAGTACTATGCAAAGTTGGCAACCCTGTTAATACATTTTCACCCATCTGAGTTCTCCTAGGTGGAGCACCATACCGCGGATGTAACGAAGTCTTGGGAGTGGAATTTCTAATTTGAGAAACCCTTCGGTAATAATCTCTAAGATTCAAGTACCTAGAAGGAACCTCATTCTTATCAGGACCTGAATTTCCAAAATTTATCGAATTCCTATCATTATTTGAACCAGAACTCATTAAAGGCTCATTAAAAGTGACTTGCCTCTGATCTCGAAACGATTCGTTCAAACTCCCAATATTAACAAATCTACTGAAATTGTATTCATCCGCAGGTGACTGCGAACTACCTCCACATTCTAAATTATTAGCTCCCATAGATGGTTGTCTAATATGAAAACTCCCTTGAGTTGGCGGAGTCAGTGACATATTCAACTGTCCAAAATCAGATCTAGTATCTGTTTCAAGATTGCCGGTTCTATCTACCGTTATCAATTCGGAATATTGCTCCGGAATATCAATACTGACATACTCCATCGGATTACACATATGTATTATTATAGAACAATACAAGTATAAATAGAACATAAATAATATAATTATAATACATACAAAATACAATACTAACTACGAACACTACTGCGACCCAGACTTTTTTTTTTGACCAAATGGAAATAATCCTAATAATACCTTGCTTCACCTTAATTTAATTTATCAAAGATACTAGTAATTTATAAATGAACAATAATTTCCAAGTAGCAATCACGAATTTAATTCTGAAATGCAAAAGCAATTGCGAAAATCCAAAAATAATTATGAGTTTAATAAGTATATCAGTAATAACCAACGGACTTGAAATACTTACAACAACAAAATTAATAGCGGACATGAAATACTTACAATACCAACTAAAAAAAATTATTTAAGGATTTACAATACAAACCCAAAAATTTTAGAAAAGAACGGACTTACAATACAAACCCAAAAATTTTAGAAGCTGACTTGGGCTGTGTTCAAATTTGTAACGCCCCCATCCGTAGCCTAGCGGACAAGGTGGGAAAAACCAATCCAGCCTGGCCTCAGAAGGGGCTTTACACGAGCAAGCATCCGGATAGCTCAGGCTGTTGTTTCAATTCGGAAATCCAGAGGAGTAATAGTTCACAAATTAACAGTAAATATGTATATATATATATAAACAAATAACAACACAACCAATTCAGGAAATAAATGTTTATTACAAATAAATTACAATAATTAATCTGTCTTCTCGCTGCCAAGTCAAAATCTGGATTCAGTATTTTATTTCTCAGTTTGAGAAAAGAAAAAATATTTAATATAATTCAAAGAATTGTTCGCTGAATTGTAAATCTTCAAAAATTGAATAATAAAGCAAATTCTCCAGTCAAGTCAGGAACCTCTGAAGTTTGACGCAAATATTCGAGGCCAGTCAAGGACCTCTCACACTTAACTGTAATATGAACAATCAAGGCCAGTCTAGGACCTCTCTTGTCTAGTCTAGTACTAATATATTCCTTTCTTTAAAAACAAGAAATACATTTGTACCTTTAATCGAGTGAAGATTTCCCTTTCTTACAAACCGAAGAAAAAGTTTCATAAATTCTTATCATAAAAAGAAATTATTTTTTTTATTAATTTGTCGCAATTTAGTTTGAAAAAAGAAAAATTCCCGACGTAAAACAACTGCAAACAACTTTGCTATACTCAATTGAATGCGTTCCAACATCGAAACATCTGAAACACAAACCGGTCAAACATACTCCAAACAGTACGAACAAGTCAAACGAAGTTTTCTTTTTTAAAGAAAAGAGAATTAAATTTTACTGTCAGTTCTTCAGAATTCAAAAACAGCATTAATAAGCCTTTCGGATTTTACTCTTTGAATCAAAAACATGAATTTCAGACCTGTAATAAACATAGGATGAATAGCACATTTCATAGGTTTCGGGTACAAATCCCTCCACCTTTGTTCCCCTGGATTTGCCGAGCTTATTCACGATAATTATTCCACTGAAAACCTAACCAAATGGAACCAACAAGACAACCCACAGAATACACATAAAGACGTAGACAGACAATCTAATAGAAAAATTGAAAATTAACTCACCTCTGAAAATCCACGTTTTTACCTCAACTTTCTGTAGTTTCTCTGCCCTCAATCGTCTCGGACTCTCTTATCAAAACAAGAATATTCCACTGTAAGGTGAGGTTATGCTCAGGATTCAATTTAAATGATCTCAATTCAATTTGAAACTCAATTGAGAAAATGGGACGTAGATCCACAATTTCCCACATTCACGAAATCGAGAAAAAAATATATACACAATTATAATTACGTGATTCTGAGTATTACTCATGCACCTTTCTGCAATTTGCTTGCTAATAGAATCAGAGAGAACTAAACCAAGCCTCCCTTCCAACACTTTTATCGAATTTCCAAGCAACACTATTTTCACTAATTTTTCAAAAATATGCAAATACACTAAATATTGTAGAAAATGAAATATCACTATAATCATAATCCTCACTTGTAATGGATATTCTTATTTCCTTCTATAACACACTCTTCTACAAACGAAGACTTCAATACAAGAAACGTGAACCAACACGAAACGTCCATTTAGATTCATAATCCATTCGAACAGCTTAATCCCTCCAGATGTTACCCGTTCATACAACACATCCCAAGTCAGCTAGCCGAGGCCAGCTACTTACGGCCGCAAAGCCGTGACCATGCGCAGTCAACGACTAGCGCATAAGCCAAGACCTTGATATTTCTCGGTTACGAAAGGCAAAGGAAATCTTCTCACAAGCGTTATTTTTACATTAATTCTTTCTCTCTTAAATTTTTAAAAAAATTCGAAGATGATTCTTTTATATAAACTTATGTCTCCTGCTGTAACACATAATATTAAATACATTAATAGTAATTTTACCATTTTCCTTATCGATGATTTTAAATTTTAATTTTTTTTTAATTTCTTTTTTGTTTTTTTTTTCCTGTGACTTGTAACGGGCACGTTACAACGCACAGAATCAAACTTCCGAAAACAGCACATCTGATCAACCAATAATTATTAAACAGCTTCTTGCTTTCATTACTCTTAATCTACAAGACATCCATCCGTTTGCACGTCCGTTAGTTCTACAACACGTCCAGTATGCTGCTCAATCAGTCTTCCATCTTCAGTTCCAAGCGACATACAATGGGCCAACTGCCTACTTTCATACATCCCCATCTTCACAAACCTTCTAAATATCATCACAGTGTGGACATTATGGGTGTTGTTTTTCTATTTGCTAACATACGCTCTCTCTGCACGCACAAAATACTATTTGAACAACTGTTACTCGAGAAGAAAATCAATGCTTTTCTTCTTAACGAAACACATCTGACTCCTAAAATGAAATTCAAAATAACAGGGTATACGATCTTTCGCAAAGACAATACTTTACCAGCACGACGGGCAAATGGCGGGGTAGCTGTTGGGTTTTCACCTCACATCCCATATCCTATCCACAATCCAGCAATTCAGAACCTCCCAGAAAATCTAGTAATCAATCTTTACTATAAATCCGATTATACTACAGTGGTCGCTATCTACGTCTACTCAGGGCATCCAATTCCTCAGTCATTTTTTAATACATATCAAACACTTTTCAGCGCTACATCATTCAAGCTGTTATAAATTGCCATAGTCGATCCAATAGAGACCAAACTTATTTTTTGAATTTCATTCTCACCAATACGACGGGCACTTTTCATCACCTTCGTAACCCAACCAGACCTGAATCAAATACCACGCCCGATATCGCTATAACGTCTGCCTCTATAACGCCACGCTCCACTATATATGTCCTTGATCCTTTCGGGAGCGACCATGTGCCCATAAAATTCAGTATGCAATGCCGTACCCCTCGAAATCTCGATGTACCTCCACGTCGCATAGTTACTCGATATAAAAAAGCGGACTGGAAGAAACATCGAACATATCTCACTGAACATCTCGAAGGTCTAAATACTCCTACAACAGAGTCAGAGTTATATCAATCATTAGAGACTATCACCAATCATATCAATCAAGCATCTGCACAATATATACCACAATCTCAATATGCACCACACAAACCTAAACTTCCACCACAATATCTTGCCATGGTGAAAAGATCACGGCAGTTCTTCCGTGAATATACTCGTACAGGAAATCGAGAAGTATTTAGACATCACCGAGCACTCTAGCGCACTATTCACAATTATGTTAAAGCCTTTAAATTAAGACAATGGATCAAAACTTGCAATTCTCTTTCCAAAACCACTCATCCTACATGATATTGGAAACGGGTAAACGCTCTCTCTGGCAAATATACCAAAACTTCATACCCACTCATCATCAAGGACTCACATTTAGACTCTGATCTGGACAAAGCGAACGCCTTCGCCAGTTATCTCCAAGATATCTTTACACCGCTAACTCCCGAACATCCAGTTCGCAATCACCCAGTGGGTCACTTCGACTTTTCTTCACCTCATCTTCAGCCAAACAGTACTCATCCGCTTATTACATCACGTCCTCTTACGACACCCATCACTCCAGAAGATATCAGGACAGCTATTGCACGAAAACGAAACGCCGCACCTGGCACTGATAACATCTCATATCGACATATGAAGGAAAGTAAATACGCAGTATTATACACTCTTTCTCTCATCTTTACTTTCATCCTCCGCACTGGCTATATACCATTACAGTGGAAAACTTCAAAGGTACTGTTGTTTCTCAAACCCAACAGACCTGTCGACTGTGCCTCCTCATATCGACCTATACAATTGACTCCAGTATTCAGCAAAATCTTAGAAAAGATTCTAGTACACCGTCTTCATACACATCTTTCCAGATATAATTTATTACCATCACATCAAGCAGGTTTTCGTCCAAATTTCAGTATTAATAATCAGTTATTCCGCCTTCATAACTACATGAAAAATCACTATAATACTTCATGGCCATCTTCTTTAACTCTCTTTGATCTTGAAAAAGCTTTTGGCACCATGCCTTGTATATAAACTTCTCAACTTTCGTCTTCCTCTTACTTACATCAGATTCATATATAATTTTCTGTTCTGTCGCCTAGCATACGTTACCATTAATCATACCTTCTCTCATCCAATATTTCTTCACTCTGGTGTACCTGCAAGGATCGTCTCTTTCTTCACTATTGTATCTGCTCTATGTAGCTGACTTTCCAACTCTGCCCGATAATATACATGTTTTCCAATACGCAGATGACACCGCCTTTTTGGCGCTGATCAAAACCATCCATCAATTACTTCTATGCCATCCGCCATACATTTGTCCAATGGTGCAAAGTGTGGCGCCTAAAGATCAACATTGTCAAGTCACAAACTATAGTTTTCCTACACCCTAAACATCGCACAAAAGTACAGAGAAATCCCAAACTCCTTCATCTCTCAGTCAGCGATACACGTCTTCCACTCAACAAAACAGTAACATATTTAGGACTTTTCTTAGACACACATCTCACCTGGAAGGCTCATTTGCAGCACATTACCACCAAAGCTTACAATCGTCTTAATTTACTTAAACGTCTTACAAGCACTACTTGGGGTCTCAGTTCAACAACTGTACTCAATACCTATAAAGTATTTCTACGTCCGGTCATCACATATGCTCATCTAGCCTGGATTACCACACTCCTCACATTCTACAATAAACTGAAGATATTGGAACGACATACACTCCACATTGCTTACAGAATGAAACTACCCAGTCCGACTTTATCAACGCATGACCTTTCCACATATTCTTTTCCATCTTGAGTCTCTATGTCTTAAGTACATCACTACTTGCCTTGAGGGTCGCCACCCACTCCTCATCGATACGATGACAGCACACATCGACTTTCCACTTCGTACCCATACTCTCCATACACCATTGGCGCTCCTTTTTACACTCTGTCACTACACTCTTCCTCCCAATCACCACCATCTCCTCTTAGCCGCAGAATTGAAGTCCGTCTCATCCCACCCTTCATATGCACAGTAAGTCCTTTGTAACTAATCTGGGCTCCAGTTGTCCTTTCATCAATGCTTGGAGCAGCCCCCAAGGGAGAAGGATAACATGCATCTGTCCACTAATATAACCCTGTATTTTGTTTGCTGTGTATCGCACTTCATCACATCATGTTCATCACCTCCATCATCACTTCATGATTGTGATCCAAAGATCACAATGTCCCTTTCAAAACTGAGAATAATAAATATATAAATAAATAAAAATGCAATTCACAATCTTCCTTCGTTGTTTCACCATTTCCTTTCTCTTTATCCTTAACCGTCCATATATCAGTATTCAAATATCACATAGACCAACTACCACTGTTCTTCTTATCAGTTCACATACATCTACCTTCCCATAGATGGCGTATCCCTCGCACGGGTGGCTACCCGCGGCTACCAAAAAAATGTATAACATTAGCATACTTCACCAAGAAGTCAGGATTTAGGATGACTACCTCTCAACATTGGGCCTAACGGTCGCCAGAAAACACAGCCACGCAATTTACGCCAACATCTCGTTTAGACCGTAAAACTATTACTTCTTCTACCTATGCTGAATGCGTAACTAAGGGACATCGGATTCGTTCTCTATCTCTCGCTGACGGTGAACAAACCCTAGATCTAAAGAAGGAACGAATTACAACCAACGTTAGTCAGTCTTCATCTCCAGCTGCCAGTTACAATATGGATTGGACCACTTCTGCCGACAATAAACAGCGGCAATATCAACCAGATCCGGTGTACAACTTCTTATTAACTGACTATGATCCAAAGTACGACATTGTTAGAATTAATCAAGTTTGTCCCTCGTCCTGACATTCGTGAAATTGTTAAGACACTCCGTAGCATCATTTTGAAATCTAATAACCCGAATTTCGCCAAGCATGTTCGTAATAAGGCAACTTATGAAATTTTAAGGAGGAAAGCAAAGAGTTCTACCTTGCAATCGGATACACACAATACTTCTCCTCCACCACGGAGAGCTCCTATGTTGTCCGTAGTTATTCGTGGTGTAGAACCTGATCTTGCTGATGAAATTCTTGCTAAACTTCATCAGGAAGGGATACCTATAAAGCGTTGCATTAGGATCAAGAACGACCAGGGATCAACCTATCTCATACGACTGCTAACTGATCAACAGCAGTTGATCGATCAACTTCTATCTAACGGATCATATATATATAGACGCCGATATAAGGTTGAGCCATCTCGCACGCCAGCACCTCTGCCCGTTCTATGCGAGAAGTGTCAACAGTATAACTCACACCCAACAGCTGAGTGCACAAACAACGTCAAATCTGGTTATTGTTCCCTCGAAGATCCTACTTAAGAGTGTCAAAACTTTTAAGTACCACCACGTTGTGATCGCTGTTCTAAACATCACCCAACATACAGCTACAAATGTAAAGCTAAGCGTCATCCAGATCCAGATAAGCGTGAACTTGTTGTTCCTGTACGTTCGGTCGACGCATCAACTCCACCAGCAAATTCGTTACGTCATCGAGTAACTGAAGAAGATCTTCCCCGGTTTCTCACTATTTCATTGCAAAACATTCCTCCATTTCTTCGCAACCATATTCTAACTCAAATCATGCACACAGTCAATCTATTATTTAATTTACAACTTCAGGTAACACTCCGGACCAACAGTGCATTTCCAAATCCAACCCCTTCAAGTTTATGTTTAATATGGATCAAACAATCTATTCTCTTCTATCCTTTATTATCATGAGTTGCAACTTACTGTTTCAAAACATACGATTTCTGTTTACGCATCTAGTACTCTTCTCCAGAAAGAACAAATTGCCGCGTTTGCATTAAATGAAACTTACCTGGCACCATATTTAACGTGTTATATACCAAAGTACATCTACTTCGTCACGACGCTCCAACAGTCCACGTCTCTACGGAGGCACATCTATTGGCATCCGGCACAATCTTTCTTATCGTACAGTTACGGTTCCACCTACACTTCACCTTTCCGAGCATAGCATCACGGCGATTTATTTTCGAGGTCGCACAGTTACCCTTGTCATCATTTGCCATCGTCCAGGACGAGTTATCAACTACGATTTCTTCCACCAGATTGGTTTCAATTTCCGGCATTACATTATGATGGCCGACCTAAATTTTCATAGTCGCAAACAAAGTGACAAGGACATTTTTTTAGACTTTCCTCACAATGAAACAGGAGCTGAATTCTACCAATGTAGTTACGAAGTTTGTGTAGTAAGCCAGGGTGCTAAACCTTGTCGAAAGCTCTTTCTACATCAAACGTTAATATTCAATAAGTGAATTCTGTATTGAATGACAAGCTTAGACAGCTCAAGCACTGTTGCAACTATGTACATGGGTTTACCTAACTTCACTTACCTTTTTTTCAGCATATTGAACAATTCAAGCTGTTGGTTATTTATTACGCGGTTCTTTTGACCTCTAGATGCTAGTAGCTTTCTACACTTTAATTGTCCTATTGTTATAGGATGCTACGTGATGTCATATGATACTTTAGGATATTTATGGGATATTATTAAATGTTATAGTTTAGATTTCAATTTTTGGTAAAGTTACAATATTTTATGTCATTTAAATTAATTTTATCTACATCATCATTCTTATTCATTAAAATCATGTCACAAAAAATAAGAAGAACATCATGTTATTAAAATCATTTAGTTTGCTGACGCTTTATTATTTCATTACGATAAAGCAAATACTGCAACCTAGTTGTATTATGTTAACAAGAGAATTCATAAAAGGAGGTTATTGCGTCTGTCAAACAATTACAATTGGACCAGCGTTTTTACTTTCAAAATTGAGAACAGAATGTCTATGATATTGTAAGAATTATGTATCTATCTGTTTTTAGAAAATTTCTTAGATTTACAAAATTTAAATTATCCGAGAGATTGTGTCTGGAGATTCTAAAGATTTCTGGTCAGCAGAATGTTCTCAAGATTTCCAAGTGCTAACTGGAGTCTGTTGTTGTCATGAAATATCTCCGATATCTGCAACCTCATTTCTCAATTTATATAAAACCGTTTCCTTGGAAAGAGAGTTCAGTCAATAAGAAGTCAGTTATTAAGTAGTCAGTTAATTAGAAGCGAGTTTATAAGAAGCTAGTTAACGGGAAGCTAATAAGCCGAGAGTTGATCGGTAGTCAACGAAAAGTTAAGATTCATTAGATCACGCGTCGAAATAATAATCTGACATGTTGCTTTACTATACGAACTTACATCCAAAGAACGAATCGGATTAAGTGGTTTTAGTCAACGTGTCATGTCAGATTATTATTCTTTACAATTTCTTTACCTCCAATTCTTTACCTAATTCTGATTACAATTTCTTTACCTTTAGTTCATCAAATTTTGACAACGATGAGTGGACATAATTGGTTTTCGGTCTTCGATATAAAATCGGCATATTTCACCATCCCAATTACACCTGAATCAAGACCATGTACAGCGTTCAGTATTCCAGGATTGGGCAGTTTTCAATTCCAGCGACTTCCTCAGAGTTTCGTTTCTGCAGGAGCAATATATTCTAGGATTATGGCAATGACCTTAGCGAATGTTCACCCAGAGAATGTCAACTGTTATATGGATGACATTTTCCTATGGTCGAAATCGCAAGAGCATATGATAGACATCTTAAAGGCAATTTTTGTTCGTTTGCGTACCGCAGGACTTAAAATTTCAGTGGAAAAATGTAAATTTATACAAGAAAAATTTTTGGGTTTAGAACACATCGTATCGAACAGCGGATACCAGATAAGTGAAAAAACTATTAAAGCAATAAAATCATTTCATCCGCCCAAATCCCAAAAAGAATTAGGGTCTTTTTTAGGTCTCACGAACTATGTGCACCGATTCTGTAAAGATTACGCAGAATTAGTAGCTCCATTACAGCGCATGACAAGAAAAAACTCTAAATTTATTTGGGATGAAGAAAAACAAAAAGTATTTGAAAAACTAAAACTAGTTCTTTTAGGTACACCACTTTTAGCACCCTATGTTCCAGGAAAGCCTCTACGCTTATGTACAGATGCTTGCACCAAATCCATTGGAGCGGTCCTCCTACAACAGCAATCAGATGGTTCTTGGTCTCCTTTAGGCTATTTCTGCAGATTGTTAAGACCGGAGGAAACACGACGCCATATTGTAGAAATAGAACTTTCAGCTATTTTGTCTGCTTGCAGAGCATTCAATTTCTTTTCGGCATGTAACGAATTTGGACTGTTAACAGACTGTAAGAGTCTTACATATTTAAAAACATCACCAAAATTATCACCAAAACTCCTTCGTTGGGCACTTGAACTTGAAAGTTACCGTTACCTTCCTATACATATAGCTGGTAAAAACAACCCCGCCGATACTTTAAGCAGAAATACGGATATCGAGAAGACAAAAGATTTCGATTCTGAACAACTTGACTTATTTTTAACATTCCAACAAGGCTTAGATGTTGCTAGATTGCAGAACGAAGATAATTTTTTCGGACCGATCTATAAAGCGATTCAATATCCCGAAAATAGTTCCATCACTTTAGACAGAACGAAGAAAATGTATGAAATTAAAGATGACCGTTTATACAGGATTCATCGTTTTGCTAATGGTAAGAAACTTCTTTTGTGTATACCATACAGCATGAGGGATGCAGTTTTTAACCAAGCTCATTCTGACCCCATGGGCGGAGGTCACTTTGGCTACAGTAAGATGTACAATGCTTTATATAAGAACATCTATATTCCCAATTTGAAAGGTTTTCTACATGAAAAATTTGATACCTGCATAACGTGCCAAGTAAACAAACGAAAGCAGGAAAAAATAACGTTACACCCACAAACATGCCCTCAATATGGACCGATGGAGTCGATCGTTCTTGACGAAATAGGAAACCTTCCTTTATCTGGAACTCATAGACACAAATACATTCTAGTAATGACTGACATGATGTATGCGCAATTCCAATTCCAATACAATTTCCAATGTATGCGCAGAAGAAATCTCACAAATTATATATGAAGAACTAATACTAAAGTTTGGAATCCCAAGACAGATCTTGCTAGACCGTCTCTTCTCATCAAGGGAAAATAATGGAAGAAATGACAGAAAGATTCGGAATTTGTTTGAATTTTGCCGATACCGGAGCTCATTTTTCAATAGGTCAAGTAGAAAGAATAAACGCTATTTTCCAGGATACGTTAAAACACTACATAGATAAAAATATAAATTCTTGGGACATCGTTCTTCCAAGCATAGTATTTACTTTGAACACCCATGTACATGAAGGGACAAAATTTTCTCCTTTTTTTCTTCTTCATGGTTATGATGCGAGAATGAAAATATATCACATTTTTATTGACCTTGTGATGACCAAGAAAACGAGGAACGTTTCACAGCGCTAAAAGAAGCTCGCGATTTAGCTTACAAAAACTTGCAAAAGCAATATAAACAACAAAGACGATACATGGAAAAGAAATATAAACAAGAAAATTTCATTCCAGGTCAACGATTCTTAATCAAAGAACTAGGACAGAAACCCGGAATTGCAGCTTGTTTTTTCAATAAATATAAATTAATAGGTGAAATACTAGAAAAAGTGAACGAAAGTTCATATAAAATAAAATATGTGAACGAAAAGAAACAAACCAAAATTGACACTTTCGATATCCGAAGATTAAAATTATACAATAAGGCATGTGAGAACTAAATTAAAAAAAAGGAAGAAAAGAATATTGATTATTCTATGGTAGTATTATTGTTCTTCTTTTACCGGGAAGTCGGTGCGCACGGCTGAGACATCTTCTCACAAACATAACACCTTTTTCTGACATTCAGGAAATGGGATGTCTTTTGAAGGCAATATAGTACTATTGATAATCTAATACAAAAATGATTGACTTCAGCTATTAAAAAAAATTATCAACTTGAATTTTTTTTATTTGTTTCTATATGTTATTTCAGGCTGTGCACTCGGTCTTCGCTAACCGAAAAGTTGGCTGCTTATAGCAAAGATTAGAAATAAATGCTGACGAACGTACTCAAATACGTAAAATTTCGACGAGATATCACAGAATTCATGATTGAATTCAGATTTTAGCGTTCAAAAAAGTTTTTTTAAAGTCACATATATAAACATTGTAGTAACGATATAAATAGTACAGTAAAGAATACATTGATATTTTAAAATAAATTATGGTACTCACCTATGTAAGATTCCATGTACATTATTTGTAAGCGCGTAGCCATCCATAATTATTCTAGCGCGTAAGTTCCACACACAATAACTCTTAAGGTTCTATTACCCTTTGGTTTCCATACAGCTCAAATATTTAATAATAACATATCTATACTAAGCTTCATGTTTGTAACGAACTGTATCGTTCATAAGTAAATCAAATTTAAGATCATAGATTTAAGATTCATTTTAATCATATATTTAATAGCGTAATATTTAAAAAAAACTGAAGCTATGAACATTTAATACTTGATAATTAGAGTATTCACTTACTTGGAAGCTATTGATAGATTAATAAGTTATTAATTATTAATTATTTATATTATTAAGCTATTGACCACCTAGCTACAACAAATATTAACTTATGGCTTGAATATATGCTAAGCATATTTATAAGTTGCCATTTTAAATGAAAATTATAATAATAAATACAGTTTAAGAAAATCGATCAAATATTCGGTATAATTAAGAGTATGTAATGGTTAAACATTCATACTATTTATGAATTAAGAAACCATTTAGTGTTACCTATTTTGGTTAATTTTAACTCCTTTCGAGCCACTTGGAACCAACAAATTAACATCAATATTTTAGAACCTACATCCTAGTGTTTAAGCCACGATTAAATTATTTAATTATTTATTTCGCATCTACAGTTAATTCATGAGTTTCTTTACAATGCATACAGATTATGGTAATTCTTCACACCACGATATTAGTATTACGAATTTTATTTATTATTATTATAATGTACCTTTCGACTTTGAAAGAGAAAAGCTAAAAAGAACATCAATCTTTTATATCATCAATTATATGTTAACATCACTAACGCTACAATGTAATTTCCTTCAAGCTCATTCTTGCACAACTCACACTGATCTACATTCTTATACACAAGGCCAAGGCTCATCACGATCAAGCACTTATGTAATAAACACTTTCTATTTAAATGAATCTTCCTTGAAAAACACCACTTTTCTTTTTCTGAGATTTATTTTATCTGAATCCCTATCCCTACCCCAACCCTTCCCAAATTTTCTGGCCATACCACGAACATGAAGAGAATCACCACCATCAACAACGGATGCACCCAGTGACTTCAAATGTTTCAAAGACGATAAAACTTTATCGCAATGTGAATGCATTTTTTTATCAATGGATTCTCCAATTCTGTGAAAATGTATCACTAACACACACCGAAAAACTCACCAGGAAAACTACTAAAATTTTGGAAGACGTTCGACACGGGTTCCCCCTCGCAAACATTGCAGAAAGGACTGCGATATCACAGTTTTTCTCCTGGAAATACGTAACTAGTTCCAACTCATCACTTTACAGGATGCAATCTCTGTTATGTGTTTTTACACCACAAGTAATTATAAGTGATTAAACTACTGAAAAGTGATGGCAAATATTTTATTAAAAATGGTGTTTTCAGTGGAAAGCTTCACAGAAATCAAACAGTGGAGATTTGTGTTCTTTGTGTTTAAGTGCAAAATGCAGTGAAGTTTACAAAAAAGAAAATAATTATTTTCGTTCTTTTAATTATTTCTTATCAAAGATGTGTCCACTTGTGTGTGAACGACTGTTTCAGCATATCAAGTGTCACGACATGTCGGTCAACGTAGATACAAAGGTATCTTACTAACTGTAAAAGCGAATCACAACTCATCCCGCCGATAAAAGAACATCGTAATCTTCCATTCATTGGTAGTAGGCGTAACTTACGTTATTTGTGATTCATTGGAGTGTCTTTGTGATGTTTTGTTTTTATGTCGACAGAGGGGAGCACATGCTGGAACATCTCATTAGACATACTTTATAGTTATGCACTCTTGCGTGCTGAACTGATACTAGAATCTTAACAATGCATAAAGCAAAATACAATATTTGCGCAATATGTGTATATAAATGGACAGAATTTTTATCTGCAAGATTTTTATTAATTTCATATTATTATTACTTTCTACATTTGAACATTACAAGTGCAATTTTGATAGCAATATTCAGACATCAACATTAATTTTTAAATTTATTTTTCTTTATATTCATATTATATTAAGAATGTATATATATATTTATATATTTATTTTTCATGCAAATTATATTTTTACTTTTATTTTTCGACAGCACGAATGTGTCGAAGTTTTACTCGCCAAGGGATGTTATAGGATGCTATGTGATGTCATATAATACTTTAGGATATTTATGGGATATTATTAAATGTTATAGTTTTAGATTTCAATTTTTGGTAAAGTTACAATATTTTATGTCATTTAAATTAATTTTATCTACATCATCATTCTTATTCATTAAAATCATGTCACACAAATAATAACAACATCATGTTATTATAATCATTTAGTTTGCTGACGCTTTATTATTTCATTACGAAAAAGCAAATACTGCAACCTAGTTGTATTATGTTAACAAGAGAATTCATACAATGAGGTCATTACGTCTTTCAAACAATTACGATTGGATCAGCGTTTTTACTTTCAAAATTGAGAACAGAATGTCTATGATATCGTAAGAATTATGTATCTATTTGTTTTTATAAAATTTCTTAGATTGACAAAATTTAAATTATCCGAGAGATTGTGTCTGGAGATTCTAAGGATTTTTAGTCAGCAGAATGTTCTGTTCCATTTGAGTTTCTCAAGATTTCCAAGTGCTAACTGGAGTCTGTTGTTGTCATGAAATATCTCCGATATCTGCAACCTCATTTCTCAATTATATAAAACCGTTTCCTTGGAAAGAGAGTTCAGTCAATAAGAAGTCAGTTATTAAGTAGTCAGTTAATTAGAAGCGAGTTTATAAGAAGCTAGTTAACGGGAAGCTAATAAGCCGAGAGTTGACCGGTAGTCAACGAAAAGTTAAGATTCATTAGATCACGCGTCGAAATAATAATCTGACATGTTGCTTTACTATACGAACTTACATCCAAAGAACGAATCGGATTAAGTGGTTTTAGTCAACGTATTCGCGTATAATTCACGAGTGACAAGTTTCATCTTTGCATGGACATTTTATAGAATTTGGGGCTGAACTGCAGATGAGGTTTCTGACAGCATAGAACCAGAAGCATCCCAGGTATGATAATTCTTATGGCCAGATTTCCTTACTTTTATTCCTCATGACCTTTCAGATATTTAATCGAGTTAATCTAAGGACACTAAAATCATTGACCAATAAATTGTTATAAATTGAATAATATGCCTTTTCTCTGAGTTCGATAACGTTTTCATTGATCACAACTAAATTATTCTTGAACTTCATGTTACACATCTTGCCTAACTTTCTGGGGCATGTTAAGAGAGAAATTAAAGATATTTCTCTTAGATTAGTTTGGTCTTCTCATTCTTGCTACTACCCAAACATTAACTTCGTACAAGAGTAGACCAGGCTAACACTATATAAGTTTCAAATCTTGATATTTGCTGACGCCATTCATTATTTTATCATAAACACTCTCTCTTTGTGCAGTTTGTAGAAACTATTCTCGAGCAAACGTTTCGCTTCTGAGCGTTTGTGTGTGTTGATTTCTATGTGCCAAGCGAATCACTTCAACTCTCTATAGCATTATACTTGATTTAGTTTACTATCTTTTAGCGCAGGCTTGTACTCAGTGGTCGTCAAGTAATACTGCAGTCGACGGTAATGAAATATATAATTTTATCTGTTTTCTAAAGTTAGCAGTAATTTTGATTGTTTACTATTACGTGAGCATACGTTCACAGTAGCAATTTTTAAATCAGAGTGTTTGTAATGAAGCTCGAATGGGTAGTCTAAATCTACCATAAGAAAACAGCGTTCAGTTTGATCTTGTTTTCGTTGCATCATACCATCGTAATTATATCTCGAATGCAGAATATCGAAATAAAAATCGCCAACAAGAGGACTCATATATTACATGCCAATACAAATATTCTTGTATTTAAGATACGTTATACAGTTCTGTGGTTCAAATGTGTCTAGATATCGATTATTGGCATTAGCAAGATGAATACTGCACTGAGTAATCCAACCTGTAATACCCATTTTGAAATGTAATGTACTGGTTAACATTTGAAATTCAATCACGTTTTATTTTCGTGAACATTGGATTTGCATTACAGTAAAATCTAGGTAGCGTCATGAACATCCAGAGTAGGGCAGAACTTGGCAGGCAATTTGTAAAAGCACATAAAGCTTTCACATCGGCATGACATGAGCGAAAGTATATATGGGCATGCTGTGGGCATATGGAATAGGTTACAACTTGATAAACAACTTTGGCACGTCCCCAATGGTGTCACAAACATGGAATATGAACCAACGAAGGACGATATCGTGAGACATGATCAGATAAATTATATTTGGTTTGATTTCATGCGATGTGTGGAGGAAGCCGAAGGAAGCTTGTGATATGCAACGTCTATCCCCAACCGAGAAACACGTCAACGACTCACTTCTGCTCTTGGCCGCAATATTCTTGTTTTCAGGTTACTCTGTGGTGACGGTTACCAGTACGGTCACTGATTGTGTTGTATGTGTATTTAGATGATCATGTTCATAGTATGTCGCAGATAATAGAGTATACAAATTACGGAATATCCTATAATGATTGTGCAATCAATTACGTAGCTAGAGGTATTGCAGAGTGGATTTAGGACAACGGAATGAAGTTGAACTTCTCCCATGCTTAGCTGAATCCCCGGACTTAAGTAAGTATTGGGGCTAAATTTTGTAGACATGAATTCGACCTAGGTTTCCGCCTACATCGTCTCTAAAGGAAGTGAGTGTTATATCACATGCAGAGTGGTGTAATATTCTACTTAATATTGTTCTGTATTTTCATGAATCTAATACACATCACATCAGAACTCTTTTGAGACCTAAAGTTGTTCCAATACTGCGATAACCTTGTAAATTTCAGTTTCTCCAGGTATTTGTAATTAATTAATAAGTATATGAAACACTCGATAACTATAGCAATAAACTACCTACCTCAGATATACCAAATATTATTGCAGACTTGTTTCTGGAAGAAATCTCTTATTATCATCCATCTTGAAATTAATAATGTCTTAGAAAACTCAATATTCCTTTGCTCAAATTGTGCTATACTATCAGGACAAAAACATCAATGTGGCTGGGAATAAATGTTTTTAAAGCAACTGTTAATATTATTAGTACATTAATTGTCTTCTGAGAAATTTGTTTAAAATATGTTCACTCAGTTCATTCAATTGATAAATCGTTTCCTAAGTAACAATAGTATACTTAGAACATTCAAATATGACTGTTGTAATTTTCATAGGAAATGTATACAATTTATACCTGTTAGCTTATAAACATTTGAGAAGTAGATTGAAATATTTTAGTCAAATGCTTTGCATATACGATTCTTTTCTCTAACGTTCGCTAAAAAATTAATAAATAAACATTCTCTGTTGTTATAATTTTAATTATGAAAACAACACCAAGGTTCTTACTCCAATCTTTCCATTGTCTCCTTTAGCAAATGTGTGCAAAACAAATAAAACGTTCCATTGGAACATTTCTCCTTTGACCAACTAGTGAATGAAACAATTTTATAATTTACAGCTTGCCTCAAAACCAATTAATAAAATGTTATCATTAACACTTATTCCAAGTATTACCCTAAAAAGTAAATATAAAATTACCAATTTTACATTTATCTTTAGAACGGGAAACATTTGCAATCTGCCATTAGTTAGTATTATTAAAAACAAACAATCTGCTTGAAAATGGACTGAATCTCTCACCGTTTTAACCCTTTAGCGCGCAGCTTTGAATATATGCAAAGTTTACTTTGAAATCGTATTGCAGCAAGTAGTTTCTAGTTCGGATAAAGAAAAGCAGCTTTGTGTATCAGCTAATATACCCTTTCATTAATGAGTTGTGAATTTCCCGCTTGATATCATAGTAAATCAGAACTGGATTTTTTTGGTACTTGCTGCACGCGGTGTTGACAACTTGTCATTTTTGAGCTCTCTTTGCTATTTAGGTATACAGGTTTTGAACTGTTGATTTTTTCTGTGTTAGACAGAAGTGTAACGGGTGCAAAAGTGCTAGTACACTGATAGTCCGGCGGTTAATGGGTTCAACTCTGCATTTTATGACTATAAGATCACACTTCCCACAGATATTCTTTGGACTATGGTCAACAATTTAAGAAGGAAAGAAAAGCTGAAACTCTTGGCGGCAGGCTTTGTCAAGCATGGTAGCCTGCCTACAGAAGTAGATCACTGTTTGCAGAGTTTGATTCGGTATTTGGCATTCAAACGTATTTCCTACTACATGAAAAGTGTAAAAATGGTAGGGTCAATCATTAACTAAATGTACAAACACTGTCGTACACTTCGGTAAAAGAGGGTGGTCTTCATGACGGATTGCCTACATTGGGGGATTGCTTTTTTTTTAATTTTAGCCATAAAAGTGTTTGATTCTCACATGATTTGTCAAATTGTATACCTGAGTAGGTAATCAAAAAGTGTCAGATTTCAAGGATTGTTCAATTATAGCATAAGAGTGATTTAAAATGAGCACATATATAAGTAGAATACCATCATCATTTTTGCTTTACAAACGCAATCCATAGTTAACTGCCATTAACAACACTGTACGCTGTCACAACGTTATTTGCACTACCAACTAATTACTAAAGGAAAATACAGAAGCCAAAGAAGTTTATAAAAGTACTCGAAACAGTTTATACGCAGTATCAAAGTGGTGTATAGGTCAATGAAGACTTCCAGCATTTGTACTGATTCTCGGAGCACATCCTCTTGCAACCACACTTAACCTACTCCAAACACTTGACTTGACTTGATTTTAAGTTTAACGTCCCGTTCAGTAGCGAGGCTATATGAGACGTGGACCTACTGATTAATAGAGAATCCGAACCACATGAGCTCCCACAAGGAATCAAACCCGGGTCTAAGATCCCAAAAGGGCGTACGCTAACCGCTTAGCCACAGAGGAGCTCCAACTCCAAACAGGTCTCTGTAGTTGGAGAAACTCATGTAGTGGTCTCAAACATTGAGCCCAAATCATAGACTAATAAGATGCTCGGCGAACATGTTGAAACAGAGTGCCTTGTGTAGGTAGAATTGATTCCATCATTCTTTTTTCTTTGTAAATATATGCTTCCCTGCTTCGTTTACAGAATCTATATTCGATGATTTATCATATAGTAGCAAAACGTAGTTTTCTAATGATGTAGTCACCTCATCTATATTTCCGTTGGCCAGTGAAGTAAAAGCTCCAGTCACTACTGGTAGTGCGCTTTTTTGCCACTTCCTTCCCTCTTCCGTAAAATGATGTAGTATCACATCCCATAAATGAATGGAACTAAAAAAGTGTTTCCGCATTTGATGGTCGCAATGACTCTGACATTTCTCTCACGGTTATGTATCTAGAATATAGAAATAGCACATACCTTAGGCGTTTGCAATACTTAAGTAAGCAAAGCGTACAGTGTCACTCGATTACCAGTAAACAAAAAGATATTTCATGAAGGTGTGTGAGTGTATTAGGGAATAACAGTATGAGTTGCTGTATTTATAGAAATTATTTAAATGTCCTTGGTAGGCCAACCGATTATTCGTGGATAGCCTATATTCACAGTAGTTATGGTACTCTATACCTAATCTTAATTATACAGTAACTAAGCAGTTATTCCTGTGAATAGTGTGAAATGCGTATACGGACAGATAATGCCCAGTCCAATGCCAACTGAATATGGTTTCACCGATTCCACGTTTCTCGAAACAACCTTTATAACATCAAATCCTTCATTAAATGACATTGCGTACATACTAAATGCTTTCTCCAAGTTCAAAGACAAAGAACGTGTTCTCCAGTGTCAACTAAAAAAAAAAAAAAAAAAAAACGCTGACAGCCAAAACTACAACATCTCTGTCCACAGTTCAAAGGAACACCTTTCGATATCCACAAGAGGCAGTGTCTGCCAAATGAATCATCATCCGTGAGTCCGCTTCCTCTTGCTTGTAGTTGCTTAAAGAATTAGTGTTCAATCTGGTGGCCGTAGTCAGTGCAAACTTCCTTTTAGTGGTATAAACTTCTTTATTCATTTGCCTGATCTACATCAACTTTGGAATGATTAAACGAAAAAGTGGTCGCTTATTGTCACTTGATCGCAGGAACTGAACAAATTTCTCGGGAATTGGAGCATTAGAGGAGAAGCAGTATTTCTATCTAGTTCTCCTTGATTCTCGTGTCATTACGTTTATGGAGGTGGGAAAATATTCGTTCCATACCATATCGATCTATTTTACTATTGCAAGCAATTTGCAGTATATTTCTCAAACGTTTTGGCTGCTCCTCTAGAAATCATATGAATAATAGCTGCCATATCAAAACTATTCACGTCTACTCAGCTGTATATTCTCGTGCTATCAGTGATTTAGGGTGCAACTCTCTTTCATACTCAAAGAATTCTTCCAAATCGCCTGATGGCATGCAATGTAAAGACGACTAAACAACACGCAGTCATTTGTAAGACCGATGAAGCTCTCACGTTGTTTCCAGAAAAGATTACCAGCATACTTTAAAACTCATTAATAACGAACGTACACGTCTCTGAAATTTTTCAGTAAATGTTCTAGATGTATTATGATGTTTAGTAGGGTGGAGCGTTTTGCACTTTTGTTGGAAGTTCGATGACGGCTGGTGTGGAAAAGGTGCCATTAGTGGCAGCGACCTTACTGTTTTGTTTTTTTTTTAATTTTTTGGACAACTCCTTACACTGCCCCAATGGACTTAAAATTTTTAAAGTGTTTGATTAGGCAACACGCACTACACCAATGGCAGAAAAGCTACTTGTGTTAGTTTTTAGAGTTACCTGATGGTTATAATACAATTAGTTTATTCAGAGAAACTTGTAGCAATGCCAATAAATAATTTTAAAATGTTTATGAGTCAAAGTACAAAAATATTAGCTCAGTTGATGGAATTAAGTCCAGATTTTGTTTCGAATGCCACGTTAACGATGATTACAGGCATAGCTCTTGATATAACACGATTTGTTATTGATAACTTTTCGCTTGTTATGTGCACCGACAGCAAATGCCATCTACCGGCAGGCTTCACAACTTCAAGGTCGTCGCAACAACAAGGTCGTCGCAAAGTCCGACTCAGTCCAGAATATTTCTCTTGCCCCATTGGCTCCAGAAACTACGGCAACGTATCTCGAATATTCTCGCTCGAAGTTTGGCGGTGGTAAAAATATTGTGTACTTCGGCCAACCAATCCAACAGGCCAGTTTATTGCAGCTTAAGTTTTAACGGTTTTAATTCGTTACTGTTTCTGTTAAGACAGATAGTTTGTGCATTGTACATAAAGTTACAGTCTTCTTAGTGCTATACGATTCAGAGACATCTTGTATACTTGTTTTCCAGTACGGAAGCAAGCAAAAGCAAGATGAAGAAAAAGCCTCACGCAGAACAACACGCGAAAGTGTGAAAAGAGGCTTATTTGGCACTCCAAGTGAAATAGATGAAGTGCAGTACCGCACGTACGATGACGTTATGAGACGTTATCATTGATTTCGAAGTGGTTTAAGTGGTGACGAATGTGTAACTAAATTACGAGTGACTGACATTTGTAAGTAGATGGAAAAAGAGTTCTACATATTACAACGACTCACCAAAGGTAGTCGTTAACCCTGGTTCCAGTTAATATAGGTATAACTTTAGTGACAGTAATCGTTTACACCTTAAAATATCTTCCGTAATTACATTCACTAGTATGCTCACCTTTTCTACTGAAATTACAAGTCCATGATAAGTATTAAATAATTTATTCTTTGATTCCCTTTTAATGTATATTCACACAAACTGTCTTGTAATCAAACATGTCCACTGAGTATCTATAAACAACTACATAGCAACCAACTAGACAATAATGTATATTTCTTATATATTAGAACATTCTTCTTTTATTATTTTTAAGTAACATTATAAGAGGTATAGTGCTTGTGTAAAAGCACTTTCTGCCCAAGATATATGTAATTATTAACCGATACAAAGTATCTCGTTATATAAAATGTCGCCCGATAAAGGGACTAAATATAAAAGTTACATGGGAGCTTGACTTTTATATTTAAGAACCACTGGTCCGTTTATAATAATGATATTATATTAATTGTGTCTTTTACATTTTGATCGCCCCTCATATATAACTTCATTAAGTTTCCTTCATATAAATACATTTATAATAAAACTATTATTCCATTAATATTTATCTTTTATCATAAAATGTCGTCGCTTACTAATATAATCAACGAAGGATGCGAAATCAAAAGCGTAAGAGATAATTACATTTTAAAACACAAATTACAATGATCAGCGGTTTCATTCATCATTAAAAGCGGTCATGTTAAAAAAATGTTTGATCTTTCCAGGGCGCATTATATAACAACTACGTTAGATGGTATTTTAAAGTATACATCATATCAATAAGGCGTCATGATACAAAAGAATCTTATTCGAGTATCATATAAGGTGACACATGAATACTGTGGTCGGATAATTAGCTTAATAGAATGAACCTTATATTGAATATAATCTTTGACAATAAAGTTTCAACACAAATCAATATAATATAAATAACCTTTGTTTTTAATCAGTAAGAACATAACGATTCACCAAAGGTAGATATTATAACCTATGCTCGATTGAGCGAAAAGAAGAAAATAAATTTATTTTCACACATAAATATTCATAAGAATCAATAGCTGATATGGGTTTAACCCTTACCACATCAACTGCAGTCAGTTTAGATTCGTACTTGCATATGATTCCAATAAAGTACATTGTACCGCACAATCATGATTATGTCCCGCATTGTTATTCTGTACAGGAATTGTGTCATTATTTTGATTTTGATACGAAGTGCCATCTCTTGAATTACGGTTACGTCTATCAATGTAGTTTACAGTATTTCTGGAATTTCCCCATGTATTTCGTCTATTTTTGAATCTACTTTGGTTAAATGGTCTGACATAATGATTGTCACGATTAGTTAGGTTAGGTGGATTCCCATCATATCCTTGCCTATTCTGATTGTTCTGATGGTTTAAATTTACTCGATCTAGGTTATGTTCCGTATCGTCTGCATTACGGATATTTAGATTCCGGACAGGTACAAAGTGATCTGAATTGTTTTTAATTTTGCCTACTCCCGCTTGATGATTCTGTGCCTGGTATTGAGTTTCATAACATTGGACAAGCATCAATAGATGATTAAAACTCATGCATTGCGTAGAAAACAGGATTTGTTGTAATTTAAACGGCAGTAGATTTCGAATAGATGCAATCACTCTAGACTCAGATTGCAGTGGGTTTACGACTTTTAATTCGTTATACGTATTCACAACAAAATCAACAACAGATTCGTGCAAGCGAGGATTAAAAGGTTGGTTTCTAATCGTAGCATCTCTGTTTGCAAGTAAAAAGTCGTTTTCATAATTTGCGATCAACGCACGTTTTGAATTCCTCATATGTATTGACGTGATCCCGTACTGCCTTAAACCATAAAGAACATGGTGGAAGTAATAAATGAGGGATTAGTTTCATATATTGAGATTTATCTATACACATTATACTGCATTCATCCTGAAATTTGTCTAGGAAAGAAGTAGCATTTTGATTACATCTACCACTAAACTTACTCATAGCACGTATTTCGCTCATTTTTACACTTAACTTTACATTCCTTTCACCATTTCGTGTTCGTGTTGAGTGACAATTTCTACCTACTGCGTTATGCGTAGTTCCACCATCTCTTTTCCGCCCATCTGTATTCCTTGGTTGAATTCTTTCCAAAATAATGTCCTCATCGGATGGATTACTTGAGGAAGAGATAACGTAAGGTCCACGTCAATCTGCTTTGGGTGAATGCGAGGTCATCTCTCGTGAATGAGGGAACTCCAAACGATCATTAACCATGTTGTTGTTGTATGCGTTGTCTTTAATCTGTAACGTCCTAATTTCCTCCTGTAAGGTAGATATCAATTGTGTATTTGCCCGTATTTGGTTAGAATTATCTGTCACCTGAATCTTTTGCTGACGAACAGAAGATTCGATTGCTTCAAAATCTTTTTTTACAATATTAACTTCTTGGATTACATGATTGTAATTATCCTTGCAATCTTCAGATAGTCTTTGTAGTTTCTCGTCAAATTGTAAGGTGATATCTGTCACAGCTTGGATTACAGATTGTTTAGCTTCTTCCGACTTTTGATCCATTTGTTCTAATCGTCTACCCAATTCTTCATGCTGTCTTTCTAATCGTCCATTCAATTCTTCATATTGTCTTTCTAATCGTCCATTCAATTCTTCAGATTTTTGCTGTACTGTTTGTTTTAACTCTTTGGACATCTGAACTAAATTTTGTTCCTGTCGCTGTAATGCTAGTAAAATTCTGTCTTCTAATGTCAACATTTCAGGTGCAATGGGAGCTATATTTTGCTCGTTGCTAACACTATCAACAGTTTCATTCTCTACTGTCTCACCAATCATAATTTTTCTTGTAATTACTCTGCCACTTCTAAGAATAGTTGAGTTCGTATTCATGAATCTTCTTACTGAGGTAAATTCACCCTTACTTTAGACTTCGGGATATGAATTTACAAGAGTCCCGGGTGAGGTAAACCAAAAATTTTACAACGACTCACCAAAGGTAGTCGTTAACCCTGGTTCCAGTTAATATAGGTATAACTTTAGTGACAGTAATCGTTTACACCTTAAAATATCTTCCGTAATTACATTCACTAGTATGCTCACCTTTTCTACTGAAATTACAAGTCCATGATAAGTATTAAATAATTTATTCTTTGATTCCCTTTTAATGTATATTCACACAAACTGTCTTGTAATCAAACATGTCCACTGAGTATCTATAAACAACTACATAGCAACCAACTAGACAATTATGTATATTTCTTATATATTAGAACATTCTTCTTTTATTATTTTTAAGTAACATTATAAGAGGTATAGTGCTTGTGTAAAAGCACTTTCTGCCCAAGATATATGTAATTATTAACCGATACAAAGTATCTCGTTATATATATTTGGCGTCAAGCATGCATTCCTGTGATTTCAGAAAATAGAGTTTTGACATACAGAAAACATTTTGTAATAAGTGTCGCATCAAGGAAAAACATTTCAGTCGACAAGGACAACAAGCAACACTTCGTGCAGGTTTTGTTGACAAGCGGAAAATTCTCTTTTTGATATTGAGTCTTGCAAATGTAAAACCGCCGAAGATTGCAACTGTGAGAGGACACGCAAGATTCCAAAACGAAAATTCAAGTTTCTTTTGGACCAGAGAACGTCGCGGGAAATGAGCATTGGTAACATTGACGTCCGAACAAGCAAATCTCTGCTAAAGATATTTTCATTTAAAGTGAGCACATTTAAGGGGCAGTGAACCAACAAGGACACGTGCAGTGTTGAAGCAAGTCCATCAACTAGTGGGATTAGGCATAAGCACATGTCAAAGATGCCGGCGTCGTAAGGGGAATCAAGCGAAATTGTTTAATCGGGAAACATGTCGGGGCCTGACTTCGAGGCGCGATTAAGAAGGAAACATAGCCTAAAATGCATCTTTCTTCAAAATACAGTGAAGACAGCGTTTAGAATTGGAGCTTCAAACAGACAGGTTGCTTTGATCGCTTCTGCCGTACTTGAGGACGCGAAATTCATAACGCCAGAGAACAAAAATCTGTTGTTGACAGTTCTAAGGTACGAAGAGAAAAATATAACCTTTGTGAGAAGATCCAGAAAGAAAAGGCTCACCTAGGCGGGCCGATTCCAAGTATCTACTTCGATGGAAAAATGATGCAACTCTTGTGCAAGAGAAAATAACGGCAAACTACAAAGACGAGAGGTTACAGAAAAGCATATCACAGTTGTATCGGAGCCCGGTTCAGAATACTTGAGTCATGCCACACCTAAGTCAGGCACTGTCAAGAATATTGCCTACTCTATATTGGAGCTTTTAGAAAAGAACCAGTACGACGTGTCAAGTCTTGATTTAGTCGGCAGCGATGGTGAAGGCACGAACACAGGATGGGATAACAGCGTGATAAATCAGATAGAAAGATCACTAGGAAAGGTACTGCAGCATTTCATTTGCTTTCTTCATACCAACGAGTTGCCATTTCGACACCAGTTTACCTAATTGGATGGTGGGACGACCGGATCCAATGCTTTCTCCGGCCCCATCGGAAAGAAATTAAAGAATTGTGAACGTGCACCGATTGTCTTCTTTACATCCATTCCCATTGAATGGGTTCTGAAATTGAAAAACAGATGGTTTAAGCAGCAACCACAATCATCTCTTTGAAATCTGTGAGGGTGTTGTTACAGGAATTTGTACTACCAATCTAGCAAAGAGAAAACTAGACCATTATCACATTCAGGATGCCTTACATTGGCCTCTAGGATGCTTCGCCACTACATCAGTACTGATAAACCTAGTTTAAGTATATGTTTACCTTACCAGTACATTTTTAAAGCATACGCTCCCGTCTAGTTTTCAATACGGCGAAATCCTTGATGTGAAATGGGCGCCATGGATCTGTTTAGCATAGCTAAGGTATCACGTTTTCTGCCAACAAATTTACAACACATAGTTCATTCTGTTCTACTAACAAACGAATACTACCCTCATTATGAAAACCTGCTCAAAGCGATGACAGCAGATGAAAATCCGCATATTCCGACGTTAGGCTGGAGATGGATAGAAAACTGCCGCAGCCAGAAGACTCCGAAATCAAGATGCCCACGTGACTTCATTATTCCGAAATTAAAGTTTACAGCTGAAAATTACTACGACACGGTTAATTGGCCCAAATGTATAAGAACCGCCAATCACACGAAACATAATGGATCAGCGGCTTGATGAAAACATCCGATCTTTAGCTACTCTAACAACAAGTTTCCCTTGCCATAGTCAAGCTGTGGAACGCAAAGGGAAGCTGGTGTTCGAAGCAGCGTCGCAAAAGTTCGGCCAGACCGTAAGAGATATCTAGAGGAAAACTGAAGTCTAGAACATGAATGCCCCGCTTCGAGACCAAAAAAAAAAAAACTACTTGACCTAAGGTCAAATGTCAACGTATGCCTACCGGATGGGTAATTGGGCGGAGCTCGATGTGCAACCACCTCCCCGCGGTGAGTTCTTGGTTATTTTGCATACAGAGCAAAATAATCGAAGAGTTGCACAAAGAAAATTTTGTTATATCAAGGGCTATGCCTATAATCATCGTTAACGTGCCATTCGAAAAAAGATCTGAACATTAATTCCAACAACTGAGCAAATTTGTTTGTACTTTGACTCATAAAGGTTTTAAAATTATTTACTGGCATTGCTACAAGTTTCTTTTAATAAAATAATTGTATTATAGTCATCAGGTAACTCTAAAAACAACCACAAGTATATTTTCTGTCATTGGTGTTGTGCGTGTTGCCTAACCAAACACTTAAAAACTTTAAGTCCGTTGAGGCAGTGTAAGGGTTTATCCAATTTTAAAAAAATCAAGAAGATTGGTGTCAGTAATGGTACCGTTTATGCACCAGCCGTCATCGAATTTCCAACAAAATTGCGACACGCTCCACCCTAATGTTTAGTATCAAATTCTTAACATTTGAAAGTGAATTCCATGCGTTCAGTGTATTGAAATATTTCTGAGAATGCTAAAAGAAATCTCCATAATGTTTTCGAACTTTCGTCAGGCCAATAATTCCCCCGTAACTTTTGAGCGTGGCGTTAATTTCCTCGTGAGTTTGGTCTAAAGACATCGCTGAAAAAGATTGACACTTTTTTTGCACTACAAAGGTAAGTCGTTTGAGACCTGCCATCGCGTCAGGATGCCAGGTATCAAGTGAGAGCATGTGAGCAGGTCACAAATAGAGAATTTTGCCACGGGCGTCATAGAGTTTTAGGGGCACTGGCGCCCTGATTTTTAGGAACACATCTTCTTTAATTGCTCGTTTACCGACATGCTGTTAAAAACGTGAAGCTCTTACGTCGGTAGGAATGTTCCCCCCAACCTAATCTGAAATGACGACGACGCTGAACCATACATTTAAGAAACACCAAACAAGGATTTCAACATTGCGCTTTTCACGAATGGGTGGGAATAATCTGAAGAAAAATGTAAGAAGGATAACAAAATGCAGAATTTACCAAATTTTCACTCGCCAAAATTGTATTTATGTTTACGGTATTCTTAAAGATATTCTATTGCTATAATTAACAACACTTGAAATGTAATCTTTTGTGTCGTAGTGGGTACGTGGGAATCTCAAATATCGAATCAAATGGAGCGAATAGTAGCCCACTCCTATAGGTAGTCCTATACAACCACGCCTGGCAAAGCGATCCGCCAAGAATTTCAGCTTAGCTCCCGTTCGTAAATTGTTGGGTATAAGTTGAAGAAGATTTGTGAGAAGTATGATCTTTTAGTCAGAAACTGCAGAGCGTACAAATATTTTGGTTCTTACCACCGAACTATGACAATTCGTCGCGCTATTGCTTTTATCTGTTTTTAGTGGACTTTGCAGATGTCAAGGTGCAACTTGGCATAGACTCTATATGCATGCACGATAAAATGCCCAATATACGCCATAACATTTGCATTACTTTTTTTTAAGATTCCCGTGTTTCCTACTTCGAAACTACTCTAAATTAAAAAATAAAAGTCAATCTCATTGGAAAAATGACACATTAAAGGTTTAATATCATTGTGAGTAATTCGCTGAAATATAAATCCACATGGTTAGTGTTGTCATTAGAATATTAATTTTACATTATCTTTAATTTAAAGTACCCAATAAAGTTAATACACTCTTTATTCTATTCAAACATAACACTTACAGAGAATGTGATCAATTTGTCCAATGACCAGCTGACATGGGACAACTAGCCTCAATTAGATTACATGCTTCCAATTTTAGTTATACTGTAAAACCTTAAGTTTACAGATATTAAAAACATTGAATAATCATGTTGGAAATGACAGCCCGGGATCATAGTAGTGGAGTGTGAAAGAATTAAAACAAAGTTTATCCGTGAATCATTATTAAAGACTGCAACAGAAGATAATTGATTACGTTGCTGATATTAAAATTAATTACTGCGCTTACCGCAGTTCTATATAATAAACTACAAATACAATGACTTTCGTAAGTACAACAAAGATACTGAAATACTAAATCACATAGTTTTGAAACGTAACCTGTGCGAAGATAAACGTGAAGCACTATAAAAAATATTATATAAGCACATATACGTATACAATTCAATTCAACGACTCACGATTATGCCTGTTAGGCTACGGAAGGTAAGTAAGCAATGATTTAATAATAGATTGAATAGTATGTGGGTGGAAACTGGAGTACCGTGAGAAAACCCATTAACATTATGTTGTCTTCTAGAAACTTACTTGGCCCGAGATCTAACGAGGAACCCTATAAGCGATCTACTACTCAACCATGCGGTCTCCTATAAATATATAAAATGTATGCATTTCACATGAGTTATATTTAATATCCGGTCATTACAATATCATTAAAACATCATTGGCTATCTACACTTTTATGTCACTAGTTTATAAAAAACATAAATTATTAATAACACTAGGCAACAAAATCTTACTTTGTTTCTGTAACTGGTATGAGAACAGCTAAACTTTATGTTCTCTGGTGTGCTGATAACGAAAATGTTGATGAAAATGCAAAATTAGCTCTAGCTTTGAAGTTACTATAATTTTATGTTATTACCTATATAACATTATCCGTGTATTAACCTTGTTGTTATCTCTCGGAAGAAGGTCACTGAAGGCGCAACCGCTTTGCCTGGCGTTTGTAGTTTTCTGCTGGTGATTACCTGATTACTGTTTAATTAATTACATAAAACAAATAATAAAACAATTCCGTTAATAAGACAATACAAATGTTTAATTGATTAGTGTGATTACCTGATCACTCTACCTTTTACTGTTTAATATTAACCGTTTTCCCAGGTCATGTTCCAGAATTGATCATTTTGATTCCCAAAATACTGTGAGTGTCCTTTTCCCTGCAAAAGGTTGACTCTTGAATTTCTTCTTGACGGGAGATCTCAGGTACTTCCATTCCATGCTCTGTCCTTTGCTCTCAGGTTCAAAGTGAAGAAACCGCTTTCATCTGCAGTGATGAATTGATGATTCATATGAGAAACGCTTAACCTTCGTTAGCATAAGGGTCCAGTAGGTGCTGACAGATTATCACAGTTTTCGCTTGTGCTATTCATCGAACTTTTTTGGACCCATCTCTCACAGACTGAGTGCAAGTTTAGCCTGACTTTTCATGATGCCATATGGAGGACCGTGACAAATCTCCATATGGGTTGCCACTTTATCAACTATGACTGTCAGATGATTTAATCTCATGAAGTACGGCGTTAGCAAACAAGTTTATATTACAGCCCACCATTATTTTGATCGTCAATTTCCTTACATTCTATAATTTCACCAGTTTGGTAAACCCATCACCCCGAACAAAGCAATATCAATACACTACCATTCTACTAGTTTGGAGTTGTGCGAATGTATCAATATGTGTAATTTATCTCGGTTTATTTGCTAGGATATTTACATCTCTCAACTTGCCATTTTGGTCATTACTTTAAATATTGCGCAGTGAACGCAGGTCTGACAGAATGAGTATATTCTACCACCGATATTTCCCTTCCTCATCTTTCTAACGAGCAGTGTATCGAGAGGCAATGGAGCTTCCGTCGAGAAATATGGAAAAGGGTTCAATAAATTTCTATAGGGGAAGCTTCCGATGTTCTGCTGCATTCCTTTATTTTTTGTAGAGCCTCATCATGAAAACTGTCCAACTTGAATAGCACGCTCTTTAAAAGTATTGTCATTATCAGCAGTATAGCAGCAATGTTTCTTTTTAAAAAATGGAAGCGGAAAAATTGCCAAAAAAAGATAATAATCCAATGAATTTATTTCCTATTTTGAGTTTCTCCTCTGTACAATATTTTGTCTCGGACGTCTCTGCATGGCACACAACCTCTTTTAGTTTTGAGAAGAATACTACCTTTTCTGGACTCGTAGCTTGAAATAAAATAGGTCAATGTTCTTGGACTTTATGTTATTTTGGATGAGATACATTATACGTGGTCTATCTATAAAAACGTTTGCGTTGTTATATAGTACGTCCCTAAATTGTTTCTTGACCTGAGCGTCAGTCCCTACTTTTGACTGCATTCTTTGTATTATTTCCCCTCCTCTCCACTCTATACAAAAGTATTTCGGGAAAGAATTCTCCGCCTCTATTAGCTCATGAGCTCAAAATATATCAACAACACAAAAGAGTTGGTAACCACAGACAACTAATAAAATTAACATCACTTCGTACATAAACTTTCTACCATAAATAATAGTACTGAGAAGACCGGGCAGCAAGTGAAATTTTCATTTTATTTTCTAACCGTCGAAGAAACGTCAAAAATTACACTTTAAACCTAATGTAGCAGAACCTTGTATGAAGATAAATGTAGTATTTCCTTTTTTAACTTTACTCTCTCTTTCCCCACACAACCGCTTTCCAGAGACATATAAAGCCCGGGACTTGAAGGATTTCATTCAATATCCATAAAATGAAAGAAGTCATTTGAGCAAATGTAGCGTTCATGAAAGTATCCTTGTATTAGTGGCGGTGTTCCTTTGTTCAATTGAAGACTTTGGGATAAAAACCCTTCAAGTCCAAAAAGTTAAAGTGTAAAGGAGATAGCTTCACAAGGGTTTCTCCTCATCCGATTTTCTTCAAACTTGGCATATAAATACTAGACCGAAAATAAACCGACACGTATTTTTTGTTTCTTTCTGAAAATAGGTTCAGGAGAACAAAGGGCTCCCTTGATAAAAATAGCTATACTATAGAAATGAAACCTTGCGATGCAAAGATAACTACAAAGTAGGAAATACGTGTTTTGTCGTTTCTGCGAGAAAAGGGTTGCAGGGATACTTTCCCCTACGAAATGATTAAATTTGCCGGTTGGTACATATACAAATCAGCGACCGCGGATCCCATTATATTTGTGGGAACAAGTTTTGAAATAATTGTTTGGCCCCAGGGTCCCAGGGGGTTTCGAATGCAAAATTTGCACATGACAAGGGTAATCGAGTAGCTTACTGAATGAAGCCTGTTGTGAAATAGAAGATGGAAAAAGTCTCCACTCTCTGGTATAGCCCTGCGCACAATGGTGGCGGGTCAAAATGAAAACACAATCTGGATTGAAAAGTCTATGCTAACCTTTATAAATGTGAAACGTGAGATAGATGTTAAACAGGGAAACACTTATTGCATCATTTTAAAAGTACACAATGAATTAAGGGAAAAATATGTCCCAGAGTCACAGACGAGTCCTACTCATAATTTTCAAATAGCAAGAGGTGTCAAATCGCGTATTGTTTGAGAGTTGTTTTGAAGTGAAAGAAGCTGGTGGAAGTCTCGACTGTCTAGTCCTGTGTAATATAGTTGAGTTGAGTTGATTCTCAGTTTAACGTCCCTTTCAACAGCCAGGTTATATGAGATGGGACCTATTGATTAACGTTGAATCCGAACCACATAAGCCATCGGTGAGAATCGAATCCGGGTTTCCCACGCCAAAGGCTCGTACACTAACCGCTTAGTCATAAAGGAGCCCTACCTTTGGTATAGAATGGCGGATCAAATGTAAAAAAAAGTTGATCGAAAAGTCTATGGCCATTTCTATAGATCTGACACATTGACACAGGTGTCAAAACAGGAAATTTACGTATTCGATGATTTCAAAAAGGGTAATGTAGAGACTACCTAAAACCACTTAACATTTTTATGTATGTACGAGAAAATGATTATTCCTAGGTAGATAAGGGATGAAGTCCTTCTATGAATGAAAATGTTTCTCTAAATTACAAATCATACAATATCTAACAAAGAGAAAGTAGAACTACAAAAGTATTCGCATAGCATAAACACGTCAAAACAATGGAACTGATGTCTAGGAAAATTAGATTAAGGTAGCGTAAACTTTCCAGCAGTTAAAAAATGGACGTCATATTTAATAAAGTTTTGCGCAAGAGAAATAATAATATGTCCAAGTACAGGCTATCGGAAATGAGGAAAATGGGGGCTTGGTATTTCTGCGGTAAAACATGGGACGTTTTGTGTCATATAGGGACGAAATAACGAAATCAATACTGAACACAGTCAAATAGCTTGGAGAATAATCTGATGTTACTGAAAAAGTGAAACCTGGTAAGAGACCGTAGACACAAAGAGCGTCCCAAGAAAATGCAAATATGCTTGGATACGAGTGTTACTTATCATCACGCAATTGGATGTTGATCACAGAGATCTTTGATATTGTCATGACCTTTCCTGCTAATGTTTACATGTTTACAAAACAGGTGTGAGTATGGGGATCTGGAATGTTTTCCGAATGTTTTAAATGGGCAATATTTTTATCAACAATGTCGTATAATGGATTTATTAGAGTTATTTTGCACGTTTCTTAGTTTCGAAAAGCATTTACACTTACATTTGCAGTCTGGTCCAATAACTTTCTTCTGAACATTTTTGCTTTTTCCAATTTACAAGCTCTTCTCCTCTCGCCTTCTTGGACTTCATAACATTTATTTCCCCTGTTTGCTCATTTCTTCCTCGTTTTTTAATCTTTCTGTTATTCGAGTTGTTGGTCATCTCACTTAAGTTGATAGTTTGAAACCTGGTAAGAGACAGGAGACACAAAGAACGTCCCAAGAAAAATCAAATATGCATGGATATGAGTGTAACTTACCATCACGCAATTGGATCTTGATTACAGAGACCTTTGATATAATCATGACCTTTCCTGCTAATATTTATATGTTTACAAAACAGGTGTGAGTATGGGGATCTGGAATGTTTTCCGAATGTTTTAAATGGGTAGTATTTTTATCACCAATATCGTAGAATCGATTTATTAGTGTTCTTTTGCACGTTTCTTAGTATCGAAAAGCATTTACATTTACATTTGCAGTCTGGTCCAATAATTTTCTTGTGAACATTTTTGTTTTTTCCAATTTACATTCTCTTCTCCCTTCACCTTCTTGGACTTCATAACATTTCTTTCCTCTGCTTGCTCGTTTGTTCCTCGTTTTTTAATATTTCTGTTATTCGAGTTGTTGGTCATCTCACTTGAGTTGGTAGTTTCGCTGCAATCATTGGATGAGCTTGGCTTCATCCCAACTTGTATCAGGAACACACTCAATATCCATATGTACTATCTTACCTAGCATCTCATCTGATGAACCACATTGTATTCATTCCAGCTAATTTCTGGGCTACAAAAGTGACATGTTTGCCACCTAGCAGAAAGCATTTTACCCCATTGTTCAATTACGTCCCATATTCTGTGTTTCGCTGCAAAATAGTGGATCACTGGGATTCTTTCAGGTTGCCTTTGCATAGACAGAGCACCGTTTCTTTATCACCAGAAATTATGAACTCTGGCTTTTGCTGCCTCCCTCTTACCGTATTTTTCCGCAGAACACAAACACGTGTTTTATCTTCCTTATTTAAAAACTATCAAACCTAATGCTACTTCATCCATCTTGCCATTTTCAAAGGACCCCGCACACTTTTTACGGAAAGTGGATTCAGGTAGAATTGTTTTAAACCGTGATATGTTGTAGAATTTATGCTTCTGAGAAAAGTCTAAATGGGTACAACCACCAGTCACCTACCGTTTCGCCACTACAGTGTCACTTTTTTTAAGCAGCTGAAGGTAATGATATTGTGGATTTCGGTGGAAAAGACTCTAAATCGTGACGGGTAGTAGATGTTTTGATTCTGAGGAAAACTCGTAATGAACACAAGCACCAATCAGTGGCCGTTTAGCCATTACAGAGTCTCTTTTTAAAAACAGCCGAGTATAACTATATTTTGAATTTCAGTCAAAATGAATGAAACTATGATATTTTGTAGATGTAATCCTGAGACAAAGTGTTCAGTTGCGGCTACCGAACAAGTATAGGTCAATTGGTACAGCATTTGTTCATTCAGGCGGTTCCGCTTGGGTCGATTATCCTGTGGTTTTGCGGAGTTTAATTTTGTCCCACTCATTGTGACTTTTTCTAAGGACCAACATATTTTAACATATCACGATGTAAATCTATAACACCGAAATCCAGAATATCATTGTCTTCGGCTGTTGTCGAAAAAGTGACAATGCAGTAACCAAACGGACAGTGATTTCTTTATTTATTTAGCAATCACCAGTTGCAGCTGAGAGGCCATTTTATACTGGATATCTAACAACAACAATAACAATGGAAATGATTTGGGATGGTATCGGCCAAGACCTGTTTAATAGGTACCTTCCCGACATTTGACTTGTAGGAGTGAGGGAATCCCTGGAAAACCCAGTCAGGATGGTCGGCAGAAGTAATAGAACCCACGAACTGCCGAATGCGAAGCCAACGCTTTACCACTTGAGTTACCTCCCTCTGTCGCAGTTATTGGTTGTTATGTTTCTTGAGACATTTTCCTCAGGATGAAAAGATCTACAACACATAACGGTTTTTGTCATTTTCACCGAAATGCAGAACATTGTTATTTTCTGCTGTTTTCGAAAAAGTGGCCATGTACTGGCCGAACGGTCAATGATTAATGGTTGTGCCCATTGAGATTTTCTCAGGAGTATAATTTCTACAACATATCACGGTTTCAAGCAATTCCATCGGAATCCAGTATATCGTGTGCTTCGGTTCTTTTCGAAAAAGTGGCGTTGTAGTGGCCAAACGGTCATTGATTGATGGTTGTGCTCATTAAGACTTATTCTCAGTATCCCAATATCTACAATATATCACGCTTTCAAGCAACTCCGCCGAAATCCAATTTCCAAAAAGACTGTGCGGGGTCATTTTGCGTTGGACCCTGTCTGGGACCCTGGGACCAAAAGTATTATTTCAAAACGTGTACCCACAAACATAATAGGATACGTGGCAGCTGATTTGTTCATATACCAAATGGTTTACGAAAAAAATGATCCGGTGTCACTTTGTTGACGCATGCACTAATCTAGGTATTTCCTACCTTGAAGTCATCTTTGCATCCGCAAAGTTTCGTTTCAACTATGTGGCCCTTTTAATTAAGGTAGTCGTTTTTTTTTAAAGGGGCACTTTGCCCCCTTAACCTACTTACTCAAAGAAACAAAAATACGTGTCAATTTATTTTTGGTCTCGTATTTATGTGCCAAGTTTGAAGAAAATCGGATGACAAGAACCTCTTGTGAAGCTATCTCGTTTACGCTTTACCTTTTTTGACTTGACGGGTCTTTGTCGCAAAATCTTTGACTGTGAAAAAAAGAAGTCGGACCTTACAGATTTAAGTTATTGCTTTTGTTCTCGAGGTTTATTGCTAGTGTATGTTTCTTGGTAAATATAATTCTGCCAATGCGCGGTACGTTTGTGCACATACTTCTCGTTTGTTGTACACTCATGGGTGGTCGTATTGCGCAACTGTGTGACGTACTTTATACCTTACATGTTGTTGTCTCATTGGCTGCAATAAATCTAGTAAGCTTTTGTTCCACCTTTAATCTAATGTTACCTCCTCAAACGTGAAGTTTATTTTGTCCTCTCTTTAGGAACTTACTTTCCACTAGAAACTCCTTATCGGCTGTGAGGTGACCAAACATTCTTTCTGAAATAGTTCGTTTTAATACTGTAGCAGGTAGTTACCGATTGTATGGACTGTAAACCCAAATGTTAAGCAAATCTTTTCATTTATATTTTTGGTTCTGGCGCCATGTTTCTTCCATTCATCCATCGTTCTTTCTCCTACAACAAAGATCCTAAAATGAGGTATATGTTTGTAGCTTTGTGTATTCAGAATGCATAATGATATGGGGAAAAGTTTCCACTGGTTGCAAACTTACTGACCTTATTTATTGTTATTGCTGCAATCTGTTAGTTGTTTCTTTACCTATTATTTTTTAGTTTAAGTCATAGAGTGTATTTGTGATCTACTTCTCATTGAGCAGAAACATATCCTAACTCTTGGGATCTTCTCTTGGCGTTTGTTTATCAGCTTTTCGTTAAAGAAGCAAGATCGAATTATTCGAGCTTTATGAATAGTATATTATGTAAATTCGAATATCGTCTAACACTGCTGCTAATTGCACGTTTCCGATACTTGAATCTTCTAGCCTAGCATAATTTAGCTCATCAATCAAATAAGATTTGTACCCGTAACCATTGAGTTCTCTCAGAGTGTTAAATGTTTTCTCCAACAAGTATCCTTTGTAGTATGTACAATGACTTTTATACTTATTTTGTATCTATTCCAGATCTAAAGAACGCTCTTTCGTCTCGCATAAAGTAACACTGAATCTCGCATGACTTCCTGGAGGTGCATCTTTCTGTTACACTCAAAAAGTTAAGTGTGTAGCGTACATAACTTTGGCGTGGGAGACTCGGGTTAAATTCTCAGTGACAGTTGATGTGGTTCGGATCCCTCGTTAAGTTGTAGGTCAACTTCTCATATTACCTTGCTTCTTCAAACTTCAATAACTTCAAACACTAAATAAAGACAAAAGCATTTTGCTGCTGGATGTTTTTGTTCTTTAACAGCTGCTGACATACGAAGCTATATTAATCAGGAATCAGAAACTGCATTCAAGCTAGGAAAAAACTAGACAATGTTGATTTGAATTTAAAGTAGTGCTTGCTGCTGTTATGTTGGGCAGATAAGACAACCATCAACAAAATATATTCCAATGATATTTTCTTTCTATGAAGTCAAACGTATCTCCTTCAGTTTCCCCACTGAAGGCGAACAACTCTTTTTTTATGTTGTCGGGTAACTTTTACAGGAAAAAGTGTCCGATGAAGCTATTTGTTCCGAGGAATTATTGTTATGATTTTAAGCATATTGGCTTTCTATTTCAAGTTACGAACACAATTTAATATTTAGCCTGATGTAGAATACTCTTTGTTACATTACAACGTGCTTATAGTAAACTTATCGTCCTTTATTCGTTTATATTTGCAGCCTTACTTTTTTGTTAAATCCTAAGAATGTTTGATCCTGATATCGTCTATGAGATAATACCTTTTTCTTCTTCTCTTGATCCTTCGAGAACTTGCACTACTATGGTATGTATGTATTTATTTATAATAGGTTACAGCACTAGGCAATTTTACAATGAAACATTTTAACATTTTAGATAAAAATTGAATAACAATTTGAGCTCAAAATGCTACAACACAACAGCAACATTACAAAACTAGCTTATATAAACAGGATTTGAATGTATACTTATTTGAAAAAATCTCTACAGTTTCTGGTAACTGATTGTAACTACTGACAATTCGGTTCAGAAGGGACATTTGAAGAAATTTTGTTTCTCACTAGGGGAGGTTTGACATTGAGGAGTTTTAAAACGTCATTTTTTGGAAGTTCGGAGGTAAGGTACTCGGTAAGATAAAATGGCTAAAAATAAATTAATTACGGAATTGATTTTTTTTTAAAAAAATGAGTAGGGCAGACCATAGACCAAATAGAAGAACAGTACTCAATAGTGGAAGCAACATATGATATAGAATAAGCTTAAGGAATTAGGATCTTTTTATGTCTGCAAAAGTAATCTTACTTTCAATTATAACACGAAGACCTCGTAAAGAAGTGACAGGTTTTATGTTCTTACGATCAATTTTGTAAATGTGGTTTATAGGTTCCTTTTCTATAGAAAATAGTAACAGAATCACATTCTTAATGTTAAAGTAAGTTTTCAAGAGTTAAAACAGTTCAGAAGAATTGAATCATCATACTGAAGAGCAAGAGCATCCCACTCTAATTGAACTTGACTGTAGAGTTTCCAATTATCATCTAACAGAAGAACATTGGTAGAGCTGTTTGTGAACCCTTAGAATTTCTTACAAAGTAATCTCCTCTGACTCAGTATCTTAACCAATTTCATTTCCTTTTCCTATCAAATTCAGTATTTTTCTTTCATCCCCCAATATAAGCAAATAATAACTTAGAGCAGAAGTGTTTAATGTTGGTATCGATATACTCAATTGTATCCCATGGTAACTCACAGGATTTCCGGACAAATTGTTTGTTGTAAGTTTAGATAAATTAGCCAAGGCACAGCTGGATAAAAAGAACATACTAAAATTAAGCTTATCAAGTAGAAATTTCTTTTGGTTGGTTAATGCCAGAGCAGGTATATTAGGGACACACCGGAAAGTAATAAGATATCAAGTGGACCAAACAATTTCTGGTTGTTAGTAAAATGTTCTTTTTATTCTTATCATCGATGACTTACATAGGAGAACGGTACATTTACTACAAGAACATTTCGTCTGCCGCCAAGTATATGATATTTTAAAAGTAATAAATTAGTATATGGTTTTGCCTGAATGATTTGGCTAAGACCAGGCTATAGAATATTTATGTAACGTAGTAACTGGATATACTACTTCAGAACAGCAGCTATAGGGTACCTAATGTCTTTTGCCTACTGATTGGATGATGTATGTTTATATTAGTTATCTATAAATTAGAGTTCTGGAGTTCAATTATATATTAGTTATCACGTATACAAGATTAACTTGCACACGCCAATAATGTTGTCGAAGGTAGTGCCACTTTTTATAGAGCAGACAAGCTACATCATTAACGTATGCAAATGAATTCATTCGTATAGTATCTGTCATGTCCGCTTATGCAGAATAATACCCCTTCAGTAACATTATCCATAAGGGGATCAAGATTGACAACTGCTTGAGCCTTTTTACGAGTACCAAACCAATATTTTTATTACCTTGCCAAGTTTGCAGATAAGTATAAATATTTACTGAAATCAAATTAAAGGAAATCTTTGAGTTTAACTTCTCACAATTATGCCGGTTAGTCTAAAGGAGATGGGATGATGAACATGAATGAAATGGTGGAATGAAGATAGTGGGAGGAAACAGGAGAACCTCGAGGAAACCCACGCACACGTTGTTTGTTCATCAAAACGTTCACTTGATAGGAGCTCGGATCGAAACAAGGATCCTATGTAACAGAGTTGGACGCTCTACCACGGAGCCAACGCGGACTGCAAATATTTGTTTGAACCTAACGCTGTAATATACAGTCCCTACAACAGTCTTTCCTAAACTGTGCCCAGTAGAGCTCATGGTGCATCATGAGTGATTCTCAGTGCGTTAATCAGCAGCAGCGATGAAAATGATAAGAGTCAGTTGGTTTCGTAAACAATATAAAATGAAAAACAATGAGTTGGTTTCTCCATCTAGTGGGAGAGACGACACTATTCAATCAAGCAAAAATAATTCCTCTGATATACAATTGTTAGTTTTAATGCTACGAAAAGTTACAAATTTTAATAAGTGGATTTCAGAATAAAATATAAAGATAATATTATCACATGTTGCACTAATCTTCCTAATGATGATATACTAATGTAAAATGCATTCATATTTTATGCATAGTAGATATATAAGAGTTTTTTAATGCATAACCTAGAGAGATAGAACCAAATACTCTTGGTGCCCGACAAGAAAAGCTTCCTTAAAATGGGGATGCGAAGCTTCTAAAGTTTATGAAACGCTGTATTACACGATTGGCCAGTCGGGAACCTTCATTACAAATCTGACCTTTTTTGATCAGCAACTTCGGGAGTTTTTCGAAAATGTAGGAAGGTCATAATTCTGTGATCCCCTTCTACGACAGTGTTCTCATTAATCATGTAAACATCTACCTTATGTTAAACGCTCCTCGAGCATTGAACAAAAGGTCCTATTATATCGTCTCATAAGAACCAGAGGAACGTCAATCCATTTTCATAGGTCTACAGAAGAAAGGAAAATAAGTGATTTTAAAAGAAAAATTTACCAAATAATAAGATGGTAAAATTATTATTGAATAGTAATCAAGGCATTACAAAATGAGTTTCAATACTACACAAATGACAAGGCAGCTTACCAAAATAGTAATTCAGTTTCGTGCTACACACTATCGAAACGAGATACGTTACTCTGACTCTGAGCAGATTGTTTTAAAGGAATTGTTCTTGTGTACATAGCCTTAGCAAATTATAATAGCCTTCAGTTTTCTTATTACTAGCTCTAACTAAAAACACTAAACATTGACATCTGAAAGTTTAAATTGCACCACTGAACACTAAAATAGTATTTAATCACTATCACTATCATCATCACTATCACAGCAATGCATGCGCTGCAGAGATGGTGTGGGTCAAGGAAAACTTGACCCACTACTAACTGACCCATTACTCATCGTGACTCACAACCCTCTTGCCACACATTCACCCATCATGAGAAACTCTATACCCATACTGAACCACCGAAACCCATTGTGATCAACTGTCACCCACGATCCAAACCCTCCTCTCCACTGACTAAAGAGTTTACACTATAATAAAAACAAGGCTGTAAAATCATCCCTTATCGAAGTTTGAATTTCTACGGTCAATTGATCAATCCCCGCTGTGACACAATGCCAGTGGATCTAACCTTTACGATATAAAATGGTTTGACATTGGCCATATTACGATGAATTTTAATTTAATTATCATATATAATTACTTCCTTGTTGGATTACATATACTTTTCAGTGGAAAATAGAATGAAATTTGGAAGTCTAAAATCAAGGTAAAGTAAGCCAACGTAAAGAAAAATACCTGTTAAATTTTCCATATAATTAAGAATACCGTAAAAACTTAAAATTTCCATGTAAGCTTACGATATAAATTCTATGTCTATTTTTCTCTCAAGTCCAATGCTTGATTGTCTTGTGCTCTGAACGCTCCATATATTAAACACAATCTTCAGCAATTATTATAATAGAAAGCAGTTCAAATGAGAAACACTGTAGTTTCTGCTTCTGAAGCCTATTTCAAATGTGGCTGACCAGAACAACTCAACTTAGTTATCTATTTAATAGGTAGATAGTAGTAGTAGAAAAATGGGAGTTCTACGCCACTGACCTTCTACCCACTTTCCCCGTCCCGCCTGAAGCAGACAATGAAATTCCTAGTGCCGCCTGACACACTATGCCGGACGACACAGGGAGGTTATGGGAAATTGAGCACCTTGAACCGCCCACTCACGGTCTATTAAGACCTCCATTTTAGGGGTGTATTTGTTCCCTTTTATGAGCACTTTTTAGGGGGTGTCCTCGTTCTCTTTTATGAGTACATTTTAAGGGGTGGACTCGTTCCCTTTTATGATCGCTTCTTCAACCCCTTAGCAGAGAATACGAACACATAGCATAGCAGGTGATACATAGACTAGCAGGGATGAATTCATCCTCTTTTATGAGCACATGTTAGGGGTGAGCTCGTTCTCTTTTATGAGCACATTTTCCAACCCCTATTTTAACATAGCAGAAATTACATAAGACAACGAACACATAGCAGAGCAGTGAATACATAAGATTCATTCCCTTTTAAGAGCATTTTAGGGGTGTATTCCTTCTCTTTTATGATCACTTTTTCGTGTATTCGTTCCACTCCTATTTAAACATAGCAAAACTAGTAAAAGACTATGGCTTATTTTCCAACACCTATTTTAACATAGCATATAATACATAACACTATGTAACATAGCAGAGGTAATAAAAGAGTATGGCTTATTTTCCAACCCCTATTTTAACATAGCAGAAATTATATAAAACTTCGTTCCCTTTTATGATCCCATTTTAGGGGTGTATTCGTTCTCTTTTATGAACACTTTTTTCAATCCCTATTTTAACATAGCAGATCGATAACACATCTTCCAACGGCCTATTTAACATAGCACATAATACATAACACTATGTAGCATAGCAGAGCTAATACAAGAGTATGACCAATTTTTTCAACCCCTATTTTAACATAGCACGTACGTATTACATAAGACTACGAACACATAGTAGAGCAGGGAATACATAAGACTACGTAACATAGCAGAGGTGTACTCATTCCCTTTTATGAGCATTTTCCATCTCTATTTTTAACTATAAACATAGCAGACATGAATACCTATGTAACATAGCAAAGGGGGTGTGAACACACAACTATTTAACGTAGCACTGATTAAATAAAAACATTCGTTACCAACCTCTAATTTAACATAGAGGAAATGACACAAGCATGTCCCCAAACTACGGACCATCGAGAACAGAGGTCAAACTCAAAAACGGAGCCACATTTAGTAATAGGTCATCAAAGACCACGTCAATAAAGTGTTGACCATCGAGGTCAAAGGTCAAAATATTTAAGCCCGAATAACTCGTAAACGGAGCCACATATTGAGATGATGTTTCCACATTTAGTAATTGGTCATCAACTGCTACAAGTTCCAAAAATAATGACCATCGAGGTCAAAGGTCAAAATACTTAAAACCTAAAAACTCGGAAACGGAGCCACATATTAAGATGGTGTTTCCACATTTAGTAATAGGTCATCAACTACTACAAGTTCCAAAAAGAATGACCATCGAGGTCATAGGTCAAAATAATTTAAACCTAATAACTCGGAAACGGAGCCACATATTGAGATGGTGTTTCCACATTTAGTAATTGGTTATCAACTACTACAAGTTCCAAAGATAACGACCATCGAAGTCAAAGATGAAACTCGTAAACGAAGGCAAATATTGAGAGGACGTTTCCTCATTTAGTAACAGATCATCAACTACATATACGAAAATATTGGCTATTGAGGTTAAAAGTTTAAATAACTCGTAACAGAGCAACCGATAAATTTGAACCAAACAAACAAAGTGAAGAAGGAATAAATTTGAGTGGCTTATTTACTTTTGTATTAACGAGAAAGAAATCAAAGAAACACAATTTTTACTAGCGCACAATTTCAGTACATTTTTGGGCAATTCAAATAAACGCAAAAATTAATTTGGATATAGTATTTATTTTTCTACCAACAAGAAAAAAAGCAAAGACATGCCATATTAACTAGCTGAAAATTTTATATCATCTTATACTATTTAAACAAACAAGGGGATAAATTTAAGTGATCTATTCCATTTTGTACCAAGGTGAAATGCCCTTTTAACTAGCTCAGAATTTATGTACCTTTATGTGCTAACCTAAAAAAAATCGAAGAAGGTCCATTTAACAAACTTAAAATTTTATATCTTGTACTATTTAAATAAAAGAAGGAATATATTTGAGTGGTCTATTCAATTTTGTAATAACGAGAAATACCATTTTAACTAGCTTAGTACTTTAAACCATTTTGTACTATTTAAACAAACGAAGGAATAAATTTCGAGTGAGCTTCTTAATTTTGTAGTAAGAAGAATAATGCGAAGAAGGGCCATATTTCATATTATTTTGTACGAACCAGAAGAAAAGTGAAGAATGAATAAAAATTTGAGTGGACTATTTCCTTATGTACCAACTGGAGATAGTGAAGGATCATTATAGCTTTTGTATTATTCAAAAAAAGGAGCAAAGATGAAGAAGGTTCATTTTAACTAACTCAGAATTTTATACCTTTTTGTGCCATTTAAATATGGGTATCCTATTTCCTTTTGTACCAACGAGAAAAAAAGCGAAGAAGGACCATTTTTAACTGGCTTAGAATTTTATACCTTTTTGTAATATTTAAACAAACCAAGTGTTAAATTTATACCAAACAGAAAAAAGATACCCAAAAAACAAAGCAATCAATTTGTACTAACCAGAAAAGGCAAAGAAATATGATTTGTAACTAGCTCAGGTTTTCTAGACCATGTTGTACTATTTACACAAATGAAGAGATAAATTTGAGTGGTTATTCAATTTTGTAGCAAGGAGAAAAAAGCGAAGAAAGACAATTTTAACTAACTCAGAATTTTATATAATTTTGTAATACTCAAATAAACGAAGAAATAAATTTGGATGGAGTATTAGTTTTTGTGCGAAACAGAAAAAGGAAAGGAATACATTTGTACTGACCAGAAAAGGCGAAGAAGAACCATTCACCATTTTATACCTGTTTGTGCTTTTCTAATAATCGAAGGAATAAATTTGAGTGGTCTGTTTTATTTTTGTACCAATCAAAAGAAAAACAAAGAAGTTTCATTTTAACGAGCTCAGCATTTTATACCTTTTAGTGCCATTTAAATACAGATGTCCTATTTCCTTTTGTAGCAACGATAATAAAAGCGAAGAATGACCATTTTTAACTGGTTTAGAATTTTATACCTTTTTGTAATATTTAAACAAACGAAGGGATAAACTTGTACCAAGGAGAAGAAGCAAAGATATGTCATTTAACTAACTAATAATTTTTGTGCTACACAAACAAACAACGGTATCAATTTGTACTGACCAGAAAAAGCGAATAAATGCCATTTTTAACTAGCACAGAATTTCTAGACCATGCTGTACTACTTAAATAAACGAAGGGATAAATTTGAGTGGTCTATTCAATTTTGTACCAACGAGAAATGCCATTTTTAAGTAGCTCAGAATTTCTAGACCATGTTGTACTATTTAAACAAAGAAAGAAAGAAATTTGTACTGACAAGAAAAAGCAAGGAAGTTTCATTTTGTAATACTCAAATAAACGAAGGAACAAATTTGTGTTACCTATTCGTTTGACCAACCACGAAAAAAAGCGAAGAAGGTCCATTTTTACTAGCTCAATATTTCTGTACCATTTTGTACTACTCAAATAAACGAAGGAATAAGTTTGGGTAATCTATTTCATTTATGTACCAATCAGAAGAAAATCAAAGAAGCTCTATTTTAACTAGCTCAGCATTTTAATCATTTTGTACTACTCAAACAAACAAAGAAATAAATTTGAGTGGTCTGTTTTATTTTTGTACCAATCAAAAGAAAAACAAAGAAATTTCATTTTAACGAGCTCAGCATTTTATACCTTTTTGTGCCATTTAAAGTCCTAAGGTACTCACGGAATAATTTTTATAGAGGAGCGACTCTAAAGTCCAAAGTTTCCCGATCACTAACTACATATCTGAATGTTAGACTTAACCAACCAGAACTGTCATTGGTTAGAGACGAAAGTTGCATGATAATTAATGTTAACTTAATTGCGTAGAACAGACTCCATAGCAATTAGCGTTCTAAAGAAAAGTAATGAGTGACGACGAATCATGGCAATTAATAAAGAAAGAAGAAACAGCATACTTGGCCATTTTGGATCACAGTACTGATAGAGGAAAAGGCAGAAGAAGAGATCATCAAAGTAAAAGTCAACTCACCAACGAAAAGAAAAGTTTTGAAAGTTCCATGTTGCACACCATCTATAGAAATGTGCTGAATTATTCTTTCTGTTGCTGCAGATGTTTAAGCAATGGTACGAACGAGTTACATAACATTTGTATTGTTAGTATAGTGAGGGTCCTAAGGTACAGTGTATTGAGCGCAAAACTGTTCATCTTTTACGGAAAAGCAAAGACGGTTCATTTTAACAAGCTCACCATTTTATACCTTTTTGTGCCATTTTAATACAGATGTCCTATTTCCTTTTTTTAGCAACGATAATAAAAGCGAAGATTGACCATTTTTAACTGGTTTACAATTTTATACCTTTTTGTAATATTTAAACAAACGAAGGGATAAACTTGTACCAAGGAGAAGAAGCAAAGATATGTCATTTATCTAACTAATAATTTTTGTGCTACACAAATAAACAAAGGTATCAATTTGTACTAACCAGAAAAAGCGAAGAAATGCCATTTTTAATTAGCACAGAATTTCCAGATCATGCTGTACTACTTAAATAAAGGAAGGGATAAATTTGAGTTGTCTATTCAATTTTGTACCAAAGAGAAATGCCATTTTTAAGTAGCTCAGAATTTCTAGACCATGTTGTAGTATTTAAACAAAGAAAGAAAGAAATTTGTACTGACAAGAAAAAGCAAGGAAGTTTCATTTTGTAATACTCAAATAAACGAAGGAACAAATGAGTGTTACCTATTCGTTTGTCCAACCACGAAAAAAAGCGAAGAAGGTCCATTTTTACTAGCTGAATATTTCTGTACCGTTTTGTACTACTCAAATAAACGAAGGAATAAATTTGGGTAATCTATTTCATTTTTGTACCAATCAGAAGAAAATCAAAGAAGCTCTATTTTAACTAGCTCACTATTTTACACCATTTTGTACTACTCAAATAAACGAAGAAATAAATTTGAGTGATCTATTCAACTTTGTAGCAATCAGAAGAAAAGCAAAGTAAACGAAGGAATATATTTGAGTTTTCTATTTTTTGTGGTACTAGATTTTGTATATTCTTGTGTCACCCAGAGAAAGGGTAACTTTAAAGTAGCATTGCATTTCCCGTCACGTAAAAAATGCACTATATAAGGAGCTTTGAAATTACACTAAAAATAATGTCAATAGCCGTTTGCCTTCCACACTAGTAAGGTGCCCTACGTTTTATAACAAACAAATTTGCGCTCAATTCACTGTACCTTAGGACCCTCACTATACTAACAATACAAATGTTAGGTAACTCGTTCGTACCGTTGCTTAAACATCGGCAGCAACAGAGAGAATAATTCAGCACTTTTCTATAGATGGTGTGCAACATGGAACTTTCAAAACTTTTCCTTTCGTTGGAGAGTTGATTTTTACTTTTATATGATCTCTTCTTCTGCATTTTCGTCTATTAGTACTGTGATCCAAAAATGGCCAAATATGCTGTGTCTTCTTTCTTTATTAATTGCCATGATTCGTCGTCATTCTTTACTTTTCTTTAGAACGCTAATTGCTATGGAGTTTGTTCTACACAATTAAGTTAACATTGAATTATCACGCAACTTTCGTCTGTAACCAATAACATTTCTGGTTGGTTAAATCATACATTCAAATATGTAGTTAGTGATCGGGAAACTTTGGACTTTAGAGTCGCTCCTTTATAAAAATTATTCCGTGAGTACCTTAGGACTTTAAATGGCACAAAAAGGTATAAAATGCTGAGCTCGTTAAAATGAAATTTCTTTGTTTTTCTTTTGATTGGTACAAAAACAAAACAGACCACTCAAATTTATTTCTTCGATTATTAGAATAGCATCAAAAGGTATAAAATGGTAAATGGTCCTTCATCGCCTTTTCTGGTCAGTACAAATGTATTCCTTTATTTTTTCTGCTTGGTACAAAACCTAATACTCCATCCAAATTTATTTCTTCGTTTATCTGAGTATTACAAATTTATATAAAATTCTGAGTTAGTTAAAATTGTCTTTCTTCGCTTTTTTCTCCTTGCTACAAAATTGAATAACCACTCAAATTTATCTCTTCGTTTGTTTAAATAGTACAACATGGTCTAGAAATTCTGAGCTAATTAAAAATGGTATTTCTTCGCGTAACCTGGTTAGTACAAATTGATTGCTTTGTTTATTTAGGTAGCTTTATTCTGTTTGGTATAAGTTTAACCCTTCGTTTGTTTAAATATTACAAAAAAGTATAAAATTCTAAGCCAGTTAAAAACGGTCCTTCTTCGCTTTTTTTCTCGTTGGTACAAAAGAAAATAGGATACCCGTATTTAAATGGTACAAAAAGGTTTAAATGCTGAGTTAGTTAAAATGAAACTTCTTCGACCTTGCTTCGTTTATTTGAATAATACAAAAGCTATAATGTTCCTCAACTTTTCCAGTTGGTACATAAGGAAATAGTCCACTCAAATTTTTTATCATTCTTCAGTTTTCTTCTGGTTCGTACAAAATGATATAAAATATGGATCTTCTTCGCTTTTTTCTTCTTGCAACATAATTAAGAAGCTCACTGGAAAGTTATTCCTTCGTTTGTATAAATAGTAGAAAATGGTTTAACATACTCAGCTAGTTAAAATGGTATTTCTCGTTATTACAAAATTGAATAGACCACTCAAATATATTCCTTCGTTTATTTAAGTAGTACAAGATATAAAATTTTCAGTTAGTTAAAATGGACCTTCTTCGCTTTTTTAGGTTAGCACATAAAAGTATATAAATTCTGAGCTAGTTAAAACGCATTCTCCTTGGTACAAAATGGGATAGACCACTTAAATTTATCCCTTACGTGATGATATAAAATTCTTAACTATTTAAAATGACATATCTTTCTTTTCTTTCTCGTTAGTACAAAAATAAATACTCCATCCAAATTCATCTTTTCATTTCTTTCAATAACCCAAAAAGGTACAGAAATTCTGAGCAATTTAAAATGGCGTTTCTTTGATTTCTTTCTCGTTAATACGAAAGTGAAGAAGCCACTCAAATGTATTTCTTCTTCACTTTTTTCTGCTTCGTACAAAATTTCTTGCTGGCTCTGTTTACGAGTTATTCCGGTTCAAATATTTGACCTTTGACCTCGATGCTAAGTACTTTTGGTACATGTAGTAGTTGATTGTCTGTTACGTATTTAAATAGAATGCTGAGATAGTTAAAACGGCATTTCTCGTTGCTACAAAACTGAATAAATCACAAAAATTTCTTCCTTCGTTTATTTGAGTACTACAAAAAATATAAAATTCTGAGTTAGTTAAAATGGGCCTCCTTTGCTTTCTTCGTTTATTTAAATAGCACAAAAAGGTATAAAATGCTGAGTTAGTTAAAACTGCATTTCTCGTTGGTACCAAATTCAATAGACCATTCAAATATATTCCTTGGTTTATTTAACCCTTAAGTACTATGGACAAAAATAATCACGTAACTACTATGGAACGGTCTGTCAGACCACATTGCTGTTTCGCATTTTATGAACAATAATTGTATTGCATATTTGTTAAAATGCTATCCTACATATCTTAGTTGCTTATAGAAAAATAAAACATAGTAATTTCACGATGTAAAAAGCCTTTATATTCTTAATACAATGAGAAACAGAACATAGTCAAAATTTGCAACAATGATTTCATTGTTATTCTAAAATGGTAATTGTTGAAATATTCATTTTTTCTCGATTTCTATGTAGTGAGAATAACACTAGTTTAAAATACATTGTTCTTATAGATGCACTGAGAATAAAAATACAGTAAAAACGGAGAAATCAAGGAATTTTAGCTTTTTTAAACTTACAAGACGGTACTGTTATAGTTGCACTGTTACATTTTTTCTAGTGAAATGGTAATGAATAAAACTTATTTTCAGTTCTTATATGATGGTGAAAGTAAAGAAAATACATTTTTCCGGTAAAGAAAATACCGCACTAACTTTTCTTATATTATGTACTTTCTTCGGGTGGGAACTTATATATTTTTTTTCTGCACTGCAAGGAAATCGGTACCGGCACACCGCTGACACGAATATCTTTGCTTTCCGCCTACAACTCAGTGGAGAGAAGACTACGTTCTCCTCTTCAACTCACTGTGCTCGATGGTGGGAAACTCACTTTCAAGCTGTAGTATACTCTTGTTTGAAAAACTCAGCTCTCGTGGCAGATGTCAGATGAACAATCTACGTTCTATGTGAGGCCTAAGAAGTTCTTTTACCAACTTTTTCATGAAATCAACTGTTGTCATCACTGCAAACTTAGCAAACTGCAAACTTAGCATATGCATTGACACCACACGCAATATCCACCAGCATAAAGAAAATTGTCAATGGCTATCGTCTTGTTCGAAGATTTGATATGTAATCTGCATATTTTTTGTCTAGAGTATTCACTCCGCCTTTACTGATGTTATAAAATATGATTATTTCAGGTTTTCCCGTCTCTGGGTCATTATTTGATGTGTGATGCAAGACGTGCCACACGGTAAGACACAAAACTGCTAATAATAAGTAGATAACGAAAGACAACTGAACAGCAAAATACTCACGTAACTAGTATAGTACGTCTGTGAGACCGCTCGACCTCTCCAGCGCCGCGCACAGGAGATCAATTATAACACGAACTTCACAATACGTAACCATTTGCTAGACAGGAAGGTAAACGAAAAGATGCACTTGTAGTAGTGAGACTGTTGAAAATATAATGGTACGAAAAGTCGCAGCGGTCTGAGAGACGGTCCATAGTACTTACGGTTTAAATAGTACAAGATATAAAATTTTCAGTTTGTTAAAATGGACCTCCTTCGCTCTTTTTTAAGTTAGCACATTTGTGTGGCACAAAAATTATTATTTAGTTAAATGGTATTTCTTTGCTTTTTTCGGTTTGGTACAAATTTTATAAGAGGTATAAGATTCTAAAAGCCAGTTAAAAATGGTTCTTCTTCGCTTTTTTTCTAGTTGGTACAAAAGAAATAGGACACTCCAATATATTTATTCATTTTTTAAATGGCACAAAAGGTATAAATATTGAGCTTGTTAAAATGGACCTTCTTTGTTTATTAAAAATTTCAAAATGGTATAAAATGCTGAGTTGGTTAAACTGGCGCTTTTCCTTTTTATTCGTTCTTTGTTTGAGCAGTACAAAGGTTATACATAAATTCTGAGTCCGTTTTCGCTTTTTCTGGTTAGTACAAATCTATCCGTTCGTTTGTTTAAATAATACATGCACTAGAAATTCTGAGCTAGATAAAAATGGCATTTCTCATTGGTATAAAATTGAATAGACCACTCAAATATATTCCTTCGTTTATTTAAATAGTACAAGATATAAAATTTTCAGTTAGTTAAAATGGACCTTCTTCGCTTTTTTTTAGGTTAGCACATAAAGTGACATAAATTCTGAGCTAGTTAAAAGGGCATTTCACCTTGCTACAAAGTGGAATAGATCACTTAAATTTATCCCTTTGTTTGTTTAAATAGTACAAGATAATATAAAATTCTCAGCTAGTTAATATGGCATGTCTTTGCTTTCTTTCTTGTTAGTAGAAAAATAAATACTCCATCCAAATTAGTTTTGCGTTTATTTGAATAGCCCAAAAAGGTATAGAAATTCTGCGCTAGTAAAAATTGTGTTTCTTTGATTTCTTTCTCATTAATACAAAAGTAGATACGCCACTCAAATTTATTCCTTCTTCACTTTGTTTGCTTCGTACAAATTTATCTCTTGCTCTGTTACGAGTTATTTGACCTTTTAACGTATATAGTCAATATTTTCGTACATGTAGTTGATGATCTGTTACTAAATGAGGAAACGTCATCTCAATATGTGGCTTCGTTTACGAGTTTGACCTTCGACCTCGATGGTCGTTATCTTTGGAACTTGTAGTAGTTGATAACCAATTACTAAATGAAGAAACACCATCTCAATATGAGGCTCCGTTTCCGAGTTATTAGGTTTTAAGTATTTTGACCTTTGACCTCGATGGTCATTATTTTGGGACATGTGGTCTTTGATGACCTATTACTAAATGTGGCTCCGTTTTTGAGTGTGACCTCTGTTCGTGATGGTCAGTAGTTTGGGGACATACTTGTGTCATTTCCGGTATGTTAAATTAGGGATTAGGAACGAATGTTTTTATGTAACCAGTGCTATGTTAAATAGTTGTGTGTTCACACCCCCTTTGCTATGTTACATCGGTATTCATTGCCTGCTATGTTTATATTTAAAAATGGGGTTTGAAATATGCTCATAAAAGGGAATGAATACACCCTGCTATGTTACGTACTCTTATCTATTCTCTGCTCTGCTATGTTTTCGTAGTCTTATGTAATATGTGTTATGTTAAATAAGGGGTTGAAAAAATTGGTCATACTTTTGTATTAGCTCTGCTATGTTGCATAGTGTTATGTAATATGTGCTATGTTAAATAGGCCGTTGGAAGATGTGTTATCGATCTGTTATGTTAAAATAGGGGTTGAAAAATGTGCTCATAAAAGAGAACGAACACACCCCTAAAATGGGCTTATAAAAGGGATCGAAGTTTTATATAATTTCTGCTATGTTAAAATAGGGGTTGGAAAATAAGTCATAGTCTTTTACTAGTTTTGCTATGTTTAAGTAGGGGTGGAACGAATACACGAAAAAGTGATCATAAAAGAGAAGGAATACACCCCTAAAAATGCTCTTAAAAGGGAATGAATCTTATGTACTCTCCGCTCTGCTATGTGTTCGTAGTCTTATGTAATTACTTCTATGTTAAAATAGGGGTTGGAAAATGTGCTCATAAAAGAGAACGAGTTCACCCCTAACATGTGCTCATAAAAGAGGATGAATACATCCCTGCTAGTCTTATGTATCATCTGCTCTGCTATGTGTTCGTACTCTCTGCTAAGGGGTTGAAAAAGTGATCATAAAAGGGAACGAGTCCCCCCCTTAAAAGGTACTCATAAAAGAGAACGAGTACACCCCCTAAAAAGTGCTCATAAAAGGGAACAAATACACCCCTAAAATGGAGGTCGTAAAAGACCGTGGGTAGACGGTTCAAGGAGCTCGATTTCCCATATCCCCCTTGTGTCGTCCGGCATTGTGTGTCAGGCGGCACTGGGGAATTCGTTGTCCGCTTCAGGCGGGACGGAGAAAGTGGGTAGAGGGTCAGTGGTCCAGGACTCCCATTTTTCTACTACTACTGTAGATGATATTTAAGATAACCATACGAAACTGAAGGATTCATCAATAAATTCTTAGAATCTGACCAATGTTTTAAAAATGATACTTTTTCAAGAGTTCAATTCAGGATGTATACTGCTAAACATTAATTGTAACTTAGAATTGATAAACATTCTTACTTCCTACCATATAATACTAGATAATTTGGAAATGTGTTTCCCCTAAAGAAAATGCATTTCACTTACAGAAATCTTGTTTTGTGTAAGTAAAGACTTAAAATATTGTGAAAATTCAATCACCTGGTACGACGATGAATTTACTTTATACAGTCTCAATCTAACTAGTTTCAATCGGTATTAGGACATAATCGAATGACCCTCCAGTACTTCAAGTATACTTAACTATCACCAGCTACCAAACTAGGAGGAAAATAAATAAAATTATCAAGAAAATAGGCAAATGGTTTATAAGACTCAGAAGATAGGATTATCAGAAGTTTACATATACCCCACGCTTAATATAAACCAATTTAGGTATTCAACTGATTACAATTTCTAATCTATTCCATTTCTTATTCATGGTGTGAATAAAGTGTGCATGAGAGGTGATTCTACGTACAAAATGTCCAGAAAACGGCTTCTTTTCAGAGATAAAGAATGATTAGAATCATTAGAATCATTGCTGACTTCTTACAGATCGATTGCTTCATCAGTTCCCCGAGTCGTTGTTTTGGTAATAGACTGCTTAAAATTAGAAGCCGTTTTCTGGATTTTGTAGCATGAGCTTTCCTCTTTCCTTTCATGCCTAGAAACACTTAGTACAGCCACCTACTCTATCTACATTCTGAATATTTTTCCATTACTTTTATATGAAACAATCTTCAAGAATTTTAATGAAAGAGTCGTTCGTGTAACAATTTATAGTGGCTGCTATCAGACACGTACCCAGAAATTCATTTTGAGAAGTGTTAAATATTCTTTGCGGCCGAACAAATTCAAAATTTTATACGTGTCAACAATTTTTCGTAAAAATGTAGAACCAGCAAGTGCATATTTTTTTTAAAAAATCGGAATTTTAAAGAATGGCGCTTGACAGCAGTCCAAGCAAATGAAATTATAGTTAACCTAGTTTCCTAATCTCTCTTACCTGTTTCTTCTACTATTGTCTCCGTTGAATTAGTTACCCTTTTTTGTTGTTGGGTCTAGGGCTTTCATCATCTGATGTTGATAAAGATTCCGGGCCAGCACTAGGTAAATAATCATCACTTGAACCTGAACTCAGAAGATCTTCGTTTACTATACCATTAGACTCAGTGTTTTCTTCACCCGTTTTCTTGGCCTCATTTAATTATGTTGTTAATGGTAACGATCCCGGATCATCAATAGGCACATAATTATTACTCGAACACGAACTCAAAAGATCTTGTTTTTTTTTGTGTACGGACTCAACGCTTTCTTCTTTCGTTTTCTCGGTGTTATTCAATTTGAATAATTCGAAAACTCTTCTTGCCCTCGAAGTCATTTTTCAATACATAAACGAACTATGCGCGCGACGTGCAAGTCAGCAGCCACACCCCATTCGTTACTTTCTTGATTTTTGTTTTTCTTCCTAAGGAACTAAAAAACTACTAAAAAATCAAAAGTCGCCAAGAAAAGGCTGTCTAAAAATAACTTCCAATGTTGCAGAATAGTACTTGACAAAAAAGTAATTCCCAAATTTTGCTAGGGAGTAAAGAGTGAATCGGTATTTCATTTTGCTTAAGTAATTATCATTTTATATTTTATTTATTTTTTAAAAAAATAACGAAACAACATTGTGCTTTCAATATAAAAAATACTTACCCCAGCTTAACCCGTCAACGCCCAGTGTCACCTACAAGTGACACTGCTTTAAAGGCTCCTTGTTCACCAATCGTCCACCTGAGAGTCCTAGTTAACCACAGTAGCACCAGCTACTTATCTATATATGTTGCATTATCACAAAAAGTTTCGAAGTCGACGTACTGTACAAGGAGCTAGACGCCTTTAAAATAGTGTCAACGTACTTTTGAAAATTCATCTGACTTTTCGAGTAAAAGAAACGTATGAGCCACTACGTCTGTTTGGTCCTGAAAATTGAATGACTTCTTTTGAGACAGAAGAACGTATTGGAAGTTACGCTCATCTGGCTCTAAGATCAGTTCGTAAATCAGAGATATGTTACTGCCTTTTAACAGCAAAAAACAAGAAATGGAGTTACGTCGATTTGTCACCAAGTGAGCCTTTCAAAATTATATAGATGTATAAAGAGAAACGAAAATCCGATTTTTGGAGTTACGTTCGTCTGGTTTTTATATGACGATATGGAATGAAGAAAAACGCAAACAATTACTTTGAGAAATTCTTAGAAAATATGCCATGTATGCTCAGTGTTCTATATGGAAATTTTCCAGGGTTTGAAATTCACTGAAATGTTTCTAGAGGAGGGAGATCAACAGTCTGAATCAAATAGTGTATAATTTAATGAGTACCGTATATGCATTACATACAAATCCTTCAAAATTTGATTCCTAGTTGCTATTATTGAATATATATATATTCATGTTGGTTATATATTGGTTGAGATTCAAACGATTCATTAGTTTGTTTAGAAGAAAATATTTGCTCTTGAACTAATGAATCCGATGATAAGGTTTATGAAAAAATACTATATAGTATAAACTTTCGAGGGGTGACAAATATTCTTCCCAGCCCAGAGAAACCGCAATGAAGTTACTGCCAAGAAAGAGAAAAGTAGAAGAGGTACATTAGTGGCTTTCTCGGCTACAAATAAATTACTGTATGCTACTCAAAATCTAATTACGCACACACTTTGGAAACATTTGCTGAATTATTTGTAAGCTATTGAACATAACTTCAAAATTATTAATAAAAATAAAACGTAGAAATTATTTAGAATAGTGACAAATAAGAATAACAATATTTGTCTTCAAAATATGTTTTAGTTTATTAGTAACTCTTGTAAGTACATTATTCTCTCATATTTCAATACGTATGTCCAGTGATTTATTTATAGAGGAGAAACCTGAGAAATTCTTCCAATAACTTTCCCTTCTCTGACACTAACTACGTTACTGCTTTTCCAGGTTGAAAAGAACGTTTCTAACCCTCTAGATACTAAAGCTTTGCTTACTAATACTCGAAGTCGTTATCAGTAAAATTTACATCTGGAGGAATGTTTAATCACATAGAAATAATACAAAGATAGCCAAGAACGTTCTATCGCTTTTGTACAGGTTTGTGTTGAATTTACCCTCACACCGTGAGTTAAATGGCAGTGGAAATAAGGCGAAGGTCAGTTTTTGTTGTGAGTATTGCCAAACACTACCTGGTGTGGCAGTTCAGTGACACCATGTACTTGAGTAATTAGAGAGTCAAAATGAGACTTCCACAAAGAGTCATAGTGGCGTGTCAATCTGGGATCAAACTGGATCAAACTGTACGACTTCAAACTGGGATCAAACTGAGGTCAAACGCCGATGCAGAGGGGAGAAAGATATACCATGTCTTTGGGGAGGGTATCGCAATTAGGTGGATAGTGAGGTGTCGTGACTACGACATTTAATAAGTTTATGGACGGTGGCGTAACACACGAAGACACATTACGTGCCGGACGACCAACAACATGTACTAAATGAGAATCTCCAGGCAGTAATTGAGTCGAACAGTGGCCAGATATGTAAGGAACTGTATCTAGAATTCAGTGTGAGCGAAAAAAACATTCGGCAACATCTCCATGAACTTGACAAGCACTGCAATTTGGGTTGATGGGTCTGACAAGATTTGACTCCGGGCCAGAAGGCAACGCGAGCAGACATTAGTGTTTCTTTGCTGTCCTATCAGAGAAAGGAACCATTTCTGGAAAGGGTGTTGACATGAGGAGTGAAGTGGCCCTGTCATCATTGGTTAGCATTCCATGAACCAGTTCCAAAACAGCCGAAACCAGCACAGCATCATTAGAAGGTTCTCCAGTGTAACTATTGGACTGGTTGCGGCTTTGTGCATCGGGAACTTCTACCAGCTGGTCAGAGTATCAAAGGAACGGTTTACTGTCAGTAGTTGAACCGTGTTCAAGAAAACTCAAAACTCGGGAGCCAGCACTTCTGAGTCTCAAAGGGATGCTCCTCGTGTTAGAAGACATTGCTAATCCTCACATAGCTAGTATTACCAGAGACACTTGGATGGGAAAAACTATTTTAACGGCCATACTCTCCGGACATTTCACCGTCCGATTATCACCTGTTCCATTCCTTGGGCAATCACCTTAGAGGACGCCAGTTCAAATCCATAATACAGGTTCAAAATGCACTTAATACCTTCTTAGCTTCACGGCCCACCAATGTAATCCATGCCCTTCCAGAAAGTTAGCAGAAGGTGTTCATGGTGAGGGGAACTATTTTTGTTCTTACAGGTACGTGAGGTGACGTATCGATGTTCGAAGGTAGTTGGTGAAAAAGCGACAGAATTTGCGATGGCGACAAAATAATCTACATACTATTGCCCGATCAAAATTTTTAATAATTCAATCACGCCATCTGTTTGTCTCAAGCACAACATTACTTTTGTTTTCTTCATTTCTCTCCATTATAGTCATTACACAATGTTTGTACACATTCTTACACAATGAATATGATGTATCAAAAGTATAGTGCGTTGCAATATCTCTATTAATGTAAAGATGCTAAAAAATGGAAATAGAACAATATTGTGAAAGTAGGTGGTAAGGAGTTTGGAGAGGATGACGAAAGGTGATTAGTATAACATAATGCACAGCTGAGCATACAATTACGAAATCTTTCATACTTTTTCTCATTTCCAAATTTATTTTCTGCATAGTAGACACTACAAAAAATATTTATTGAGTTGATATAAGACACATTACAATTGTAGACGAATATTATTATGAAATAGTTTAAATTGATAAGTTTGTAGTGTTAGCAATCCAGTCCAGAAATGCATTCGTTCGTGTATAAATCATAGGTTTTAATGACGGACATTGACCATCGATTGCGGCTAAAACTCCGAGATGTATTAATTTTCCTTCATCAATTACAACAAGAGGACTGCCGAAGTCTCCCTGTTAACAAGAATAAAGAAATAAAAAAAAATATAAGAATATAACGTATTACTAGTAATAATAAGTTTACAACTAATAAACTACTTAATAAAAATTACAATCATTCGGGGTTTAATTTCTGCTCACATCATTTTCTATGTTGATGTGCTATCGTAAGTAAGTTGATAATATATTTAGCTAAAATTTGGCGAATTCTCATCTAGAATGATTGGAATAACCCCAACGAAAATCAATGTAATGACAACAGGTCATCCAACTAAAAACCATGTAAATGTCTGTGACGCTTGTGGGCTTTAGTAACAGAAAACAACTTCAGAGCTTGAAGACTTTTCGTCATTTAAACAAATACGCAAGGATCTGAACAATTCTGATAAATACAATTCTGAAAACCCATATAATGATTTATACTACATGATTAAAATTTATTCTGTTGTTGCATATGACCGCAACCCTATATGAAGAGCAAATCATTTACCCTGACTTATCTTTCCAAACCAACAGAAAAGCTGGAATCTTGTTCAAAACAAACTGCGACAGAAGAAGATCGTTTTACGTATTTTATAATAGTAAAACACGAACAAGTCCTACAATCTTTTGAATAGGTGATATCATTTCAAATGAAATCTATGTTAGGCGTGAATTTAGACCACATTTACTATTTGAAGTTTCAAACTAAAAATGCTACAGAACCACAAAAAAATCAAACCTTGGAAACCATAAACGGTAATAACGCAGTGTAGACGAACGAGGCAATTCAGTTACACAGCCTCTTAGTGTCGGATACGATGGGTTTGAAATAAATAAGAATATAGTAACAAACGCTCTAAAATTAGTGACTTAAGTGGGTATCATTTCGGATGAAATATTTATATAAGAGACTTATAGAACTTACATGATATTCAATAAACTATAAAACTACAATTCAATTAATGTATTTCAAACTACATTGGAGATAAAACATTGTTAAAGATAATCTACCTTTATGTAATGTCGAGCGTATGGGAGATATTGAACACTGTTAAAATAAGGTTTGATAGTTAAAATTTCAATTGTAGAGAATTACGTAATTTTATGCATGTTGCAAAATTCATGAATTACTAAATGTTTCCAGAAAGAAATGGTAATGGTATTTATGATCTTCATGTTGAAAGTAAAACATCTGCGTGATTGTACATTATATTTATGGAAGAAGATGTCAAAAAAAGTTTTGGAAAGGTCAAATGTGGGTCAATTCCTGTAACATATGTATCCTGGGACAGTGGGAAATTTCCCATGGAACCCGTAGACTTGTATCATTCTCATAATCGGGCATGTTGTTTTGCTGACGTCGTCGCCTGAGCAATAGTTGGATGACAAATGATCTGTGATGTCATGAGTACGTTGTTTGTTTACTGTAGAATGTGGTATGAAGAGTGAAATGGGGAGAATGGATGGGTCACGTGATGATAAGTAGTAGAGTCATGCGATGAAAGGTAGCAAATCAGAGGTAGATGCCTTCACAGACGGCACGTAGAGCGTAGTCATGTGTATGCGTGCAAATAATTCAATTACCTGCTGTTGTAAAAGAACACGCTTCGAAGTAAAGATAGCATCGTCAATTAATTTATTAACTAAACTTAACACTACATCCTTGGTACTCTTTACAAATCTGCGTGATTTAAAAATTGATGTACCACATCATATTATAAACTGCCTAACGAAATAATATAATTCTCTCTTACTCTGATTGAATGAATGAATAAATGAAATTTATGTATTTGCTTACGTAATACATTTTAGAATACTACTACTATACCAAAATAATAATAATAATAATAATAATAATAATAATAATAATAATAATAATAATAATAATAGATATACCTAGTACAACAAAGTGAAATGAGCATGATGTCATAACAACAGGCACTATAATTTCGAAACAAGATTGACTAAATATTGATACATTATAGATACATTACCTCTAAGGTTTAAGCGTGAATTAATTGTAGGACATTTTTGGCACACGATTTTAGAATACAACTACGAGGAAAGCATATGGTTAACATTTTATTCCTCAAGAGAATAACAAACCAAAAAAACTCAACAACACTTTCAAGAACTAAAATAAATAATTGGTTAAGTAAATAATTCAACATGTCCTAAGCAAATTTACAGATAGTTTAGGTTACAATGAAAATAAAGAAACACATATGTTCGCGAACAATCCATATGGGTTACTAATTAATGTTCAATTGATAATAGGTCACTGGTGAGCAAATTCAATTTTAATTTTCGTAAGTTACAATTTTTAACTATGGACAAACAAATGAAAGAAGAATTAGAGAACAGATCATGAATTCAAATGGCTGGTAATTGGACGGAATCCACAAATAATATATTAATTATCAAATGAAAGAGAGAAGTCTGCAGCCTAATAAAATATTAAGTACATTTATTAGAGGTTTGCATTAAATAGAGGCGCAAGCTAACCATTTGGCACAACTGCATGAGAATCAATCATAAACTTCTTCATTATACCGGATGAAAGACCACAATAGTTTTAATTTAGGTAACTGTTAGTTTAGGTTTCGAATTTGGAGAAAGGTATTTATGACTTCCCAGTTAGTTATTCAATTCTTTAGTCCCAAAAGAATGAACAAATTTAAGTCAATTAATTGAGGTTGGAAAATTCGAAACCAATTGTGACTGGCAACACTGACTCATTATACATTTTAAACGACTGATTCAGATATTTATTATCCAACTAATGATGAATTTTATGTAGGCGTTCAAGATTCGGCAGTCCATTATATAAAATTAAGATAGAAATTTCCATTTTCACATCACATACTACCGTCAAAGTTTATAACCAAACATAATCTTCAGATATTATAAACAAACAAAATATTGGTAAAGTCCAAACTCCAAGTTAAAATCTCCAATGGGTTTAAATAGAGAAAGGAACTATATATTATTTCAGGTTCAAATTCAAAATAAACCAATGTAAATAATCAATAGTTTCTGCCAAACCAAACGAAGAAAAGGCACACCCAATTAAGAAAATATTCGAACAATAATAGAATTCAAATTCCATGAGTTCTTAACTAGGCTCAATCGGTTAGCTTGAAAATTCCCAGTGTTTACAAAAATCATTTTCTGTAGATTGAGACTATACCTTGTATTCTATCTGATAATGACCTAAGTGTTAGTATGATAATCCTGATAATGTTAGTGTTATTATAGGTATTGTGCATAAAGGGCCTCACACATTATTCATACACTACAAAATTTAGATACTTCAAACAGTTTCGACTTGACTAAATTAACTCCTCGGGCGTCATTATTTACATTAATAGAAACACTCGCACAATGTTAGTAGCGGCAAGTAAGCACTTAAGCTGGGAATCTTTTTTGGCTGCGTTACATTTTAAAAATATATTTATATATATATATACTCAAAGTTAGTTTATTTCATATTATCTCATTAATCATTCCTCATTACTTTCATTTATATTTTGACGCGTCAATTCTCTAAATAAACACGTAGCAATATCTTTGTATTACGTCGCGACACATTTATTACATATACACAGTTTCCAAGCAATAATTACATTCTGACTAGTATATTAAACAAAAATACAAATTAAATTTATCCCGCTCGCATACAAACATTCATTTTACATTCAAATTGATTACCCGATATCTTATTTCGAGGCATGTTTACATTACGCACAGAAATGTACAAATCGGATTACTTCGAATGTTTTAAGCACCCAAAATTATAATTAATAAATTTCTAATGGATAATCCAAATACAAATATTAATATTAACATAAGATGAACAAATATAGAATTACGGTTATCTGAAAATAAATACGGAGGAGCGACCCTGATACTGAATACTATCATAAAAACATTATAATTAATTTACTAGAATTTTGATAGTCATCTGAAATCACAGTTGTTTTCTTCATATTAAAATATTACTCTATATGTAATTAACATTACGTGAACGTGGAAGGAAAGGAAAACCAATATTCAAAGAATTCAGAAATTAAAAATCCCAGAAGCACTACTGCGGAATGCCAATTTGTAGAATGCCAATAAGAAATAACTTAAGAGATTGCTGTTGGATGTACTTCCGCATGAGAGTGATGAATAAATTAACACGGGAAGACTAATATGTTTTTGTAGTGCACTATTACTAAACATTCGTAAATTTTACAACATGAAGTAAAACTCATTGTTTCCTTGCTATTGACTTTTCCTAATATACTTTTTCAAATATATAAATATTTTCTAATATAATAATCATAGTTTATTTATTTACTTTATAGGATACTTTTAGTGTGACTGATTTCTAGATTTTTAACTAAAAGTTGTTGGTTAAATATATGCATTGATTGCTATTATAATTTTATCGTAAGTTTACTTCAATAAATTAACATTACTTTCAATGAATCAGCTTTTACTGTGCTAAATCGAAAGGTTGTTCAGATGTAAATTTTAGGAAAGACAGCATTCTACAAAAATAGCACACTTGTGAAAAGACTGAAGAGTTGTTTCTGTGTTAACATGTTTCTCTCTTATATATGTCCTTTCCTGTATTTTAGTTTTATTCGTTGCATTGTACACAACACATTGCACGGTGCTCTCCATAAAGTGAGCGTCTGCAAACTGAGCAGTAGTTTGTTGTCCTTCTTCTTTTGAAGGAAGGGCAGAGGACGGAGGTTTTTCTAACGCCAGGCAGAGTGATCGGTACTTTCTCCTCTCGTATTCCAAGATTTTTCATAAACATTGTATTCACAGACCTCCTCAGATTTGGAATGTCCAAACCTTTTCTTATTTGATTCTCAACCAGGGTAGAGCTTAGAGTTTTCATGGACTCTTTCCGTGATAAAGGTTGTTCATTCCGAGATATCTTGTTCACACAATATATCACATAGCCATTGACAAAGGCAATGTTTAGCATTCCATAAAATATACAGAGTGGCCACCGTTTTGTTTTCCTATCGCAGGACACATATATAAAAACAAATATTCAAAAATAAAAAAACAAATAAAATAAGTTAGTGATGGCAAGGTAAAATAAGATGAAAACTTGTCAACCGCTGCAGTACGCAAGGATGCGAACTTTGTGGTGCCATTAATTTCAACTACTGTAATTGTTATAAAGAGGGAAGAAAGTTTAGGACAGAAATAATCTGGCACCCTGATATGCTAGTCCGGTTGAACGATAAAATGTGAAAATGGTACCAGTCAGCATCAAATCCAAACATCATGGTTAATTATTTCGTCGATATTTTATAATACCTTCCCAAATTCACTAATCCTATACATGAATTGGTTACTCGTCATAGGTATATTAATATTATGTGCCCCCCTTGTATCATAGAGGAAGTATAAATCACTATTTCTAATGTACAGAGTTGAACTCCAGTAAATTAACTTGTTAACAATACTGGCCTGCTCATTAACTCACACTAAGGTTACGGAAGGAAATCAGATGGCAACTAAAATAGAAAAGCGCATAGAAAGCTAACTACACAATAATGATCCAATTACTGTCTTTACTACTATTTTATAATTTTCCGGAAGGGGAAAAACCAAATATATTAAATAAAAGGTTGTTTTAAATAACACTATACTGTCATTGTTCTATATTATCCCTCCCCGAAGATGGAAGAGAATATTTCCGAGTGCTACCATATGTATGTAAATTGGATGTATTGAAACAAATTAGAACAAACAAATAAATACGGGTAATCTACACCACCAACATGGCATTCGAGATAGTAAACAAAATAGTACTGAAAATTTTGAAATCGATTAAGCTGCGAAAATTAACATAGAACTTCAACAATAGAATAAAATATTTACTATTGTATTAGCCAAAGAAAGGAATGAGGGGCGATGGGCTCAAATGAATATATACACTTTGCCACTTTCTTAAGAAATATGCTTTAGGCCATTGATCATTATTCTTTTCATGCTGTGAAGATTTTATTTTCTAAAATGTATATGCTATTAATATGTATATATATATATATATATATATATATATATATATATATATATACTATCAATTTGTGTTCATCACTACATAGCAATTTTTTTTGACATTAGCGTTCGATTAATACATATACTTATATATGTATCTATGTACATAATGTAAAATTTCGTTTAATCTATCAAATCAAAACAAAATACAGAACCACTCCATTTTGGACGATGTAAGAAATTAGCGAGAGAGAATAAGGCTTTATCTATTCAGCCCTAAGTACCACCTCTACACTAACCACCATTATCGCACAAATTATATCCGAGTGGTTTACTGATAATTTAATTAGAACTTATTCACAATATTGACTATGTTTCAATACCTTAAATTCTTTTGAGCATTGTCATCATCTACTACAAGAATCCTTTCCAAATCATGTCTTGCTGTAAAGTGCGCTTACCCACGGTTTTTTTTATTCCACTCGACGAATCATAACTCACTGTCCATAACGTGGAATAAATAATGTTTTCTCATTTGCGCGGGTCATCCAAGGTTACTTAAATTTCCTAATAATTCGGAAAATATCCCTTTTTAATCTATTTTAACCGGATATCACAATTTAATGAAACAATACACCAAAATATAGAATTTCGAAACAGAAAAGAACTGATTAGAACAAAATAAGTAGTTCGGGAACGAAAATAAAATAATGAAATGAAATATTTTATTCCGTTACATTTCTTCTCGTTAGTTACGAGATTTTGGATACAAAATTATATTTGATAACCTGGCCGAAATTAACTCAAAATTCCTTAGCTATGAATAAAAATATTCAAACAATACATACTCGCATATGCACATAGGATAAATATATCACTACGCTTAGTTTATTGATACTATCATAGTAAGAATGGATAATCCTCTAACAATTCTTTAGGATTTTGTTCAAAACAACTAAATAATTTTAGATTCTCGAAATTTTGAGTTCCAGCGTCTTCGCCCTCAAAATTTGTAAACCTGCACTATTTCTCAATACCTTGTGAACTGTATAGTGTCCTACTTAGATTGATGATCCAGTAACTGGCTCTATACCACTACCATTTAACAGTCGGCACTGAAATTTGATCTAAATTATCTGTATAGTTATTCTCTCGCATCGGCGGTGAGTGCTGCGGTCCCCTATTAGCTCGTTCATTCCTTGAATCAGGAATTTAGTAATCATTGAACCGATAGTCCCTTCCATGTGGGAAGTTACTATTAAAATTCCTGTTATTATCATTTGGATACCTACTATGGCTTTGGTACACATTTTCAAAATTTCTTCCTCGATAATTTCCAAAATTGTTTCTGAAATATGGATTAAAATTTTGTGAATTTCGTCTTACTCTGCTAGCAGAAATTTAATAATTTTCGTTACTTTTGTTACTGTGATAATTGCCGTTGTTCAGTTGGATGTTCTGGCCGTTGCTATTCCGAGTTCTAGAGTTAGTATAAATCAAAAGGTCGGTCTGACAACATTATGAACATGTGTGCCTCTTCCTGTACCAACTTTGACTTGTCGTACATTATATCTCCTATTCCTTAATCGATTATCTGGGAGATTGTCATTGTGATGACCGGATAACACAACGACCTTATTCATTACGACATTAACATCACTACATTTGTGTGCGGCCAGTAAGCAAGATGACTAAATCAATAATCTATGCAGACAATCTTCTATATATTTGTCGTGAAGGCTAAATGAATAAGACAGATAAACATACGATTATAACAACAGGGACTGTAATTTCGAAACAAGGTTGATTAAATTTTGACTAGTGCCTGTACATAAGAGTAATGACAGAAAAAATCCTAGAAATATTGATTTATAATTTCCAATTCAATCCTTGTCGCTATGACATGTCCATAAATTTTTGAGATTTCGCAGGTTCACCTGCTTCATCGGCGTCCCAGCCACTCCGAAAACCGAAAATGAAAGAAAACTATCATACTGTAATTTCATTAGCAATTACATCTATCTTCGTAGATGTCTTACCTCTAAGATTCAAACATGAATTAATTATAGAGTATTTTTGGCACATGGTTTTAAAATACAAGTACGAGAAAAATGTAGGGTTAACAGCTTATTCCTCAAGTGGATAACAAAACTCAACAACACTTTCAACAACTACAATAAATAATTGTTTAAGTAAATAATTAAACATGCCATAAGTAAATTTAGGGATAGTTTAGGTTACAAAGAAAAGAAAAAAACACATATGTTCGCAAACTATTAATATAGGTTACTAATTGCGTTCGATACTCAAAACTTCACCGGTGAATTAATACAATTTTTGTTATGAACAAAAGAATGACAGTAGAATTAAAGAACAGATGATGAATTCAAATGGCTCTTTATTGGACGGACTCGACAAATATTATATTAATTATCAAATGAAAGAGAAAAATCTGCAGCCTAGTAAAACATTAAGTATAGTAAAGGAGGCTGATTCCTATCGTTTAGGAGACAAACAGCTCTGAGCTGAGTATAACGAACACAATTTACAAAAACAAATTACGAGGTCATACCTTGATATGTCCTTAAAAATCCCCAAGATAGTAATGGGTAAGCAAGCACGATGTATATATATATATATATATATATATATATATATATATATATATATATATATATATAAAATTGTAAATACCTATAGTCGATCGGAAATACCCGCCGCGTGCGGGTGATACCGACATGTAGGTGTGTGATTTCGATCACTATGCACAAAACGAAAAATGCCGGATTACTTTGTTTAATATTAAGCATACAACATGAAAATATCATAGAAGAAACAGGTAATGAAAGTAACAGAAATCGCGCATCAACAAAGGTTACTTAATCTTTCCCGCAATTATAAAATAATAAACTCTTTAATTTTATTTCTTTCTTTCTCTATCTCTAATTGCAATGTAGCAAATTCAATATATTAAATTTCCCTAATAGTTCGGTAAATTACCCTTTTGAATCTCTTTTAACTGCATATCACAATTTAAAAGTATATTACACCAGAATAAAGAATTTTGAAAGAGAAAAGAACTGATATAAACAATTTAGAATAAAATAAGAAGCTCGGGAACTGATATAAAATAATGAAACGAAATATTTTATTTCGTTACAACGGTGACATAATTAAAACGATATAAGGAAGGAATGCATGTGTGACATTTGAAGAAGGTGAAAAGTGATTTTAACAGGACGCTGTACTGAAAAATTAGAATCATATAATAGTCCATTGTTATCGTATTCGTAAAGTGGAAATGTTTGCTTAATAAATAATGGAATGAAGGTAAATTTATTCGAAGTATCATTCACGATATTGAATTTACTGTGTTGGTGTCCACTTCATAAGAGCATGGGACATTCTTCCTCCCGTCATGCAGAGACATCTGTATGCATAATGACCTATTTTTGTGTTGATCAGCTACTAGAGTAACATGTATAAGAGTACTTGTGCATCAACTATGGATACTAAGAAACAATACCTATTAAATGTTGAATATGGTCTTAATTCAGTAGAACCCAAATAAATACGTATTGCACTGGATAGTGGGGGGCCGCGGTGGCTCAGTGGTAGAGCGTTCACCTCTGGTGCATGGGGTCCCGGGTTCAAACCCTACTCCCGCCAAGTGAACTTTGTGGTGGACAAACACCGTGTGCGTGGGTTTTCTTGGGGTTCTCCCGTTTCCTCCCACTTTCTTC